>NC_069505.1:632861921-633179483 GCF_027579735.1 Bombina bombina | reverse complement strand
ACCTGCTTGTTGAGAAATTTTCCCTGAATCTGAAATTTCTCCCTCAGACAAAACCTCCCTCCTGGCCCCTTCAGATAGGTGTGAGGGTATGTCAGAACAGATATCATCAGCGTCCTTTTGCTCTTCAGTGTTTAAAACAGAGCAATCACGCTTTCTCTGATAAGTAGGCATTTTGGAAAAAATGCATGCAATAGAATTATCCATTACAGCCATTAATTGTTGTATGGTAATAAGTATTGGCGCACTAGATGTACTAGGGGCCTCTTGTGTGGGCAAAACTGGTGTAGACACAGAAGGGGATGATGCAGTACCATGCTTACTCCCCTCATTAGAGGAATCATGTTGGGCAATATCATATCTATGGCATTATTATACCTACTTTGTTTGGACATTATGACACAAATATATCACATATATTTAAATGGGGAGACACATTGGCTTTCATACATATAGAACATCGTTATCTGATGGTTCAGACATGTTAAACAGGCTTAAACTTGTCAACAAAGCACAAAAAACGTTTTACAATAAAACCGTTACTGTCCCTTTAAATTTTAAACTGAACACACTTTATTACTGAATATGTGAAAAAGTATGAAGGAATTGTTCAAAATTCACCAAAATTTCACCACAGTAACTTAAAGCCTTAAAAGTATTGCACACCAAATTTGAAAGCTTTAACCCTTAAAAACAGAATTTATGTTTACCTGATAAATTACTTTCTCCAACGGTGTGTCCGGTCCACGGCGTCATCCTTACTTGTGGGATATTCTCTTCCCCAACAGGAAATGGCAAAGAGCCCAGCAAAGCTGGTCACATGATCCCTCCTAGGCTCCGCCTACCCCAGTCATTCGACCGACGTTAAGGAGGAATATTTGCATAGGAGAAACCATATGGTACCGTGGTGACTGTAGTTAAAGAAAATAAATTATCAGACCTGATTAAAAAACCAGGGCGGGCCGTGGACCGGACACACCGTTGGAGAAAGTAATTTATCAGGTAAACATAAATTCTGTTTTCTCCAACATAGGTGTGTCCGGTCCACGGCGTCATCCTTACTTGTGGGAACCAATACCAAAGCTTTAGGACACGGATGAAGGGAGGGAGCAAATCAGGTCACCTAAATGGAAGGCACCACGGCTTGCAAAACCTTTCTCCCAAAAATAGCCTCAGAAGAAGCAAAAGTATCAAACTTGTAAAATTTGGTAAAAGTGTGCAGTGAAGACCAAGTCGCTGCCCTACATATCTGATCAACAGAAGCCTCGTTCTTGAAGGCCCATGTGGAAGCCACAGCCCTAGTGGAATGAGCTGTGATTCTTTCGGGAGGCTGCCGTCCGGCAGTCTCGTAAGCCAATCTGATGATGCTTTTAATCCAAAAAGAGAGAGAGGTAGAAGTTGCTTTTTGACCTCTCCTTTTACCTGAATAAACAACAAACAAGGAAGATGTTTGTCTAAAATCCTTTGTAGCATCTAAATAGAATTTTAGAGCGCGAACAACATCCAAATTGTGCAACAAACGTTCCTTCTTTGAAACTGGTTTCGGACACAGAGAAGGTACGATAATCTCCTGGTTAATGTTTTTGTTAGAAACAACCTTTGGAAGAAAACCAGGTTTAGTACGTAAAACCACCTTATCTGCATGGAACACCAGATAAGGAGGAGAACACTGCAGAGCAGATAATTCTGAAACTCTTCTAGCAGAAGAAATTGCAACTAAAAACAAAACTTTCCAAGATAATAACTTAATATCAACGGAATGTAAGGGTTCAAACGGAACCCCCTGAAGAACTGAAAGAACTAAATTGAGACTCCAAGGAGGAGTCAAAGGTTTGTAAACAGGCTTGATTCTAACCAGAGCCTGAACAAAGGCTTGAACATCTGGCCCAGCTGCCAGCTTTTTGTGAAGTAACACCGACAAGGCAGAAATCTGTCCCTTCAGGGAACTTGCAGATAATCCTTTTTCCAATCCTTCTTGAAGGAAGGATAGAATCCTAGGAATCTTAACCTTGTCCCAAGGGAATCCTTTAGATTCACACCAACAGATATATTTTTTCCAAATTTTGTGGTAAATCTTTCTAGTTACAGGCTTTCTGGCCTGAACAAGAGTATCGATAACAGATTCTGAGAATCCTCGCTTCGATAAAATCAAGCGTTCAATCTCCAAGCAGTCAGCTGGAGTGAAACCAGATTCGGATGTTCGAACGGACCCTGAACAAGAAGGTCCCGTCTCAAAGGTAGCTTCCAAGGTGGAGCCGATGACATATTCACCAGATCTGCATACCAAGTCCTGCGTGGCCACGCAGGAGCTATCAAGATCACCGACGCCCTCTCCTGATTGATCCTGGCTACCAGCCTGGGGATGAGAGGAAATGGCGGGAACACATAAGCTAGTTTGAAGGTCCAAGGTGCTACTAGTGCATCCACTAGAGCCGCCTTGGGATCCCTGGATCTGGCCCCGTAGCAAGGAACTTTGAAGTTCTGACGAGAGGCCATCAGATCCATGTCTGGAATGCCCCACAGGTGAGTGACTTGGGCAAAGATTTCCGGATGGAGTTCCCACTCCCCCGGATGCAATGTCTGACGACTCAGAAAATCCGCTTCCCAATTTTCCACTCCTGGGATGTGGATAGCAGACAGGTGGCAGGAGTGAGACTCCGCCCATAGAATAATTTTGGTCACTTCTTCCATCGCTAGGGAACTCCTTGTTCCCCCCTGATGGTTGATGTACGCAACAGTTGTCATGTTGTCTGATTGAAACCGTATGAACTTGGTCCTCGCTAGCTGAGGCCAAGCCTTGAGAGCATTGAATATCGCTCTCAGTTCCAGAATATTTATCGGTAGAAGAGATTCTTCCCGAGACCAAAGACCCTGAGCTTTCAGGGATCCCCAGACCGCGCCCCAGCCCATCAGACTGGCGTCGGTCGTGACAATGACCCACTCTGGTCCTGCGGAATGTCATCCCTTGTGACAGGTTGTCCAGGGACAGCCACCAACGGAGTGAGTCTCTGGTCCTCTGATTTACTTGTATCTTCGGAGACAAGTCTGTATAGTCCCCATTCCACTGACTGAGCATGCACAGTTGTAATGGTCTTAGATGAATGCGCGCAAAAGGAACTATGTCCATTGCCGCTACCATCAACCCGATCACTTCCATGCACTGAGCTATGGAAGGAAGAGGAACGGAATGAAGTATCCGACAAGAGTCTAGAAGTCTTGTTTTTCTGACCTCTGTCAGAAAAATCCTCATTTCTAAGGAGTCTATAATTGTTCCCAAGAAGGGAACCCTTGTTGACGGGGATAGAGAACTCTTTTCCACGTTCACTTTCCAACCGTGAGATCTGAGAAAGGCCAGGACGATGTCCGTGTGAGCCTTTGCTTGAGGAAGGGACGACGCTTGAATCAGAATGTCGTCCAAGTAAGGTACTACCGCTATGCCCCTTGGTCGTAGCACAGCTAGAAGGGACCCTAGTACCTTTGTGAAAATCCTTGGAGCAGTGGCTAATCCGAAAGGAAGCGCCACGAACTGGTAATGTTTGTCCAGGAATGCGAACCTTAGGAACCGATGATGTTCCTTGTGGATAGGAATATGTAGATACGCATCCTTTAAATCCACCGTGGTCATGAATTGACCTTCCTGGATGGAAGGAAGAATAGTTCGAATGGTTTCCATCTTGAACGATGGAACCTTGAGAAACTTGTTTAAGATCTTGAGATCTAAGATTGGTCTGAACGTTCCCTCTTTTTTGGGAACTATGAACAGATTGGAGTAGAACCCCATCCCTTGTTCTCTTAATGGAACAGGATGAATCACTCCCATTTTTAACAGGTCTTCTACACAATGTAAGAACGCCTGTCTTTTTATGCGGTCTGAAGACAACTGAGACCTGTGGAACCTCCCCCTTGGGGGAAGTCCCTTGAATTCCAGAAGATAACCTTGGGAGACTATTTCTAGCGCCCAAGGATCCAGAACATCTCTTGCCCAAGCCTGAGCGAAGAGAGAGAGTCTGCCCCCCACCAGATCCGGTCCCGGATCGGGGGCCAACATTTCATGCTGTCTTGGTAGCAGTGGCAGGTTTCTTGGCCTGCTTTCCCTTGTTCCAGCCTTGCATTGGTCTCCAAGCTGGCTTGGCTTGAGAAGTATTACCCTCTTGCTTAGAGGACGTAGCACTTTGGGCTGGTCCGTTTTTACGAAAGGGACGAAAATTAGGTCTATTTTTTGCCTTGAAAGGCCGATCCTGAGGAAGGGCGTGGCCCTTACCCCCAGTGATATCAGAGATAATCTCTTTCAAGTCAGGGCCAAACAGCGTTTTCCCCTTGAAAGGAATGTTTAGTAGCTTGTTCTTGGAAGACGCATCAGCCGACCAAGATTTCAACCAAAGCGCTCTGCGCGCCACAATAGCAAACCCAGAATTCTTAGCCGCTAACCTAGCCAATTGCAAAGTGGCGTCTAGGGTGAAAGAATTAGCCAATTTGAGAGCATTGATTCTGTCCATAATCTCCTCATAAGGAGGAGAATCACTATCGAGCGTCTTTATCAGCTCATCGAACCAGAAACATGCGGCTGTAGCGACAGGGACAATGCATGAAATTGGTTGTAGAAGGTAACCCTGCTGAACAAACATCTTCTTAAGCAAACCTTCTAATTTTTTATCCATAGGATCTTTGAAAGCACAACTATCCTCTATGGGTATAGTGGTGCGTTTGTTTAAAGTGGAAACCGCTCCCTCGACCTTGGGGACTGTCTGCCATAAGTCCTTTCTGGGGTCGACCATAGGAAACAATTTTTTAAATATGGGGGGAGGGACGAAAGGAATACCGGGCCTTTCCCATTCTTTATTAACAATGTCCGCCACCCGCTTGGGTATAGGAAAAGCTTCTGGGAGCCCCGGCACCTCTAGGAACTTGTCCATTTTACATAGTTTCTCTGGGATGACCAACTTTTCACAATCATCCAGAGTGGATAATACCTCCTTAAGCAGAATGCGGAGATGTTCCAACTTAAATTTAAATGCAATCACATCAGGTTCAGCCTGTTGAGAAATGTTCCCTGAATCAGTAATTTCTCCCTCAGACAAAACCTCCCTGGCCCCATCAGACTGGGTTAGGGGCCCTTCAGAGATATTAATATCAGCGTCGTCATGCTCTTCAGTATCTAAAACAGAGCAGCCACGCTTACGCTGACAAGGGTTCATTTTGGCTAAAATGTTTTTGACAGAATTATCCATTACAGCCGTTAATTGTTGCATAGTAAGGAGTATTGGCGCGCTAGATGTACTAGGGGCCTCCTGAGTGGGCAAGACTCGTGTAGACGAAGGAGGGAATGATGCAGTACCATGCTTACTCCCCTCACTTGAGGAATCATCTTGGGCATCATTGTCATTATCACATAAATCACATTTATTTAAATGAATAGGAATCCTGGCTTCCCCACATTCAGAACACAGTCTATCTGGTAGTTCAGACATGTTAAACAGGCATAAACTTGATAACAAAGTACAAAAACGTTTTAAAATAAAACCGTTACTGTCACTTTAAATTTTAAACTGAACACACTTTATTACTGCAATTGCGAAAAAACATGAAGGAATTGTTCAAAATTCACCAAATTTTCACCACAGTGTCTTAAAGCCTTAAAAGTATTGCACACCAAATTTGGAAGCTTTAACCCTTAAAATAACGGAACCGGAGCCGTTTTAAGCTTTAACCCCTTTACAGTCCCTGGTATCTGCTTTGCTGAGACCCAACCAAGCCCAAAGGGGAATACGATACCAAATGACGCCTTCAGAAAGTCTTTTCTAAGTATCAGAGTTCCTCTCACATGCGACTGCATGCCATGCCTCTCAAAAACAAGTGCGCCACACCGGCGCGAAAATGAGGCTCTGCTTAAGCTTTGGGAAAGCCCCTAAGGAATAAGGTGTCTAATACAGTGCCTGCCGATATTATTATATCAAAATACCCAGATAAAATGATTCCTCAAGGCTAAATATGTGTTAATAATGAATCGATTTAGCCCAGAAACAGTCTACAGTCTTAATAAGCCCTTGTGAAGCCCTTATTTATGATCGTAATAAACATGGCTTACCGGATCCCATAGGGAAAATGACAGCTTCCAGCATTACATCGTCTTGTTAGAATGTGTCATACCTCAAGCAGCAAGAGACTGCACACTGTTCCCCCAACTGAAGTTAATTGCTCTCAACAGTCCTGTGTGGAACAGCCATGGATTTTAGTTACGGTTGCTAAAATCATTTTCCTCATACAAACAGAAATCTTCATCTCTTTTCTGTTTCTGAGTAAATAGTACATACCAGCACTATTTCAAAATAACAAACTCTTGATTGAATAATAAAAAACTACAGTTAAACACTAAAAAACTCTAAGCCATCTCCGTGGAGATGTTGCCTGTACAACGGCAAAGAGAATGACTGGGGTAGGCGGAGCCTAGGAGGGATCATGTGACCAGCTTTGCTGGGCTCTTTGCCATTTCCTGTTGGGGAAGAGAATATCCCACAAGTAAGGATGACGCCGTGGACCGGACACACCTATGTTGGAGAAATAAGCCGTTTTTACATTTAACCCCTATACAGTCCCAGGTATCTGCTTTGCTGAGACCCAACCAAGCCCAGAGGGGAATACGATACCAAATGATGCCTTCTATAAGCTTTTTCAGTGGTTCTTAGCTCCTCACACATGCATCTGCATGCCATGCTTTCCAAAAACAACTGCGCATTAGAGGCGCGAAAATGAGGCTCTGTCTATGACTAGAAAAGGCCCCCAGTGAAAAAGGTGTCCAATACAGTGCCTGCCGTTTTTATTAAAACAATCCCCAAGATTTAACAACTATTAAAAGTAATAATCTGCCAAATATACTTAGTAAAGTAATCGTTTTAGCCCAGAAAAATGTCTACCAGTTTTTTAAGCCCTAATGAAGCCCTTTATTCTTTTACTTAAACTAAGAAAATGGCTTACCGGTTCCCATAGGGAAAATGACAGCTTCCAGCATTACCGAGTCTTGTTAGAAATGTGTCATACCTCAAGCAGCAAAGTCTGCCCACTGTTTCCCCCAACTGAAGTTACTTCATCTCAACAGTCCTGTGTGGAAACAGCTATCGATTTTAGTAACGGTTGCTAAAATCATTTTCCTCTTACAAACAGAAATCTTCATCTCTTTTCTGTTTCAGAGTAAATAGTACATACTAGCACTATTTTAAAATAACAAACTCTTGATTGAAGAACAAAAACTACATTTAAACACCAAAAAACTCTAAGCCATCTCCGTGGAGATGTTGCCTGTGCAACGGCAAAGAGAATGACTGGGGTAGGCGGAGCCTAGGAGGGACTATATGGCCAGCTTTGCTGGGCTCTTTGCCATTTCCTGTTGGGGAGGAGAATATCCCACAAGTAAGGATGACGCCGTGGACCGGACACACCTATGTTGGAGAAACAAGGGTTTATATAGAGTGGCAGACTACACTTTCATTTAACCAATTACAGACAAGATTAGACCCACTGAAGCTACACTGGTACATGTATTTACAGATATATTCGGCTATACAATCATACCTGAAAAACCTGCGAGACGACAATGTTACACCAATAGAAATTTTCTGTAAAACAGAAGACCGTAATAAACACACCATCTCTGTCCTATATGTGACCATACAATCGTCTCAAAATACCACAAAAACTTCGACTATGTTGGCATGGGAAAAGGAACTACATATTTGTAAAGACATAAAAGAGTGGGAAACAAGATTTCAGAATGCTGAGAAGGGGCTTATGAGTGTGGATCTTAAGAAAATGTCACTAAAACTATTTATCAATGGTATCTAACACCCACAAGAACAGCCCATATGTATTCATAGGGAAGTAGATTTTGCTATAGGGGGTGTGGAGAAATAGGAACTTATAGGCATATGTGGTGGGATTGTAAAGAAGTCACGGGGATATGGAGACAACTATCTTCCTTTCTCAGCCAGATCCTAGATGAAACTATTGACCTCACAATTCAACAGGCTCTTTTGCATGAACATATCAGCATATATAATAAACATATTAACACATTTATTAGGATCCTGTGCATGGTCACGAGGACATGCATAGCTAGACACGAGGACATGCATAGCTAGACACGGGGACATGCATAGCCAGACATTAGAAAACTGGTACTCCAGCCTGGACAGAGATATACAATAAAATTCACCACACATATACCATGTATGAGCTGGCGTCACGTATTCTAGATAACAAAGAAACGGTCCAAGCGATATGGTATTACTGGATAAGTAAATGAGTCTATCGGGAGATGTAGCTTTGAGTGGTCAATACAACATTAACAACCTAAACCTATTGATGCACATACAGCATAGACTAAAATATGATGTGTCGTCACTTCCCTCCCTCATCCCTGTTACCCTCCTCCTATCCAATTTACTCAACCTTACCTTTACTCGCTAACGTACTCTCTAATCTATGTTTTAGTTAAGCAAATGTATTATTATGTATCAATGTAGATAAATATAGAGACAGTCATTCCGAAGGTGCAATACTCTCAGAGATGATGCTTAGTAATGAAGAAGATGTATAGACTAAGTATCGCCAGAACTTGGTGATTTTAAGACTTTACTATTACTCTACAGATAATGATCTAAAATAGCTATATATGTATAAACAGAAAGTAGTAGATTGTTATGAATTTTTATCTGAACCATTCATCCTATATTCATGTACTATTGTAAACCTACTCCCAGGAGCACCTTAATATAGAGGTCAGCAGAGGGAAAGGTATTTTTATGACTGTTATCTTTTTCTGTTCTCTTTATTATTCCAATTCAATAAAAACTATGCAAACACAATCACAGAGGTAAAAAATATATTAATATAACTGAGATAAGGAGCAGTCTGCAGAGGCTTAGATACAAGGTAATCACTATGGTAAAAAGTATATTAATATAACTGACATAAGGAGCAGTCTGCAGAGGCTTAGATACAAGGTAATCACAGAGGTAAAATGTATATTAATATAACTGAGATAAGGGGGCAGTCTGCCGAGGCTTAGATACAAGGTAATCACAGAGGTAAAAAGTATATTAATATAACTGACATAAGGAGCAGTCTGCAGAGGCTTAGATACAAGGTAATCACAGAGGTAAAAAGTATATTAATATAACTGAGATAAGGAGTAGTCTACAGAGGCTTAGATACAAGGTAATCACAGTGGTATAAAGTGTATTAATATAACTGAGATAAGGAGCAGTCTGCAGAGGCTTAGATACAAGGTAATCACTATGGTAAAAAGTATATTAATATAACTGAGATAAGGGGCAGTCTGCAGAGGCTTAGATACAAGGTAATCACAGAGGTAAAAAGTATATTAATATAACTGTGATAAGGAGCAGTCTGCAGAGACTTAGATACAAGGTAATCACAGAGGTAAAAAGTATATTAATATAACTGAGATAAGGAGCAGTCTGCAGAGACTTAGATACAAGGTAATCACAGAGGTAAAAAGTATATTAATATAACTGAGATAAGGAGCAGTCTGCAGAGGCTTAGATACAGGGTAATCACAGAGGTAAAAAGTATATTAATATAACTGAGAGAAGGAGCAGTCTGCAGAGACTTAGATACAAGGTAATCACAGAGGTAAAAAGTATATTAATATAACTGAGATAAGGGGCAGTTTGCAGAGGATTAGATACAAGGTAATCACAGAGGTAAAAAGTATATTAATATAACTGAGATAAGGAGCAGTCTGCAGAGGCTTAGATACAAGGTAATCACAGAGGTAAAAAGTATATTAATATAACTGAGATAAGGAGCAGTCTGCAGAGGGTTAGATACAAGGTAATCACATAGGTAAAAAGTATATTAATATAACTGAGATAAGGAGTAGTCTACAGAGGCTTAGATACAAGGTAATCACAGTGGTATAAAGTGTATTAATATAACTGAGATAAGGAGCAGTCTGCAGAGGCTTAGATACAAGGTAATCACTATGGTAAAAAGTATATTAATATAACTGAGATAAGGGGCAGTCTGCAGAGGCTTAGATACAAGGTAATCACAGAGGTAAAAAGTATATTAATATAACTGAGATAAGGGGACAGTCTGCAGAGGCTTAGATACAAGGTAATCACAGAGGTAAAAAGTGTATTAATATAACTGAGATAAGGAGCAGTCTGCAGAGACTTAGATACAAGGTAATCACAGAGGTAAAAAGTATATTAATATAACTGAGATAAGGAGCAGTCTGCAGAGGCTTAGATACAAGGTAATCACAGAGGTAAAAAGTATATTAATATAACTGAGATAAGGGGGCAGTCTGCCGAGGCTTAGATACAAGGTAATCACAGAGGTAAAAAGTATATTAATATAACTGAGATAAGGAGCAGTCTGCAGAGGCTTAGATGCAGGGTAATCACAGAGGTAAAAAGTATATTAATATAACTGAGATAAAGGGCAGTCTGCAGAGGCTTAGATACAAGGTAATCACAGAGGTAAAAAGTATATTAATATAACTGAGATAAGGAACAGTCTGCAGAGGCTTAGATACAAGGTAATCACAGAGGTAAAAAGTATATTAATATAACTGAGATAAGGGGCAGTCTGCAGAGGCTTAGATACAAGGTAATCACAGAGGTAAAAAGTATATTAATATAACTGAGATAAGGAGCAGTCTGCAGAGACTTAGATACAAGGTAATTACAGAGGTAAAAAGTATATTAATATAACTGAGATAAGGAGCAGTCTGCAGAGACTTAGATACAAGGTAATCACAGAGGTAAAAAGTATATTAATATAACTGAGATAAGGAGCAGTCTGCAGAGACTTAGATACAAGGTAATTACAGAGGTAAAAAGTATATTAATATAACTGAGATAAGGAGCAGTCTGCAGAGGCGTAGATACAAGGTAATCACAGAGGTAAAAAGTATATTAATATAACTGAGATAAGGGGCAGTCTGCAGAGGCTTAGATACAGGGTAATCACAGAGGTAAAAAGTATATTAATATAACTGAGATAAGGAGCAGTCTGCAGAGGCTTAGATACAAGGTAATCACAGAGGTAAAAAGTATATTAATATAACTGAGATAAGGAGCAGTCTGCAGAGGCTTAGATATAAGGTAATCACAGAGGTAAAAAGTATATTATTATAACTGAGATAAGGAGCAGCCTGCAGAGGCTTAGATACAAGGTAATCACAGAGGAAAATAGTATATTAATATAACTGACATAAGGGGCAGTCTGCAGAAGCTTAGATACAAGGTAATCACAGAGGTAAAACATATATTAATATAACTGAGATAAGGAGCAGTCTGCAGAGGCTTAGATACAAGGTAATCACAGAGGTAAAAAGTATATTAATATAACTGAGATAAGGGACAGTTTGCAGAGACTTAGATACAGGGTAATCACAGAGGTAAAAAGTATATTAATATAACTGAGATAAGGAGCAGTCTGCAGAGGCTTAGATACAAGGTAATCACAGAGGTAAAACGTATATTAATATAACTGAGATAAGGAGCAGTCTGCAGAGGCTTAGATACAAGGTAATCACATATGTAAATAGTATATTAATATAACTGAGATAAGGAGCAGTCTGCAGAGGCGTAGATACAAGGTAATCACAGAGGTAAAAAGTATATTAATATAACTGAGATAAGGAGCAGTCTGCAGAGGCTTAGATACAAGGTAATCACAGAGGTAAATAGTATATTAATATAACTGAGATAAGGGGCAGTCTGCAGAGGCTTAGATACAAGGTAATCACAGAGGTAAAACGTATATTAATATAACTGAGATAAGGGGCAGTCTGCAGAGGCTTAGATACAAGGTAATCACAGAGGTAAAACGTATATTAATATAACTGAGATAAGGAGCAGTCTGCAGAGGCTTAGATACAAGGTAATCACAGAGGTAAAACGTATATTAATATAACTGAGATAAGGGGCAGTGTGCAGAGGCATAGATACAAGGTAATCACAGAGGTAAAAGGTGTATTAATATAACTGAGATAAGAAGCAGTCTGCAGAGATTTAGATACAAGATAATCACAGAGGTAAAAAGTATATTAATATAACTGAGATAAGGAGCAGTCTGCAGAGGCTTAGATACAAGGTAATCACAGAGATAAAAAGTATATTAATATAACTGAGATAAGGAGCAGTCTGCAGAGGCTTAGATACAAGGTAATCACAGAGGTAAAACGTGTATTAATATAACTGAGATAAGGGGCAGTCTGCAGAGGCTTAGATACAAGGTAATCACAGAGGTAAAATGTATATTAATATAACTGAGATAAGGGGCAGTCTGCCGAGGCTTAGATACAAGGTAATCACAGAGGTAAAAAGTATATTAATATAACTGAGATAAGGGGCAGTCTGCCGAGGCTTAGATACAAGGTAATCACAGAGGTAAAAAGTATATTAATATAACTGAGATAAGGGGCAGTGTGCAGAGGCTTAGATACAAGGCAATCACAGATGTAAAAGGTGTATTAATATAACTGAGATAAGGAGCAATCTGCAGAGATTTAGATACAAGATAATCACAGAGGTAAAAAGTATATTAATATAACTGAGATAAGGAGCAGTCTGCAGAGGCTTAGATACAAGGTAATCACAGAGGTAAAAAGTATATTAATATAACTGAGATAAGGGGACAGTCTGCAGAGGCTTAGATACAAGGTAATCACAGAGGTAAAAAGTGTATTAATATAACTGAGATAAGGAGCAGTCTGCAGAGACTTAGATACAAGGTAATCACAGAGATAAAAAGTATATTAATATAACAGATAAGGAGCAGTCTGCAGAGGCTTAGATACAGGGTAATCACAGAGGTAAAAAGTATATTAATATAACTGAGATAAGGGGCAGTCTTCAGAGGCTTAGATACAAGGTAATCACAGAGATAAAAAGTATATTAATATAACAGATAAGAGGGCAGTCAGCAGAGGCTTAGATACAGGGTAATCACAGAGGTAAATAGTATATTAATATAACTGAGATAAGGGGCAGTCTGCAGAGGCTTAGATAAAAGGTAATCACAGAGGTAAAAAGTATATTAATATAACTGAGATAAGGAGCAGTCTGCAGAGGCTTAGATAAAAGGTAATCACCGAGGTAAAAAGTATATTAATATAACTGAGATAAGGAGCAGTCTGCAGAGACTTAGATACAAGGTAATCACAGAGGTAAAATGTATATTAATATAACTGAGATAAGGGGCAGTCTGCAGAGGCTTAGATACAAGGTAATCACAGAGGTAAAATGTATATTAATATAACTGAGATAAGGAGCAGTCTGCAGAGGCTTAGATACAAGGTAATCATAGAGGTAAAAGGTATATTAATATAACTGAGATAAGGAGCAGTCTGCAGAGCCTTGGATACAGGGTAATCACAGAGGTAAAAAGTATATTAATATAACTGAGATAAGGAGCAGTCTGCAGAGCCTTGGATACAGGGTAATCACAGAGGTAAAAAGTATATTAATATAACTGAGATAAGGGGCAGTCTGCAGAGACTTAGATACAAGGTAATCATAGAGGTAAAAGGTATATTAATATAACTGAGATAAGGGGCAGTCTGCAGAGCCTTAGATACAAGGTAATCACAGAGGTAAAAAGTATATTAATATAACTGAGATAAGGGGCAGTCTGCAGAGACTTAGATACAAGGTAATCATAGAGGTAAAAGGTATATTAATATAACTGAGATAAGGGGCAGTCTGCAGAGCCTTAGATACAAGGTAATCACAGAGGTAAAAAGTATATTTCTATAACAGATAAGGAGGCAGCCTGCAGAGGCTTAGATACAGGGTAATTACAGAGGTAAAAAGTATATTAATATAACTGAGATAAGGGGCAGTCTGCAGAGCCTTAGATACAAGGTAATCACAGAGGTAAAAAGTATATTTCTATAACAGATAAGGAGGCAGCCTGCAGAGGCTTAGATACAGGGTAATTACAGAGGTAAAAAGTATATTTCTATAACAGATAAGGAGGCAGTCTGCAGAGGCTTAGATACAGGGTAATCAGAGGTAAAAAGTATATTAATATAACTGAGATAAGGGGCAGTCTGCAGAAGCTTAGATACAGGGTAATTACAGAGGTAAAAAGTATATTTCTATAACAGATAAGGAGCAGTCTGCAGAGGCTTAGATACAGGGTAATTACAGAGGTAAAAAGTATATTAATATAACAGATAAGGAGCAGTCTGCAGAGGCTTAGATACAGGGTAATCAGAGGTAAAAAGTATATTAATATAACTGAGATAAGGGGCAGTCTGCAGAGGCTTAGATACAGGGTAATCACAGAGGTAAAAAAGTATATTAATATAACTGAGATAAGGGAGCAGCCTGCAGAGACTTAGATACAAGGTAATCATAGAGGTAAAAGGTATATTAATATAACTGAGATAAGGGGCAGTCTGCAGAGCCTTAGATACAAGGTAATCACAGAGGTAAAATGTGTATTAATATAACTGTGTCGGTTTTGCAAAACTGAGGAATGGGTGATAAAGGGATTATCTATCTTTTTACACAATAAAATGTTTGATTTGACTGTCCCTTTAACAGCTAGAACACAAATCTGTCAATAATACAGGGAACACAGCACTTGAGAATAAAGACTGTCAGCCGCCTCACCAGAGTCTATAAATCCAGTGCTTTGTTACACTTTAAGGAGGAGAAAAAACAAAATGTGTTACTAACAAATAAACACAAACCCCAAGGTACAGGGAGCAACAGATCTTAAAGGGATACAAAGGTCATGGGTTACCATTAGCAGAAATGATTGCAGTAAGAGTGTTTTTCAGGGGCATACGCACATATGCTGTGAGGGCCTCGTGCACTAGCATTCATGGTTGTATTGTGTCTGTGAAGGTTTAAAGGGCTATAACCCCATGATTCAAACAGAACAACAATTTTATACAACTTACTATAAAATGGTCTTTGTTTTCTTCTTATCCATTATTTAAAAAGCAGGAGTGTAAGCTTTAGGAGCATGCATGTGTCTGCTGTAGTTTTGTAACAATGTTATACAATAGTAAGAGCACTATTTCCTGTCATGTATTGCTTCAGGCATGTGCACACAACCTACCTCAGTATCTCTTCAACAAAGAACAACACGAGAACAAAGCAAATTTCACTTTAATTTGTGCCACTGCTGAGTCTCTCAGAGTTCTGGTGTTTGTGTGCTGGTGCACGGCCATCACAGCATATGTGCGTATGCCACTGCTGAGTCTCTCAGAGGTCTGGTGTTTGTGTGCTGGTGCACGGCCATCACAGCATATGTGTGTATGCCACTGCTGACTCTCTCAGATCTGGTGTTTGTGTGCTGGTGCACAGCCATCACAGCATATGTGCGTATGCCACTGCTGAGTCTCTCAGAGGTCTGGTGTTTGTGTGCTGGTGCACGGCCATCACAGCATATGTGCGTATGCCACTGCTGACTTTCTCAGATCTGGTGTTTGTGTGTTGGTGCACGGCCATCACAGCATATGTGCGTATGCCACTGCTGACTCTCTGAGGTCTGGTGTTTGTGTGCTGGTGCACGGCCATCACAGCATATGTGCGTATGCCACTGCTGACTCTCTCAGGTCTGGTGTTTGTGTGTTGGTGCACGGCCATCACAGCATATGTGTGTATGCCACTGCTGACTCTCTCAGGTCTGGTGTTTGTGTGCTGGTGCACAGCCATCACAGCATATGTGCGTATGCCACTGCTGACTCTCTCAGAGGTCTGGTGTTTGTGTGCTGGTGCACGGCCATCACAGCATATGTGCGTATGCCACTGCTGACTCTCTCAGGTCTGGTGTTTGTGTGCTGGTGCACAGCCATCACAGCATATGTGCGTATGCCACTGCTGACTCTCTCAGAGGTCTGGTGTTTGTGTGCTGGTGCACGGCCATCACAACATATGTGCGTATGCCACTGCTCACTCTCTCAGAGGTCTGGTGTTTGTGTGCTGGTGCACGGCCATCACAGCATATGTGCGTATGCCACTGCTGACTCTCTCAGAGGTCTGGTGTTTGTGTGCTGGTGCATGGCCATCGCAGCATATGTGCGTATGCCACTGCTGACTCTCTCAGAGGTCTGGTGTTTGTGTGCTGGTGCACAGCCATCACAGCATATGTGCGTATGACACTGCTGACTCTCTCAGAGGTCTGGTGTTTGTGTGCTGGTGCACGGCCATCACAACATATGTGCGTATGCCACTGCTCACTCTCTCAGAGGTCTGGTGTTTGTGTGCTGGTGCACGGCCATCACAGCATATGTGCGTATGCCACTGCTGACTCTCTCAGAGGTCTGGTGTTTGTGTGCTGGTGCATGGCCATCGCAGCATATGTGCGTATGCCACTGCTGACTCTCTCAGAGGTCTGGTGTTTGTGTGCTGGTGCACAGCCATCACAGCATATGTGCATATGCCACTGCTGACTCTCTCAGAGGTCTGGTGTTTGTGTGTTGGTGCACGGCCATCACAGCATATGTGTGTATGCCACTGCTGACTCTCTCAGGTCTGGTGTTTGTGTGCTGGTGCACAGCCATCACAGCATATGTGCGTATGCCACTGCTGACTCTCTCAGAGGTCTGGTGTTTGTGTGCTGGTGCACGGCCATCACAGCATATGTGCGTATGCCACTGCTGACTCTCTCAGGTCTGGTGTTTGTGTGCTGGTGCACAGCCATCACAGCATATGTGCGTATGCCACTGCTGACTCTCTCAGAGGTCTGGTGTTTGTGTGCTGGTGCACGGCCATCACAACATATGTGCGTATGCCACTGCTCACTCTCTCAGAGGTCTGGTGTTTGTGTGCTGGTGCACGGCCATCACAACATATGTGCGTATGCCACTGCTGACTCTCTCAGAGGTCTGGTGTTTGTGTGCTGGTGCACGGCCATCACAGCATATGTGCGTATGCCACTGCTGACTCTCTCAGAGGTCTGGTGTTTGTGTGCTGGTGCACGGCCATCACAGCATATGTGCGTATGCCACTGCTGACTCTCTCAGAGGTCTGGTGTTTGTGTGCTGGTGCACAGCCATCACAGCATATGTGCGTATGCCACTGCTGACTCTCTCAGAGGTCTGGTGTTTGTGTGCTGGTGCACGGCCATCACAGCATATGTGCGTATGCCACTAAAAACACTTTTAACTTTTACTGAAAGCATTTTTGCTGATGGGTGTATATTGCACAAATGCACGGCAGCTATTTGGATTTTGACTTTTCTATCCCTTTAATTCTGATGCTTAATGAGACACTAAATCAAAACGACCCTCTCGGGATTCAGACAGAGCGTTTAAACAACTTTCCAAATTAGTTTTTGTTACTGAATTTGCTTTGTTCTTCTAGTATTCTTTGCTGAAAAGCATACCTAGGTAGGCTCAGGAGTCGCACTGCACAACTGGAAGATGGCTACTGATTGGTAGCTGCACATATATGCCTCTTGTCATTGGCTGAACAAATGTGTTTAGCAGTGATTTAACCCTTCGACCGTATACCTCGAGCACAGTTTGGAAAATGATCCGGTCTCTAAAGAACCACTCAGAGCAGTAGAATTGCAGAATAAAAGACAATGATTTATCACCTACTCTGAATTTCAAATAAGCAGCAGATTTTTTTTCCTGACAAATTTTTTTATCTCCTCTTTTCCGGCCCCCTGTATCATGTGACAGACATCAGCCAATCACAGACTACTATGCGTATACCCTGTGAGTAGAAGCGTGGATATAACAAGACGTAAATTGTAAAGTGTCTTAAAACTGCTGTTCTATCTGAGTCATGAGTTTATTTTGACTTGAGTGTCCCTTTAATTAGCAATAACAGACTCACATCACATTACATTAATTGCAGTTGTTTAATCCCCAGCCCATTACACACAGAGCAGTGACTCAACCCCTCGATTGTCTGAAAGTACAGCAGTAACTTAGCCCTTATGTGCAGGGTAAGGAAGGCGATGAACACGCTGACACACCCCTCACATAATGTACTATACTTAGGGACTCTAGGTGCCTCGTGCACAGTATTTCATTCCATAACAAAGCTTTAACCCTTTCCAGCCGGGACTTATTTGTCTACAATACAAAGTTCCAGCTTACACAAATAAATAAAAAATGATGGGACCGCGCAATTGGAATGATGGGACCGCGCGATTGGAATGATGGGACCGCGCGATTGGAATGATGGGACCGCGCGATTGGAATGATGGGACCGCGCAATTTGAATGATGGGACCTCGCAATTTGAATGATGAGATTGCGCAATTTGAATGATGGGACCGCGCAATTTGAATGATGGGACCGCGCAATTTGAATGATGGGACCGCGCAATTTGAATGATGAGATTGCGCAATTTGAATGATGGGACCGCGCAATTTGAATGATGGGACCTCGCAATTTGAATGATGGGATTGCGCAATTTGAATGATGGGATCGCGTCAGGGGGAGCTAGACACACCCTCTAGCCCGTGATCCCAGTTAGGAAGCGGCTATGGCTTCAGTACAACCCAACGGTGCTAAAGCCCAGCGCAGATAGGACGGCATTGAACGTCCTAACGGCGGGAAAGGGTTAAAGAGCTTTCTAGTTTACTTCTATTATCAATTGTGTGTCATTCTCTTGATATCTTTTGCTGAAGGAGCAGCAGTGCACTACGGGGAGCTAGCCAATGGCAACAGGCATTTATGTGTCCCCACCAATCAGCAGCTAGCTGCCCCTCCTACGCTTGGGTGGAGAAAAAATGAATAATCAAGAAACCAACCGTGTTTAAAAGGTGGCAGTGAAGTCAAAACTAAACTTTATGATTCTGAGAGAGCAGCAATTTTACTTCCGTTACGAAATGTGCTTTGTTCTTCTGGCCATAGCAAACTAGCGACACGTGCACACTCCTGAGCCCTTATGTGCCTACCTGAGAAACAGAGCGTTTCCTCACTTTCTGCAATTACATTTGTTTAGTTTAACATTTTCTGCCGGTGATTTTACTAAATTCTATTTAAATTCAGCAGTTAAACGAAAGCACCAGATCAATTGCATTGCGAATTAGCTGCAGACAGAAAAAAAATATATTCATTTTTTAAAAATCTTTCTTGAATAAATTTGTTTCCTTTTCTAGCGATTTAACATCACAAGGTAGAAATGTAGTAATACAAAAATGTGCATCTCACACTCAGAAGTCACAAAAAGGCTAGGGGGGAGGGTTGAAAAATCCCTAAAAGCCAGTGACCAATCAGTGCGCTGCTGCTTTTCAGCGCTACTCCATATTTAACTGTTCTCTACAAACAGCACTTTGCTCCGGATGCACTGTGTTGAGGAAAACAGAGCAAAGCGCTGTTTGAAGAGTACAGTCTTATGTGAAGCAGCGCTGTAAAGTTTATGTACATGATGCATCTTCTGCAATGACATTTCAGATCACAGCATGTTCTGCCTTGGGGGAGCCTACCTAGTTTTACTCTTCAATAAAAGATAGAGAACGAAGCAAATTTCATAACAGAAGTAAATTGGAAAGTTGTTTAAAATTGCAGCGCTATCCGAATCATGAACTTTTATTTTTTACTTTACTGTCCCTTTAAGGAAGTGTAAAAATAAAAAGACGACGACATTGTGATGTTCCTGTAGGTTATTGTGAACACTCAGTGGAAACCGCTCTACCAAGAAAGAGCAAAAGAGAATCCGATAATTGCTGAATAATCTCTCAGATACCCCAAAGGCAAAAGGGAGGAGAGGAATTTGGTGACAATTAGGGGCTAAACAGGGAATATTTAGCATAAAAAGATTATAAGAATAGAAGGGCAAGAAGAGCGGCTCCGGGGCAGAACCATAAGAAGAGGCTAATGCCGTCTGTCACACAGGGGGCGAGGGGAGGGAGGTTTACAAAGAGCAGAATGGGGTGAAGATGTTCAGGTGTCTAAACTGACGTCAGTTCATTGTTTATTCAGAAACAGTAGAAACCAGTGACCTCATTAATTCCGTTTCTATTCACTAAACCTCACATCTACCCCACAAGTCAAATCCTCACAGATGATCATTAAGAGGAGAGACTCCAGCGCATGCCGATAAGCACCAAACGTCCCCATCTTACCAACCAGGCAGGCAGTGGCCTTCAGCTATTCAAGGAGTGGAGTATATTAGCGTCACAGCGCAAGATCTGCGACACTAATAAACGCAGCACCAAGAAAATAGCCGGCATTAGGTTTGTAAAAGAAAACTTTACTGAATAACAAATGGTTACCTACAGCATAAACCTAGCGACAACTCCAGGACTGGGACCAGGAATAGGCCTACAGCATAAACCTAGTGACAACTCCAGGAGTGGGACCAGGAATAGGCCCACGCATAAACCTAGTGACAACTCCAGGACTGGGACCAGGAATAGGACCACGCATAAATCTAGTGACAACTCCAGGACTGGGACCAGCAATAGGCCCACGCATAAACCTAGTGACAACTCCAGGACTGGGACCAGGAATAGGCCCACGCATAAATCTAGTGACAACTCCAGGACTGGGACCAGGAATAGGACCACGCATGAACCTAGTGACAACTCCAGGACTGGGACCAGGAATAGGCCCACGCATAAACCTAGTGACAACTCCAGGACTGGGACCAGGAAGAGGCCCATGCATAAATCTAGTGACAATTACAGGACTGGGACCAGGAATAGGCCCACGCATAAATCTAGTGACAACTCCAGGACTGGGACCAGGAATAGGCCCACGCATTAATCTAGTGACAACTCCAGGACTGGGACCAGCAATAGGCCCACGCATAAACCTAGTGACAACTCCAGGACTGGGACCAGGAATAGGCCCACGCATAAATCTAGTGACAACTCCAGGACTGGGACCAGGAATTGGCCCACATCAGCTACGTAGCAGAATACATCAGGAATAGGCCCCTGTAAAGCAGCGCACATCAGCTACGTAGCAAAATACACCAGGTCCTGTACGACCTCTGATTAAAGGGGCACTAAATACACCAGGTCCTGTACGACCTCTGATTAAAGGGACACTAAATACACCAGGTCCTGTACGACCTCTGATTAAAGGGACACTAAATACACCAGGTCCTGTACGACCTCTGATTAAAGGGGCACTAAATACACCAGGTCCTGCACGACCTCTGATTAAAGGGGCACTAAATACACCAGGTCCTGCACGATCTCTGATTAAAGGGGCACTAAATACACCAGATCCTGCACGACCTCTGATTAAAGGGGCACTAAATACACCAGGTCCTGCACGACCTCTGATTAAAGGAACACTAAATACACCAGGTCCTGCACGACCTCTGATTAAAGGGACACTAAATACACCAGGTCCTGCACGACCTCTGATTAAAGGGACACTAAATACACCAGGTTCTGCACGACCTCTGATTAAAAGGGACACTAAATACACCAGGTTCTGCACGACCTCTGATTAAAAGGGACACTAAATACACCAGGTCCTGCACGACCTCTGATTAAAAGGGACACTAAATACACCAGGTCCTGCACGACCTCTGATTAAAGGGGCACTAAATACACCAGGTCCTGCACGACCTCTGATTAAAGGGGCACTAAATACACCAGGTCCTGCACGACCTCTGATTAAAGGGGCACTAAATACACCAGGTCCTGCACGACCTCTGATTAAAGGGGCACTAAATACACCAGGTCCTGTACGACTTCTGATTAAAAGGGGCACTAAATACACCAGGTCCTGTACAACCTCTGATTTAAAGGGGCACTAAATACACCAGGTCCTGCACGACCTCTGATTAAAGGGACACTAAATACACCAAGCAACTTTCTATTTTACTCCTATTTTCAGCACCCTTCATTTAGCCACCAATCAGCAACCGCTACCCAGGTGCTGAGCCTAAAATGGGCCGGCTGCTAAGCTTACATTACTGATTTTCAAATAAAGATACCAAGAGAATAAAGACAATGTGATAATAGGAGTAAATTCTAAAGTTGCTGGGTTTAGTGTCCATTTAACTGCCGGACAGAAAATAATGTGCTTTCTGCTTTACAAAGTGTGCGGATCTTATTGTTACCCATAGTAAGAGAAGCACGGCCATCGGTGCGCCTGAGTCCGTCAGCACATCTCTCTGGCGCGCCCGTCTCTGCCAGTGTCTATATGCGTATTTTTATCCAGCAGTGTCTAACTGTCAGTACGTCTATCAATATGCCCTGTAATCTGCAAGTGATTCTGCTCACCTGTGCCTGACAGTCTATCTACAAATGCACCTGTCAGTGAATCCGTGTCCTTGTATCTAGGGTTGCCACCTGTCCCTTAAAGTACAGAACACTTATAAGTTACACATGCTGCAGGGTGTGCAGGGAGGAACATGAATAGTGCTGTTCAGAAACACAATAGATGTTCCTCTCTGCACACCCCGCAGCATGTGTAACTCATAAGTGTCCAGGAAAACATGGCTGAGGTGGCAACCCTACTTGTATCTGTCAGTGTATCTGACTGTATAGCTGTAGGTGCATATCTGTATGCCTGTACTATCAGTGTATCTGACTGTATAGCTGTAGGTGCATATCTATATGCCTGTACTGTCAGTGTATCTGTGTCCTTGTATCTCACAATATATCTATGTGCACGCCTGTACCTGTCAGTGTATCTGTGCACCTGTATCTCACAATATATCTATGTGCGCGCCTGTACCTGTCAGTGTATCTGTGCACCTGTATCTCACAATACATTTATGTGCGCGCCTGTACCAGTCAGTGTATCTGTGCGCCTGTATCTCACAATATATCTATGTGCGTGCCTGTACCTGTCAGTGTATCTGTGCGCCTGTATCTCACAATACATTTATGTGCGCGCCTGTACCTGTCAGTGTATCTGTGCGCCTGTATCTCACAATATATCTATGTGCGCGCCTGTACCTGTCAGTGTATCTGTGCGCCTGTATCTCACAATATATCTATGTGCGCGCCTGTACCTGTCAGTATATCTGTGCGCCTGTATCTCACAATATATCTATGTGCGCGCCTGTACCGGTCAGTGTATCTGTGCGCCTGTATCTCACAATACATTTATGTGCGCGCCTGTACCTGTCAGTGTATCTGTGCACCTGTATCTCACAATATATCTATGTGCGTGCCTGTACCTGTCAGTGTATCTGTGCGCCTGTATCTCACAATACATTTATGTGCGCGCCTGTACCGGTCAGTGTATCTGTGCACCTGTATCTCACAATACATTTATGTGCGCGCCTGTACCTGTCAGTGTATCTGTGCGCCTGTATCTCACAATATATCTATGTGCGTGCCTGTACCTGTCAGTGTATCTGTGCGCCTGTATCTCACAATACATTTATGTGCGCGCCTGTACCGGTCAGTGTATCTGTGCACCTGTATCTCACAATACATTTATGTGCGCGCCTGTACCTGTCAGTGTATCTGTGCGCCTGTATCTCACAATACATTTATGTGCACGCCTGTACCTGTCAGTGTATCTGTGCGCCTGTATCTCACAATAGATTTATGTGCGCGCCTGTACCTGTCAGTGTATCTGTGCGCCTGTATCTCACAATACATTTATGTGCGCGCCTGTACCGGTCAGTGTATCTGTGCGCCTGTATCTCACAATACATCTATGTGCGTGCCTGTACCGGTCAGTGTATCTGTGCGCCTGTATTTCACAATACATTTATGTGCGCGCCTGTACCTGTCAGTGTATCTGTGCGCCTGTATCTCACAATACATCTATGTGTGCGCCTGTACCGGTCAGTGTATCTGTGCACCTGTATCTCACAATACATTTATGTGCATGCCTGTACCTGTCAGTGTATCTGTGCACCTGTATCTCACAATATATCTATGTGTGCGCCTGTACCAGTCAGTGTATCTGTGCGCCTGTATCTCACAATATATCTATGTGCGCGCCTGTACCTGTCAGTATATCTGTGCACCTGTATCTCACAATATATCTATGTGCGCGCCTGTACCTGTCAGTGTATCTGTGCACCTGTATCTCACAATATACCTATGTGCGTGCCTGTACCTGTCAGTGTATCTGTGCACCTGTATCTCACAATATATCTATGTGCGTGCCTGTTCCTGTCAGTGTATCTGTGTCCTTGTATCTGTCAGTGTATCTGTGCGCCTGTATCTCACAATATATCTATGTGTGTGCCTGTACCTGTCAGTGTATCTGTGCGCCTGTATCTCACAACATATCTATGTGCGTGCCTGTTCCTGTCAGTGTATCTGTGCGCCTGTATCTCACAATACATTTATGTGCGCGCCTGTACCTGTCAGTGTATCTGTGCGCCTGTATCTCACAATACATCAATGTGCGCGCCTGTATCTGTCAGTGTATCTGTGCACCTGTATCTCACAATATATCTATGTGCGTGCCTGTACCTGTCAGTGTATCTGTGCACCTGTATCTCACAATATATCTATGTGCGTGCCTGTTCCTGTCAGTGTATCTGTGTCCTTGTATCTGTCAGTGTATCTGTGCGCCTGTATCTCACAATATATCTATGTGCGTGCCTGTACCTGTCAGTGTATCTGTGCGCCTGTATCTCACAATACATCTATGTGTGCTCCTGTACCTGTCAGTGTATCTGTGCGCCTGTATCTCACAATATATTTATGTGCGCGCCTGTACCTGTCAGTGCATCTGTGCGCCTGTATCTCGCAATACATCTGTGTGTGCTCCTGTACCCGTCAGTGTATCTTTGCGCCTGTATCTCACAATACATTTATGTGTGCTCCTGTACCTGTCAGTGTATCTGTGCGCCTGTATCTCACAATATATCTATGTGAGCGCCTGTACCAGTCAGTGTATCTGTGCGCCTGTATCTCACAATACATTTATGTGCACGCCTGTACCGGTCAGTGTATCTGTGCGCCTGTATCTCACAATACATTTATGCGCGTGCCTGTACCTGTCAGTGTATCTGTGCGCCTGTATCTCACAATACATCTATGTGTGCGCCTGTACCGGTCAGTGTATCTGTGCACCTGTATCTCACAATACATCTATGTGCGCGCCTGTACCTGTCAGTGTATCTGTGCACCTGTATCTCACAATACATCTATGTGTGCGCCTGTACCTGTCAGTGTATCTGTGCACCTGTATCTCACAATACATTTATGTGCGTGCCTGTACCTTCAGTGTATCTGTGCGCCTGTATCTCACAATACATCTATGTGCGCGCCTGCGGCCTGTGCCTGTCAGTGTATCTGTGCGCCTGTATCTCACAATACATTTATGTGCGCGCCTGTACCGGTCAGTGTATCTGTGCGCCTGTATCTCACAATACATCTATGTGCGTGCCTGTACCTGTCAGTGTATCTGTGCACCTGTATCTCACAATATATCTATGTGTGCGCCTGTACCGGTCAGTGTATCTGTGCACCTGTATCTCACAATACATCTATGTGTGCGCCTGTACCTGTCAGTGTATTTGTGCGCCTGTATCTTACAGCGTCTGTATCTGCGCGTCTGTATCTGCGCGCCTGTATCTTACAGCGTCTGTATCTGCGCGCCTGTATCTTACAGCGTCTGTATCTGCGAGCCTGTATCTTACAGCGTCTGTATCTGCGAGCCTGTATCTTACAGCGTCTGTATCTGCGAGCCTGTATCTTACAGCGTCTGTATCTGCGAGCCTGTATCTTACAGCGTCTGTATCTGCGAGCCTGTATCTTACAGCGTCTGTATCTGCGAGCCTGTATCTTACAGCGTCTGTATCTGCGAGCCTGTATCTTACAGCGTCTGTATCTGTGAGCCTGTATCTTACAGCGTCTGTATCTGTGAGCCTGTATCTTACAGCGTCTGTATCTGTGAGCCTGTATCTTACAGCGTCTGTATCTGTGAGCCTGTATCTTACAGCGTCTGTATCTGTGAGCCTGTATCTTACAGCGTCTGTATCTGTGAGCCTGTATCTTACAGCGTCTGTATCTGTGAGCCTGTATCTTACAGCGTCTGTATCTGTGAGCCTGTATCTTACAGCGTCTGTATCTGTGAGCCTGTATCTTACAGTGTCTGTATCTGTGAGCCTGTATCTTACAGTGTCTGTATCTGTGAGCCTGTATCTTACAGTATATCAGTGTATATCTCTGTATCTTTCCTCTCTAATCTCTGTGGCTACCTACCTCTCTGTATGTGAATCTGTATGAACCTGTTAAACAGGCTGAATAATTGCTTTTTCCTTACAGCACTCTATAGAGCATCAGTCCATTAACCCCTCTCACACCAGAGTCTGTAGAACTTTGTAGCCTTTCAGAGCACTGCCCTTTCACTAACACTCAACAGAACATCATTCCCTATCACTAATCAGGAAAGTGTTCCTCAAAAACGATATACTGCAGAACATTACTCCCTTTTTTTGTCTCTGCAGAGCATTGCTTTCTTAACTTACGGCTGCACATTATATTTCTCTAATGTTTTAACTAGAATTAAACGGTACTGTGTCCATAACAGGACAGGATTTATATGTAGTTTTATGGCACAGTGAGATCAGGATACATGCAGCATATACTTGCTAAAGCTTTACAATACTTCCCTGCCTTAATCCCACCTACTAACAACGTTCTGCAGAGCATCACTCCCTCACCTACTAACAACGTTCTGAAGAGCATCACTCCCTCACCTACTAACAACGTTCTGCAGAGCATCACTCCCTCACCAACTAACAACGTTCTGCAGAGCATCACTTCCTCACCTACTAACAACGTTCTGCAGAGCATCACTCCCTCACCAACTAACAACGTTCTGCAGAGCATCACTCCCTCACCTAACAACATTCTGCAGAGCATCATTCCCTCACCAACTAACAATGTTCTGCAGAGCATCACTCCCTCACCTACTAACAATGTTCTGCAGAGCATCATTCCCTCAACTACTAACAACATTCTGCCGAGCATCACTCCCTCACCTACTAACAATGTTCTGCAGAGCATCACTCCCTCACCTACTAACAATGTTCTGCAGAGCATCATTCCCTCAACTACTAACAACATTCTGCCGAGCATCACTCCCTCACCTAACAACAATCTGCAGAGCATCACTCCCTCACCGACTACTCTATAAAGTAGTGCTCCAGTAACCCTTCTCCTGACAACATTCTTACAGAGTACTCATTTCTTAATCCCCTCTTGCCAATAAGCCTAGCTCTGCTCTCTACCATGCTGCAGGCCATCACACCTCTTGCAATTACTTGTGCATCACTCCCTCCTATGCTAACACCATGCACACCATTTAACCTCTCGCTTGACAAAACCACTTAGAGCATCACTCTCTTCAGCTGTTCCCTAGTAATATGCTACAGGCCTCTGATCTTTCCCTACCAACACTCTGCAGAGCATTGCACATGCCAGCAGACTGCAGGGTAACCTGTTAACTCCTCTCATGTTTGCAGCACCATGCAAAGCTAACGCCAGCAGAGTAAACCTGTTAAAACCTTCCATACCAGCGCCCTTCAGAATATCACTGCTATACCTCCTCTCATGCCAGCGCCCAGCAGAATATCACTCCTTTAACTCCTTTCATGCCAGCGTCCTGCAGAATATCACTCCCTTAACTCCTCTCATACCAGCACCCTGCAGAATATCACTCCTTTAACTCCTTTCATGCCAGCGTCCTGCAGAATATCACTCCCTCAACTCCTCTCATACCAGCGCCCTGCATAATATCACTCCCTTAACTCCCCACATACCAGCGCCCTGAAGAATATCACTCCCTTAACTCCTCTCATACCAGAGCCCTGCAGAATATCACTCCCTTAACTCCCCACATACCAGCGCCCTGAAGAATATCACTCCCTTAACTCCTCTCATACCAGAGCCCTGCAGAATATCACTCCCTTAACTCCTCTCATACCAGCGCCCTGCAGAATATCACTGCCTTAGCTCCTCTCATGCCAGCGCCCTGCAGAATATCACTGCCTTAGCTCCTCTCATACCAGCGCCCTGCAGAATATCACTCCCTTAACTCCTCTAATGCCAGCGCCTTGCAGAATATCACTCCCTTAACTCCTCTAATGCCAGCGCCCTGCAGAAAATCACTCCCTTAACTCCTCTAATGCCAGCGCCCTGCAGAATATCACTCCCTTAACTCCTCTAATGCCAGCGCCCTGCAGAATATCACTCCCTTAACTCCTCTAATGCCAGCGCCCTGCAGAATATCACTCCCTTAACTCCTCTAATGCCAGCGCCCTGCAGAAAATCACTCCCTTAACTCCTCTAATGCCAGCGCCCTGCAGAATATCACTCCCTTAACTCCTCTAATGCCAGCGCCCTGCAGAATATCACTCCCTTAACTCCTCTAATGCCAGCGCCTTGCAGAATATCACTGCCTTAACTCCTCTCATACCAGCACCCTGCAGAATATCACTCCCTTAACTCCTCTCATGCCAGTACCCTGTTGACTAAGTCTGTTAACCCCTCACTTTCCAAAATTCTGCCAAGTACCTCTCCCTTAATCTCCATCTTGCCAGCACCCTGGAAATACAAGATGGCACACCCATAACCCTTCCCTGCCAGCACCCTGCACTCTATTAACCCCTGAAGATTATCTTCCCACATAAAATAGCACATTCTGCAGAGCATCTCACCAAATACAATAATATCCCTGCAAAGCTTCACTTGGTTAACCCTTAAAGAGCATGTCACCATTTCCTGCAGAGCATCAATCTCACTTAATAAGAGGGTAATATTCCTGCAGGACATTGCAGCACACTCACCTCAGTATACAATCAGTGCAGTCTTGTTGGCATTGTCCAGCAGCTGGGCATCTGTCCTGGTGCCCTGGGTCTCTGTGCCCCTTTGTTTCTGGGCTGTGCTGCTTTACATATAAATCTCTTTATGGTCTCCTTGTTCTCCCCTTTATCCCCCACTTTTCCCTCCCCCAGAAACTTTCTCCGTTCACTCCTCTGTTTGCTTTGTCTCTCTGGGTAAAACTTTCTGCCCCCCTCCCTCTCTTCTCTCCTCCTCCTTCTTCACATTCCTCCACACTGGGCAGGTATGTCTGAGCCCATCCAGGTGGGGCCACCGCAGAGCTTTCTGGGAACTGTAGTCCGAGCGCCCTCTGCTTTTCTTTTCATTTCATTACATACAGCAGTAGCTAAACTACTACTCCCAGCGTGTCTCGCAAAACTACAACTCCCAAGAGACCATGCGCCCCAAGGGCACGTTAGTTTTTCATCTGGAATGTGGCAAAAGTCCTCAGGAATACAGTTTGTGTGATGAATACACGTGACAGTGACATGTCACCTATATACTGGTACAATAAATATCACTGTCACATGTCACCTATATACTGGTACAATAAATATCACTGTCACATGTCACCTATATACTGGTACAATAAATATCACTGTCACATGTCACCTATATACTAGTACAATAAATATCACTGTCACATGTCACCTATATACTGGTACAATAAATATCACTGTCACATGTCACCTATATACTGGTACAATAAATATCACTGTCACATGTCACCTATATACTGGTACAATAAATATCACTGTCACATGTCACCTATATACTGGTACAATAAATATCACTGTCACATGTCACCTATATACAGGTACAATAAATATCACTGTCACATGTCACCTATATACTGGTACAATAAATATCACTGTCACATGTCCCCTATATACAGGTAAAATAAATATCACTGTCACATGTCACCTATATACAGGTACAATAAATATCACTGTCACATGTCCCCTATATACAGGTACAATAAATATCACTGTCACATGTCACCTGTATACTGGTACAATAAATATCACTGTCACATGTCACCTATATACTGGTACAATAAATATCACTGTCACATGTCACCTATATACTGGTACAATAAATATCACTGTCACATGTCACCTATATACTGGTACAATAAATATCACTGTCACATGTCACCTATATACTGGTACAATAAATATCACTGTCACATGTCATCTATATACAGGTAAAATAAATATCACTGTCACATGTCACCTATATACTGGTACAATAAATATCACTGTCACATGTCATCTATATACAGGTAAAATAAATATCACTGTCACATGTCACCTATATACAGGTAAAATAAATATCACTGTCACATGTCATCTATATACAGGTAAAATAAATATCACTGTCACATGTCATCTATATACAGGTAAAATAAATATCACTGTCACATGTCACCTATATACAGGTAAAATAAATATCACTGTCACATGTCACCTATATACTGGTACAATAAATATCACTGTCACATGTCACCTATATACTGGTACAATAAATATCACTGTCACATGTCACCTATATACTGGTACAATAAATATCACTGTCACATGTCATCTATATACAGGTAAAATAAATATCACTGTCACATGTCATCTATATACAGGTAAAATAAATATCACTGTCACATGTCACCTATATACTGGTACAATAAATATCACTGTCACATGTCACCTATATACTAGTACAATAAATATCACTGTCACATGTCACCTATATACTGGTACAATAAATATCACTGTCACATGTCACCTATATACTGGTACAATAAATATCACTGTCACATGTCACCTATATACTGGTACAATAAATATCACTGTCACATGTCACCTATATACTGGTACAATAAATATCACTGTCACATGTCACCTATATACTGGTACAATAAATATCACTGTCACATGTCACCTATATACAGGTAAAATAAATATCACTGTCACATGTCACCTATATACTGGTAAAATAAATATCACTGTCACATGTCACCTATATACCGGTACAATAAATATCACTGTCACATGTCACCTATATACCGGTACAATAAATATCACTGTCACATGTCACCTATATACCGGTACAATAAATATCACTGTCACATGATGTCACCTATATACTGGTACAATAAATATCACTGTCACATGTCACCTATATACTAGTACAATAAATATCACTGTCACATGTCACCTATATACTGGTACAATAAATATCACTGTCACATGTCACCTATATACTGGTACAATAAATATCACTGTCACATGTCACCTATATACTGGTACAATAAATATCACTGTCACATGTCACCTATATACTGGTACAATAAATATCACTGTCACATGTCACCTATATACTGGTACAATAAATATCACTGTCACATGTCACCTATATACTGGTACAATAAATATCACTGTCACATGTCACCTATATACTGGTACAATAAATATCACTGTCACATGTCACCTATATACTGGTACAATAAATATCACTGTCACATGTCACCTATATACTAGTACAATAAATATCACTGTCACATGTCACCTATATACTGGTACAATAAATATCACTGTCACATGTCACCTATATACAGGTACAATAAATATCACTGTCACATGTCACCTATATACTGGTACAATAAATATCACTGTCACATGTCACCTATATACTGGTACAATAAATATCACTGTCACATGTCACCTATATACTAGTACAATAAATATCACTGTCACATGTCACCTATATACTGGTACAATAAATATCACTGTCACATGTCACCTATATACTAGTACAATAAATATCACTGTCACATGTCACCTATATACTGGTACAATAAATATCACTGTCACATGTCACCTATATACTAAGTACAATAAATATCACTGTCACATGTCACCTATATACTGGTACAATAAATATCACTGTCACATGTCACCTATATACTGGTACAATAAATATCACTGTCACATGTCACCTATATACAGGTACAATAAATATCACTGTCACATGTCACCTATATACTGGTACAATAAATATCACTGTCACATGTCACCTATATACTGGTACAATAAATATCACTGTCACATGTCACCTATATACTGGTACAATAAATATCACTGTCACATGTCACCTATATACAGGTACAATAAATATCACTGTCACATGTCACCATACTGGTACAATAAATATCACTGTCACATGTCACCTATATACAGGTACAATAAATATCACTGTCACATGTCACCATACTGGTACAATAAATATCACTGTCACATGTCACCTATATACTGGTACAATAAATATCACTGTCACATGTCACCTATATACTGGTACAATAAATATCACTGTCACATGTCACCTATATACTGGTACAATAAATATCACTGTCACATGTCACCATATACTGGTACAATAAATATCACTGTCACATGTCACCTATATACTGGTACAATAAATATCACTGTCACATGTCACCTATATACTGGTACAATAAATATCACTGTCACATGTCACCTATATACAGGTAAAATAAATATCACTGTCACATGTCACCTATATACTGGTACAATAAATATCACTGTCACATGTCACCTATATACTAGTACAATAAATATCACTGTCACATGTCATCTATATACAGGTAAAATAAATATCACTGTCACATGATGTCACCTATATACTGGTACAATAAATATCACTGTCACATGTCACCTATATACTGGTAAAATAAATATCACTGTCACATGTCACCTATATACTGGTACAAAAAATCACTGTCACATTTCACCTATATACTGGTACAATAAATATCTACGTGTCACATGTCAACTATATACTGTACAATAATATATCACTGTCACAGGGTCACCTATATACTAGGTACAATAGAATAGCACTGTCACATGTCACCTATATACAGGGTAAAATAAATATCACTGTCACAGTCACCTATATACCAGTCAAAAACATTATCACATGTCACTTAGTCACCTATATACTGGTACAATAAATATCACTGTCACACTGTCACCTATATACTGGTACAATAAATATCACTGTCACTAGGTCACCTTGATACCTGTAAAATAAATATCAATGACACATGACCTATATAATGGTACAATAAAATCACTGTCACATGTCACCTATATACAGGTAAAATAAAATCTCACTGTCACATGTCACCTATATACTGGTACAATAATTATCATGTCACATGTCACCTATATACTGCTAAATAAATATCACTGTCACATGTCCACCTATATACAGGTATAATATCTCACATCCCTATATACAGTACTGTCACTTGTCACATTCCCTAATATTACAGGTAAAATAAATATCACTGCACATGTCACCTATATACTCGGTACAAATATATCACTGTCCACAATGTCACCTATATACAGGTAAAATAAATATCACTGTCACATGTCACCTATATACAGGTAAAATAAATATCACTGTCACATGTCACCTATATACAGGTAAAATAAATATCACTGTCACATGTCACCTATATACTGGTAAAATAAATATCACTGTCACATGTCACCTATATACTGGTAAAATAAATATCACTGTCACATGTCACCTATATACTGGTACAATAAATATCACTGTCACGTGTCACCTATATACTGGTACAATAAATATCACTGTCACATGTCACCTATATACTGGTACAATAAATATCACTGTCACATGTCACCTATATACAGGTAAAATAAATATCACTGTCACATGTCACCTATATACAGGTAAAATAAATATCACTGTCACATGTCACCTATATACTGGTACAATAAATATCACTGTCACATGTCACCTATATACTGGTACAATAAATATCACTGTCACATGTCACCTATATACTGGTACAATAAATATCACTGTCACATGTCACCTATATACTGGTACAATAAATATCACTGTCACATGTCACCTATATACAGGTACAATAAATATCACTGTCACATGTCACCTATATACAGGTACAATAAATATCACTGTCACGTGTCACCTATATACTGGTACAATAAATATCACTGTCACATGTCACCTATATACAGGTAAAATAAATATCACTGTCACATGTCACCTATATACAGGTAAAATAAATATCACTGTCACATGTCACCTAATATACTGGTACAATAAATATCACTGTCACATGTCACCTATATACTGGTACAATAATTATCACTGTCACATGTCACCTATATACTGGTACAATAAATATCACTGTCACATGTCACCTATATACAGGTACAATAAATATCACTGTCACATGTCACCTATATACAGGTACAATAAATATCACTGTCACATGTCACCTATATACTGGTACAATAAATATCACTGTCACATGTCACCTATATACAGGTAAAATAAATATCACTGTCACATGTCACCTATATACTGGTACAATAAATATCACTGTCACATGTCACCTATATACAGGTAAAATTAAATATCACTGTCACATGTCACCTATATACAGGTAAAATAAATATCACTGTCACATGTCACCTATATACTGGTACAATAAATATCACTGTCACATGTCACCTATATACAGGTAAAATAAATATCACTGTCACATGTCACCTATATACAGGTACAATAAATATCACTGTCACATGTCACCTATATACAGGTAAAATAAATATCACTGTCACATGTCACCTATATACTGGTAAAATAAATATCACTGTCACATGTCACCTATATACTGGTAAAATAAATATCACTGTCACATGTCACCTATATACTGGTACAATAAATATCACTGTCACATGTCACCCTATATACTGGTACAATAAATATCACTGTCACATGTCACCTATATACAGGTACAATAAATATCACTGTCACATGTCACCTATATACAGGTAAAATAAATATCACTGTCACATGTCACCTATATACAGGTAAAATAAATATCACTGTCACATGTCACCTATATACTGGTACAATAAATATCACTGTCACATGTCACCTATATACTGGTACAATAAATATCACTGTCACATGTCACCTATATACTGGTACAATAAATATCACTGTCACATGTCACCTATATACAGGTAAAATAAATATCACTGTCACATGTCACCTATATACAGGTAAAATAAATATCACTGTCACATGTCACCTATATACTGGTACAATAAATATCACTGTCACATGTCACCTATATACAGGTAAAATAAATATCACTGTCACATGTCACCTATATACAGGTAAAATAAATATCACTGTCACATGTCACCTATATACTGGTACAATAAATATCACTGTCACATGTCACCTATATACTGGTAAAATAAATATCACTGTCACATGTCACCTATATACTGGTACAATAAATATCACTGTCACATGTCACCTATATACAGGTAAAATAAATATCACTGTCACATGTCACCTATATACAGGTAAAATAAATATCACTGTCACATGTCACCTATATACAGGTACAATAAATATCACTGTCACATGTCCCCTATATACTGGTACAATAAATATCACTGTCACATGTCACCTATATACTGGTACAATAAATATCACTGTCACATGTCACCTATATACTGGTACAATAAATATCACTGTCACATGTCACCTATATACAGGTAAAATAAATATCACTGTCACATGTCACCTATATACTGGTACAATAAATATCACTGTCACATGTCACCTATATACTGGTACAATAAATATCACTGTCAACATGTCACCTATATACTGGTACAATAAATATCACTGTCACATGTCACCTATATACTGGTAACAATAAATATCACTGTCACATGTCACCTATATACTGGTACAATAAATATCACTGTCACATGTCACCTATATACTGGTACAATAAATATCACTGTCACATGTCACCTATATACTGGTACAATAAATATCACTGTCACATGTCACCTATATACAGGTAAAATAAATATCACTGTCACATGTCACCTATATACAGGTAAAATAAATATCACTGTCACATGTCACCTATATACTGGTACAATAAATATCACTGTCACATGTCACCTATATACTGGTACAATAAATATCACTGTCACATGTCACCTATATACTGGTACAATAAATATCACTGTCACATGTCACCTATATACAGGTAAAATAAATATCACTGTCACATGTCACCTATATACAGGTAAAATAAATATCACTGTCACATGTCACCTATATACAGGTAAAATAAATATCACTGTCACATGTCACCTATATACTGGTACAATAAATATCACTGTCACATGTCACCTATATACTGGTACAATAAATATCACTGTCACATGTCACCTATATACTGGTACAATAAATATCACTGTCACATGTCACCTATATACAGGTAAAATAAATATCACTGTCACATGTCACCTATATTACAGGTAAAATAAATATCACTGTCACATGTCACCTAATACAGGTAAAATAAAATATCACTGTCACATGTCACCTATATACTGGTACAATAAATATCACTGTCACATGTCACCTATATACCTGGTACAATAAATATCACTGTCACATGTCACCTATATACTGGTACAATAAATATCACTGTCACATGTCACCTATATACAGGTACTAATAAATATCACTGTCACATGTCCACCTATATACAGGTAAAATAAATATCACTGTCACATGTCACCTATATCTGTACAATAAATATCACTGTCACATGTCACCTATATACAGGTAAAATAAATATCACTGTCACATGTCACCTATATACAGGTAAAAATAAATATCACTGTCACATGTCACCTATATACTGGTACAATAAATATCACTGTCACATGTCACCTATATACAGGTAAAATAAATATCACTGTCACATGTCACCTATATACTGGTACAATAAATATCACTGTCACATGTCACCTATATACAGGTAAAATAAATATCACTGTCACATGTCACCTATATACAGGTAAAATAAATATCACTGTCACATGTCACCTATATACTGGTACAATAAATATCACTGTCACATGTCACCTATATACAGGTACAATAAATATCACTGTCACATGTCACCTATATACTGGTACAATAAATATCACTGTCACATGTCACCTATATACTGGTACAATAAATATCACTGTCACATGTCACCTATATACAGGTAAAATAAATATCACTGTCACATGTCACCTATATACTGGTACAATAAAATATCACTGTCACATGTCACCTATATACTGGTACAATAAATATCACTGTCACATGTCACCTATATACTGGTACAATAAATATCACTGTCACATGTCACCTATATACAGGTAAAATAAATATCACTGTCACATGTCACCTATATACTGGTACAATAAATATCACTGTCACATGTCACCTATATACTGGTACAATAAATATCACTGTCACATGTCACCTATATACTGGTACAATAAATATCACTGTCACATGTCACCTATATACAGGTAAAATAAATATCACTGTCACATGTCACCTATATACTGGTACAATAAATATCACTGTCACATGTCCACCTATATACTGGTACAATAAATATCACTGTCACATGTCACCTATATACAGGTAAAATAAATATCACTGTCACATGTCACCTATATACCGGTAAAATAAATATCACTGTCACATGTCACCTATATACTGGTAAAATAAATATCACTGTCACATGTCCCCTATATACAGGTAAAATAAATATCACTGTCACATGTCACCTATATACAGGTAAAATAAATATCACTGTCACATGTCACCTATTTACTGGTACAAATAAATATCACTGTCACATGTCACCTATATACAGGTAAAATAAATATCACTGTCACATGATGTCACCTATATACAGGTAAAATAAATATCACTGTCCACATGTCACCTATATACTGGTACAATAAATATCACTGTCACATGTCACCTATATACAGGTAAAATAAATATCACTGTCACATGTCACCTATATACAGGTAAAATAAATATCACTGTCACATGTCACCTATATACTGGTACAATAAATATCACTGTCACATGTCCCCTATATACAGGTACAATAAATATCACTGTCACATGTCACCTATATGCAGGTAAAATAAATATCACTGTCACATGTCACCTATATACAGGTAAAATAAATATCACTGTCACATGTCACCTATATACTGGTACAATAAATATCACTGTCACATGTCCCCTATATACAGGTAAAATAAATATCACTGTCACATGTCACCTATATACAGGTAAAATAAATATCACTGTCACATGTCACCTATATACAGGTAAAATAAATATCACTGTCACATGTCACCTATATACTGGTACAATAAATATCACTGTCACATGTCACCTATATACTGGTACAATAAATATCACTGTCACATGTCACCTATATACAGGTAAAATAAATATCACTGTCACATGTCCCCTATATACTGGTACAATAAATATCACTGTCACATGTCACCTATATACAGGTAAAATAAATATCACTGTCACATGTCACCTATATACTGGTACAATAAATATCACTGTCACATGTCACCTATATACTGGTACAATAAATATCACTGTCACATGTCACCTATATACAGGTAAAATAAATATCACTGTCACATGTCACCTATATACAGGTAAAATAAATATCACTGTCACATGTCCCCTATATACAGGTAAAATAAATATCACTGTCACATGTCACCTATATACTGGTACAATAAATATCACTGTCACATGTCACCTATATACTGGTACAATAAATATCACTGTCACATGTCACCTATATACAGGTAAAATAAATATCACTGTCACATGTCACCTATATACTGGTACAATAAATATCACTGTCACATGTCACCTATATACTGGTACAATAAATATCACTGTCACATGTCACCTATATACTGGTACAATAAATATCACTGTCACATGTCACCTATATACAGGTAAAATAAATATCACTGTCACATGATGTCACCTATATACAGGTAAAATAAATATCACTGTCACATGTCACCTATATACTGGTACAATAAATATCACTGTCACATGTCACCTATATACAGGTAAAATAAATATCACTGTCACATGTCACCTATATACAGGTAAAATAAATATCACTGTCACATGTCACCTATATACTGGTACAATAAATATCACTGTCACATGTCCCCTATATACAGGTACAATAAATATCACTGTCACATGTCACCTATATGCAGGTAAAATAAATATCACTGTCACATGTCACCTATATACAGGTAAAATAAATATCACTGTCACATGTCACCTATATACTGGTACAATAAATATCACTGTCACATGTTCCCTATATACAGGTAAAATAAATATCACTGTCACATGTCACCTATATACAGGTAAAATAAATATCACTGTCACATGTCACCTATATACTGGTACAATAAATATCACTGTCACATGTCACCTATATACTGGTACAATAAATATCACTGTCACATGTCCCCTATATACAGGTAAAATAAATATCACTGTCACATGTCACCTATATACAGGTAAAATAAATATCACTGTCACATGTCCCCTATATACAGGTAAAATAAATATCACTGTCACATGTCACCTATATACTGGTACAATAAATATCACTGTCACATGTCACCTATATACAGGTACAATAAATATCACTGTCACATGTCACCTATATACTGGTACAATAAATATCACTGTCACGTGTCACCTATATACTGGTACAATAAATATCACTGTCACATGTCACCTATATACAGGTAAAATAAATATCACTGTCACATGTCACCTATATACAGGTAAAATAAATATCACTGTCACATGTCACCTATATACCGGTACAATAAATATCACTGTCACATGTCACCTATATACAGGTAAAATAAATATCACTGTCACATGTCACCTATATACTGGTACAATAAATATCACTGTCACATGTCACCTATCTACTGGTACAATAAATATCACTGTCACATGTCACCTATATACTAGTACAATAAATATCACTGTCACATGTCACCATACTGGTAAAATAAATATCACTGTCACGTCACCTATATACAGGTAAAATAAATATCACTGTCACATGTTACCTATTTACTAGTACAATAAATATCACTGTCACATGTCACCTATATACAGGTAAAATAAATATCACTGTCACATGTCACCTATATACAGGTAAAATAAATATCACTGTCACATGTCACCTATATACCGGTACAATAAATATCACTGTCACATGTCACCTATATACTGGTACAATAAATATCACTGTCACATGTCACCTATATACAGGTAAAATAAATATCACTGTCACATGTCACCTATATACAGGTAAAATAAATATCACTGTCACATGTCACCTATATACCGGTACAATAAATATCACTGTCACATGTCACCTATATACAGGTAAAATAAATATCACTGTCACATGTCACCTATATACAGGTAAAATAAATATCACTGTCACATGTCACCTATATACAGGTAAAATAAATATCACTGTCACATGTCACCTATATACAGGTAAAATAAATATCACTGTCACATGTCACCTATATACTGGTACAATAAATATCACTGTCACATGTCCCCTATATACTGGTACAATAAATATCACTGTCACATGTCCCCTATATACAGGTACAATAAATATCACTGTCACATGTCACCTATATACAGGTAAAATAAATATCACTGTCACATGTCACCTATATACTGGTACAATAAATATCACTGTCACATGTCCCCTATATACAGGTAAAATAAATATCACTGTCACATGTCACCTATATACAGGTAAAATAAATATCACTGTCACATGTCACCTACAGGGAGTGCAGAATTATTAGGCAAATGAGTATTTTGACCACATCATCCTCTTTATGCATGTTGTCTTACTCCAAGCTGTATAGGCTCGAAAGCCTACTACCAATTAAGCATATTAGGTGATGTGCATCTCTGTAATGAGAAGGGGTGTGGTCTAATGACATTAACACCCTATATCAGGTGTGCATAATTATTAGGCAACTTCCTTTCCTTTGGCAAAATGGGTCAAAAGAAGGACTTGACAGGCTCAGAAAAGTCAAAAATAGTGAGATATCTTGCAGAGGGATGCAGCACTCTTAAAATTGCAAAGCTTCTGAAGCGTAATCATCGAACAATCAAGCGTTTCATTCAAAATAGTCAACAGGGTCGCAAGAAGCGTGTGGAAAAACCAAGGCGCAAAATAACTGCCCATGAACTGAGAAAAGTCAAGCGTGCAGCTGCCAAGATGCCACTTGCCACCAGTTTGGCCATATTTCAGAGCTGCAACATCACTGGAGTGCCCAAAAGCACAAGGTGTGCAATACTCAGAGACATGGCCAAGGTAAGAAAGGCTGAAAGACGACCACCACTGAACAAGACACACAAGCTGAAACGTCAAGACTGGGCCAAGAAATATCTCAAGACTGATTTTTCTAAGGTTTTATGGACTGATGAAATGAGAGTGAGTCTTGATGGGCCAGATGGATGGGCCCGTGGCTGGATTGGTAAAGGGCATAGAGCTCCAGTCCGACTCAGACGCCAGCAAGGTGGAGGTGGAGTACTGGTTTGGGCTGGTATCATCAAAGATGAGCTTGTGGGGCCTTTTTGGGTTGAGGATGGAGTCAAGCTCAACTCCCAGTCCTACTGCTAGTTTCTGGAAGACACCTTCTTCAAGCAGTGGTACAGGAAGAAGTCTGCATCCTTCAAGAAAAACATGATTTTCATGCAGGACAATGCTCCATCACACGCGTCCAAGTACTCCACAGCGTGGCTGGCAAGAAAGGGTATAAAAGAAGAAAATCTAAGGACATGGCCTCCTTGTTCACCTGATCTGAACCTCTTTGAGAACCTGTGGTCCATCATCAAATGTGAGATTTACAAGGAGGGAAAACAGTACACCTCTCTGAACAGTGTCTGGGAGGCTGTGGTTGCTGCTGCACGCAATGTTGATGGTGAACAGATCAAAACACTGACAGAATCCATGGATGGCAGGCTTTTGATTGTCCTTGCAAAGAAAGGTGGCTATATTGGTCACTGATTTGTTTTTGTTTTGTTTTTGAATGTCAGAAATCTATATTTGTGAATGTTGAGATGTTATATTGGTTTCACTGGTAAAAATAAATAATTGAAATGGGTATATATTTGTTTTTTGTTAAGTTGCCTAATAATTATGCACAGTAATAGTCACCTGCACACACAGATATCCCCCTAAAATAGCTAAAACTAAAAACAAACTAAAAACTACTTCCAAACATATTCAGCTTTGATATTAATGAGTTTTTTGGGTTAATTGAGAACATGGTTGTTGTTCAATAATAAAATTAATCCTCAAAAATACAACTTGCCAAATAATTCTGCACTCCCTGTATATACTGGTACAATAAATATCACTGTCACATGTCACCTATATACTGGTACAATAAATATCACTGTCACATGTCCCCTATATACAGGTAAAATAAATATCACTGTCACATGTCACCTATATACAGGTAAAATAAATATCACTGTCACATGTCCCCTATATACAGGTAAAATAAATATCACTGTCACATGTCACCTATATACTGGTACAATAAATATCACTGTCACATGTCACCTATATACAGGTACAATAAATATCACTGTCACATGTCACCTATATACTGGTACAATAAATATCACTGTCACATGTCACCTATATACTGGTACAATAAATATCACTGTCACATGTCACCTATATACAGGTAAAATAAATATCACTGTCACATGTCACCTATATACAGGTAAAATAAATATCACTGTCACATGTCACCTATATACCGGTACAATAAATATCACTGTCACATGTCACCTATATACTGGTACAATAAATATCACTGTCACATGTCACCTATATACAGGTAAAATAAATATCACTGTCACATGTCACCTATATACTGGTACAATAAATATCACTGTCACATGTCACCTATATACTGGTACAATAAATATCACTGTCACATGTCACCTATATACTAGTACAATAAATATCACTGTCACATGTCACCATACTGGTAAAATAAATATCACTGTCACGTCACCTATATACAGGTAAAATAAATATCACTGTCACATGTTACCTATTTACTAGTACAATAAATATCACTGTCACATGTCACCTATATACAGGTAAAATAAATATCACTGTCACATGTCACCTATATACAGGTAAAATAAATATCACTGTCACATGTCACCTATATACCGGTACAATAAATATCACTGTCACATGTCACCTATATACAGGTAAAATAAATATCACTGTCACATGTCACCTATATACAGGTAAAATAAATATCACTGTCACATGTCACCTATATACCGGTACAATAAATATCACTGTCACATGTCACCTATATACTGGTACAATAAATATCACTGTCACATGTCACCTATATACAGGTAAAATAAATATCACTGTCACATGTCACCTATATACAGGTAAAATAAATATCACTGTCACATGTCACCTATATACAGGTAAAATAAATATCACTGTCACATGTCACCTATATACAGGTAAAATAAATATCACTGTCACATGTCACCTATATACTGGTACAATAAATATCACTGTCACATGTCCCCTATATACAGGTACAATAAATATCACTGTCACATGTCACCTATATGCAGGTAAAATAAATATCACTGTCACATGTCACCTATATACAGGTAAAATAAATATCACTGTCACATGTCACCTATATACTGGTACAATAAATATCACTGTCACATGTCCCCTATATACAGGTAAAATAAATATCACTGTCACATGTCACCTATATACAGGTAAAATAAATACCACTGTCACATGTCACCTATATACTGGTACAATAAATATCACTGTCACATGTCACCTATATACTGGTACAATAAATATCACTGTCACATGTCCCCTATATACAGGTAAAATAAATATCACTGTCACATGTCACCTATATACAGGTAAAATAAATATCACTGTCACATGTCACCTACAGGGAGTGCAGAATTATTAGGCAAATGAGTATTTTGACCACATCATCCTCTTTATGCATGTTGTCTTACTCCAAGCTGTATAGGCTCGAAAGCCTACTACCAATTAAGCATATTAGGTGATGTGCATCTCTGTAATGAGAAGGGGTGTGGTCTAATGACATTAACACCCTATATCAGGTGTGCATAATTATTAGGCAACTTCCTTTCCTTTGGCAAAATGGGTCAAAAGAAGGACTTGACAGGCTCAGAAAAGTCAAAAATAGTGAGATATCTTGCAGAGGGATGCAGCACTCTTAAAATTGCAAAGCTTCTGAAGCGTAATCATCGAACAATCAAGCGTTTCATTCAAAATAGTCAACAGGGTCGCAAGAAGCGTGTGGAAAAACCAAGGCGCAAAATAACTGCCCATGAACTGAGAAAAGTCAAGCGTGCAGCTGCCAAGATGCCACTTGCCACCAGTTTGGCCATATTTCAGAGCTGCAACATCACTGGAGTGCCCAAAAGCACAAGGTGTGCAATACTCAGAGACATGGCCAAGGTAAGAAAGGCTGAAAGACGACCACCACTGAACAAGACACACAAGCTGAAACGTCAAGACTGGGCCAAGAAATATCTCAAGACTGATTTTTCTAAGGTTTTATGGACTGATGAAATGAGAGTGAGTCTTGATGGGCCAGATGGATGGGCCCGTGGCTGGATTGGTAAAGGGCATAGAGCTCCAGTCCGACTCAGACGCCAGCAAGGTGGAGGTGGAGTACTGGTTTGGGCTGGTATCATCAAAGATGAGCTTGTGGGGCCTTTTTGGGTTGAGGATGGAGTCAAGCTCAACTCCCAGTCCTACTGCTAGTTTCTGGAAGACACCTTCTTCAAGCAGTGGTACAGGAAGAAGTCTGCATCCTTCAAGAAAAACATGATTTTCATGCAGGACAATGCTCCATCACACGCGTCCAAGTACTCCACAGCGTGGCTGGCAAGAAAGGGTATAAAAGAAGAAAATCTAAGGACATGGCCTCCTTGTTCACCTGATCTGAACCTCTTTGAGAACCTGTGGTCCATCATCAAATGTGAGATTTACAAGGAGGGAAAACAGTACACCTCTCTGAACAGTGTCTGGGAGGCTGTGGTTGCTGCTGCACGCAATGTTGATGGTGAACAGATCAAAACACTGACAGAATCCATGGATGGCAGGCTTTTGAGTGTCCTTGCAAAGAAAGGTGGCTATATTGGTCACTGATTTGTTTTTGTTTTGTTTTTGAATGTCAGAAATCTATATTTGTGAATGTTGAGATGTTATATTGGTTTCACTGGTAAAAATAAATAATTGAAATGGGTATATATTTGTTTTTTGTTAAGTTGCCTAATAATTATGCACAGTAATAGTCACCTGCACACACAGATATCCCCCTAAAATAGCTAAAACTAAAAACAAACTAAAAACTACTTCCAAACATATTCAGCTTTGATATTAATGAGTTTTTTGGGTTAATTGAGAACATGGTTGTTGTTCAATAATAAAATTAATCCTCAAAAATACAACTTGCCAAATAATTCTGCACTCCCTGTATATACTGGTACAATAAATATCACTGTCACATGTCACCTATATACTGGTACAATAAATATCACTGTCACATGTCCCCTATATACAGGTAAAATAAATATCACTGTCACATGTCACCTATATACAGGTAAAATAAATATCACTGTCACATGTCCCCTATATACAGGTAAAATAAATATCACTGTCACATGTCACCTATATACTGGTACAATAAATATCACTGTCACATGTCACCTATATACAGGTACAATAAATATCACTGTCACATGTCACCTATATACTGGTACAATAAATATCACTGTCACATGTCACCTATATACTGGTACAATAAATATCACTGTCACATGTCACCTATATACAGGTAAAATAAATATCACTGTCACATGTCACCTATATACAGGTAAAATAAATATCACTGTCACATGTCACCTATATACAGGTACAATAAATATCACTGTCACATGTCACCTATATACTGGTACAATAAATATCACTGTCACATGTCACCTATATACAGGTAAAATAAATATCACTGTCACATGTCACCTATATACTGGTACAATAAATATCACTGTCACATGTCACCTATCTACTGGTACAATAAATATCACTGTCACATGTCACCTATATACTAGTACAATAAATATCACTGTCACATGTCACCATACTGGTAAAATAAATATCACTGTCACGTCACCTATATACAGGTAAAATAAATATCACTGTCACATGTTACCTATTTACTAGTACAATAAATATCACTGTCACATGTCACCTATATACAGGTAAAATAAATATCACTGTCACATGTCACCTATATACAGGTAAAATAAATATCACTGTCACATGTCACCTATATACCGGTACAATAAATATCACTGTCACGTGTCACCTATATACAGGTAAAATAAATATCACTGTCACATGTCACCTATATACAGGTAAAATAAATATCACTGTCACATGTCACCTATATACCGGTACAATAAATATCACTGTCACATGTCACCTATATACTGGTACAATAAATATCACTGTCACATGTCACCTATATACAGGTAAAATAAATATCACTGTCACATGTCACCTATATACAGGTAAAATAAATATCACTGTCACATGTCACCTATATACAGGTAAAATAAATATCACTGTCACATGTCACCTATATACAGGTAAAATAAATATCACTGTCACATGTCACCTATATACTGGTACAATAAATATCACTGTCACATGTCCCCTATATACAGGTACAGTAAATATCACTGTCACATGTCACCTATATGCAGGTAAAATAAATATCACTGTCACATGTCACCTATATACAGGTAAAATAAATATCACTGTCACATGTCACCTATATACTGGTACAATAAATATCACTGTCACATGTCCCCTATATACAGGTAAAATAAATATCACTGTCACATGTCACCTATATACAGGTAAAATAAATACCACTGTCACATGTCACCTATATACTGGTACAATAAATATCACTGTCACATGTCACCTATATACTGGTACAATAAATATCACTGTCACATGTCCCCTATATACAGGTAAAATAAATATCACTGTCACATGTCACCTATATACAGGTAAAATAAATATCACTGTCACATGTCCCCTATATACAGGTAAAATAAATATCACTGTCACATGTCACCTATATACTGGTACAATAAATATCACTGTCACATGTCACCTATATACAGGTACAATAAATATCACTGTCACATGTCACCTATATACTGGTACAATAAATATCACTGTCACGTGTCACCTATATACTGGTACAATAAATATCACTGTCACATGTCACCTATATACAGGTAAAATAAATATCACTGTCACATGTCACCTATATACAGGTAAAATAAATATCACTGTCACATGTCACCTATATACTGGTACAATAAATATCACTGTCACATGTCACCTATATACTGGTACAATAAATATCACTGTCACATGTCACCTATATACAGGTAAAATAAATATCACTGTCACATGTCACCTATATACTGGTACAATAAATATCACTGTCACATGTCACCTATCTACTGGTACAATAAATATCACTGTCACATGTCACCTATATACTAGTACAATAAATATCACTGTCACATGTCACCATACTGGTAAAATAAATATCACTGTCACGTCACCTATATACAGGTAAAATAAATATCACTGTCACATGTTACCTATTTACTAGTACAATAAATATCACTGTCACATGTCACCTATATACAGGTAAAATAAATATCACTGTCACATGTCACCTATATACAGGTAAAATAAATATCACTGTCACATGTCACCTATATACCGGTACAATAAATATCACTGTCACATGTCACCTATATACTGGTACAATAAATATCACTGTCACATGTCACCTATATACAGGTAAAATAAATATCACTGTCACATGTCACCTATATACAGGTAAAATAAATATCACTGTCACATGTCACCTATATACCGGTACAATAAATATCACTGTCACATGTCACCTATATACTGGTACAATAAATATCACTGTCACATGTCACCTATATACAGGTAAAATAAATATCACTGTCACATGTCACCTATATACTGGTACAATAAATATCACTGTCACATGTCACCTATCTACTGGTACAATAAATATCACTGTCACATGTCACCTATATACTAGTACAATAAATATCACTGTCACATGTCACCATACTGGTAAAATAAATATCACTGTCACGTCACCTATATACAGGTAAAATAAATATCACTGTCACATGTTACCTATTTACTAGTACAATAAATATCACTGTCACATGTCATCTATATACAGGTACAATAAATATCACTGTCACATGTCACCTATATACTGGTACAATAAATATCACTGTCACATGTCACCTATATACTGGTACAATAAATATCACTGTCACATGTCACCTATATACTGGTACAATAAATATCACTGTCACATGTCACCTATATACTGGTAAAATAAATATCACTGTCACGTCACCTATATACAGGTAAAATAAATATCACTGTCACATGTTACCTATTTACTAGTACAATAAATATCACTGTCACATGTCACCTATATACTGGTACAATAAATATCACTGTCACATGTCACCTATATACTGGTACAATAAATATCACTGTCACATGTCACCTATATACAGGTAAAATAAATATCACTGTCACATGTCACCTATATACAGGAAAAATAAATATCACTGTCACATGTCACCTATATACTGGTACAATAAATATCACTGTCACATGTCACCTATATACTGGTACAATAAATATCACTGTCACATGTCACCTATATACAGGTAAAATAAATATCACTGTCACATGTCACCTACATACTGGTACAATAAATATCACTGTCACATGTCACCTATATACTGGTACAATAAATATCACTGTCACATGTCACCTATATACTTGTACAATAAATATCACTGTCACATGTCACCTATATACAGGTAAAATAAATATCACTGTCACATGTCACCTATATACAGGTAAAATAAATATCACTGTCACATGTCACCTATATACTGGTACAATAAATATCACTGTCACATGTCACCTATATACAGGTAAAATAAATATCACTGTCACATGTCACCTATATACTGGTACAATAAATATCACTGACACATGTCACCTATATACTGGTACAATAAATATCACTGTCACGTGTCACCTATATACTGGTACAATAAATATCACTGTCACATGTCCCCTATATACTGGTACAATAAATATCACTGTCACATGTCACCTATATACAGGTAAAATAAATATCACTGTCACGTGTAACCTATATACAGGTAAAATAAATATCACTGTCACATGTCTCCTATATACTGGTACAATAAATATCACTGTCACATGTCACCTATATACAGGTAAAATAAATATCACTGTCACATGTCACCTATATACAGGTAAAATAAATATCACTGTCACATGTCACCTATATACTGGTACAATAAATATCACTGTCACATGTCACCTATATACAGGTAAAATAAATATCACTGTCACATGTCACCTATATACTGGTACAATAAATATCACTGACACATGTCACCTATATACTGGTACAATAAATATCACTGTCACGTGTCACCTATATACTGGTACAATAAATATCACTGTCACATGTCCCCTATATACTGGTACAATAAATATCACTGTCACATGTCACCTATATACAGGTAAAATAAATATCACTGTCACATGTCACCTATATACAGGTAAAATAAATATCACTGTCACATGTCACCTATATACTGGTACAATAAATATCACTGTCACATGTCACCTATATACAGGTAAAATAAATATCACTGTCACATGTCACCTATATACTGGTACAATAAATATCACTGTCACATGTGACCTATATACAGGTAAAATAAATATCACTGTCACATGTCACCTACATACTGGTACAATAAATATCACTGTCACATGTCCCCTATATACTGGTACAATAAATATCACTGTCACATGTCCCCTATATACAGGTAAAATAAATATCACTGTCACATGTCACCTATATACAGGTAAAATAAATATCACTGTCACATGTCACCTATATACTGGTACAATAAATATCACTGTCACATGTCATCTATATACAGGTAAAATAAATATCACTGTCACATGTCCCCTATATACAGGTAAAATAAATATCACTGTCACATGTCACCTATATACTGGTACAATAAATATCACTGTCACATGTCACTTATATACAGGTAAAATAAATATCACTGTCACATGTCACCATACTGGTAAAATAAATATCACTGTCACATGTCACCATACTGGTAAAATAAATATCACTGTAACATATCGCCTATATACTGGTACAATAAATATCACTGTCACATGTCACCTATATACAGGTAAAATAAATATCGCTGCCACATGTCACCATACTGGTAAAATAAATATCACTGTCACATCACCTATATACAGGTAAAATAAATATCACGGTCACATGTCACTTATATACAGGTAAAATGAATATCACTGTCACATGTCATCTATATACAGCTAAAATAAATGTCACTGTCACATGTCACCTATATACTGGTACAATAAATATCACTGTCACATGTCACCTTACAGGTAAAATAAATATCACTGTCATGTGTCAGCTACATACTGGTACAATAAATATCACTGTCACATGTCACCTATATACAGGTAAAATAAATATCACTGTCACATGTCACCTATATACTGGTACAATAAATATCACTGTCACATGTCACCTATATACAGGTAAAATAAATATCACTGTCACATGTCACCTATATACAGGAAAAATCAATATCACTGTCACATGTCACCTATATACAGGTAAAATAAATATCACTGTCACATGTCACCTATATACTGGTACAATAAATATCACTGTCACATGTCACCTATATACAGGTAAAATAAATATCACTGTCACATGTCACCTATATACTGGTACAATAAATATCACTGTCACGTGTCACCTATATACAGGTAAAATAAATATCACTGTCACATGTCACCTACATACTGGTACAATAAATATCACTGTCACATGTCACCTATATACTGGTACAATAAATATCACTGTCACATGTCCCCTATATACAGGTAAAATAAATATCACTGTCACATGTCACCTATATACTGGTACAATAAATATCACTGTCACATGTCACCTATATACAGGTAAAATAAATATCACTGTCACATGTCACCTATATACTGGTACAATAAATATCACTGTCACGTGTCACCTATATACAGGTAAAATAAATATCACTGTCACATGTCACCTACATACTGGTACAATAAATATCACTGTCACATGTCACCTATATACTGGTACAATAAATATCACTGTCACATGTCCCCTATATACAGGTAAAATAAATATCACTGTCACATGTCACCTATATACAGGAAAAATAAATATCACTGTCACATGTCACCTATATACAGGTAAAATAAATATCACTGTCACATGTCACCTATATACTGGTACAATAAATATCACTGTCACATGTCACCTATATACAGGTAAAATAAATATCACTGTCACATGTCACCTATATACAGGAAAAATAAATATCACTGTCACATGTCACCTATATACAGGTAAAATAAATATCACTGTTACATGTCACCTTTATACTGGTACAATAAATATCACTGTCAGATGTCACCTATATACTGGTACAATAAATATCACTGACACATGTCACCTATATACTGGTACAATAAATATCACTGTCACATGTCACCTATATACTGGTACAATAAATATCACTGTCACATGTCACCTATATACAGGTAAAATAAATATCACTGTCACATGTCACCTATATACAGGTAAAATAAATATCACTGTCACATGTCACCTATATACAGGTACAATAAATATCACTGTCACATGTCACCTATATACTGGTACAATAAATATCACTGTCACGTGTCACCTATATACTGGTACAATAAATATCACTGTCACGTGTCACCTATATACTGGTACAATAAATATCACTGTCACATGTCACCTATATACAGGTAAAATAAATATCACTGTCACATGTCACCTATATACTGGTACAATAAATATCACTGTCACATGTCACCTATATACAGGTAAAATAAATATCACTGTCACATGTCACCTACATACTGGTACAATAAATATCACTGTCACATGTCCCCTATATACTGGTACAATAAATATCACTGTCACATGTCCCCTATATACAGGTAAAATAAATATCACTGTCACATGTCACCTATATACAGGTAAAATAAATATCACTGTCACATGTCACCTATATACTGGTACAATAAATATCACTGTCACATGTCATCTATATACAGGTAAAATAAATATCACTGTCACATGTCCCCTATATACAGGTAAAATAAATATCACTGTCACATGTCACCTATATACTGGTACAATAAATATCACTGTCACATGTCACTTATATACAGGTAAAATAAATATCACTGTCACATGTCACCATACTGGTAAAATAAATATCACTGTCACATGTCACCATACTGGTAAAATAAATATCACTGTCACATATCGCCTATATACTGGTACAATAAATATCACTGTCACATGTCACCTATATACAGGTAAAATAAATATCACTGCCACATGTCACCATACTGGTAAAATAAATATCACTGTCACATCACCTATATACAGGTAAAATAAATATCACGGTCACATGTCACTTATATACAGGTAAAATGAATATCACTGTCACATGTCATCTATATACAGGTAAAATAAATGTCACTGTCACCTATATACTGGTACAATAAATATCACTGTCACATGTCACCTATATACTGGTACAATAAATATCACTGTCACATGTCACCTTACAGGTAAAATAAATATCGCTGTCACATGTCAGCTACATACTGGTACAATAAATATCACTGTCACATGTCACCTATTTACTGGTACAATAAATATCACTGTCACATGTCACCTATCTACTGGTAAAAAAATATCCCTGTCACATGTCACCTATATACAGGTAAAATAAATATCACTGTCACATGTCACCATACTGGTAACATAAATATCACTGTCACATGTCACCTATATACTGGTAAAATAAAGATCACTGTCACATGTCACCTATCTACTGGTAAAAAAATGTCACTGTCACATGTCAACTATATACAGGTAAAATAAATATCACTGTCACATGTCACCATAGTGGTAAAATAAATATCACTGTCACGTCACCTATATACAGGTAAAATAAATATCACTGTCACATGTTACCTATTTACTAGTACAATAAATATCACTGTCACATGTCACCTATATACTAGTACAATAAATATCACTGTCACATGTCACCATACTGGTAAAATAAATATCACTGTCACGTCACCTATATACAGGTAAAATAAATATCACTGTCACATGTTACCTATTTACTAGTACAATAAATATCACTGTCACATGTCACCTATATACTAGTACAATAAATATCACTGTCACATGTCACCTATATACTGGTACAATAAATATCACTGTCACATGTCACTTATATACAGGTAAAATAAATATCACTGTCACATGTCACCTATGTACTGGTACAAAAAAATATCACTGTCACATGTCACCTATATACTGGTACAATAAATATCACTGTCACATGTCACCTATATACAGGTAAAATAAATATCACTGTCACATGTCACCTATATACTAGTACAATAAATATCACTGTCACATGTCACCTATATACTGGTACAATAAATATCACTGTCACATGTCACTTATATACAGGTAAAATAAATATCACTGTCACATGTCACCTATGTACTGGTACAAAAAATATCACTGTCACATGTCAGCTATATACTGGTACAATAAATATCAGTGTCACATGTCACCTATATACTGGTACAATAAATATCACTGTCACATGTCACCATACTGGTAAAATAAATATCACTGTCACATGTCACCTATATACAGGTAAAATAAATATCACTGTCACATGTCACCTATATACAGGTACAATAAATATCACTGTCACATGTCATCTATATACAGGTAAAATAAATATCACTGTCACATGTCACCTATGTACTGGTACAAAAAATATCACTGTCACATGTCACCTATATACTGGTACAATAAATGTCACTGTCACATGTCACCATACTGGTAAAATAAATATCACTGTCACGTCATCTATATACAGGTAAAATAAATATCAGTGTAACATGTCACCTATTTACTGGTACAATAAATATCACTGTCGCATGTCACCTATATACTGGTACAATAAATATCACTGTCACATGTCACCTATATACAGGTAAAATAAATATCACTGTCACATGTCACCTATGTACTGGTACAAAAAATATCACTGTCACATGTCACCTATATACTGTTACAATAAATATCACTGTCACATGTCACCTATATACAGGTAAAATAAATATCACTGTCACATGTCACCTATGTACTGGTACAAAAATATCACTGTCACATGTCACCTATATACTGGTACAATAAATATCACTGTCACATGTCACCATACTGGTAAAATAAATATCACTGTCACATGTCACCATACTGGTAAAATAAATATCACTGTCACGTGTCAGCTACATACTGGTACAATAAATATCACTGTCACATGTCACCTATATACAGGTAAAATAAATATCGCTGCCACATGTCACCATACTGGTAAAATAAATATCACTGTCACATCACCTATATACAGGTAAAATAAATATCACGGTCACATGTCACTTATATACAGGTAAAATGAATATCACTGTCACATGTCATCTATATACAGGTAAAATAAATGTCACTGTCACATGTCACCTATATACTGGTACAATAAATATCACTGTCACATGTCACCTATATACAGGTAAAATAAATATCACTGTCACATGTCACCTATATACTGGTACAATAAATATCACTGTCACATGTCACCTATATACAGGTAAAATAAATATCACTGTCACATGTCACGTATATACAGGTAAAATAAATATCACTGTCACATGTCACCATACTGGTAAAATAAATATCACTGTCACTTCACCTATATACAGGTAAAATACATATCACTGTCACATGTCACCATACTGGTAAAATAAATATCACTGTCACATGCCACCTATATACTGGTACAATAAAGATCACTGTCACATGTCACCTATCTACTGGTAAAAATAAATATCACTGTCATGTCCCCTATATACTGGTAAAATAAATATCACTGTCACATGTCACCTATATACTGGTAAAATAAATATCACTGTCACATGTCACCTATATACAGGTAAAATAAATATCACTGTCACATGTCACCTATATACTGGTACAATAAATATCACTGTCACTTGTCAACTATATACTGGTACAATAAATATCACTGTCACATGTCACCTATCTACTGGTAAAATAAATATCACTGTCACATGTCCCCTATATACAGGTAAAATAAATATCATTGTCACATTTCACCTATATACAGGTAAAATAAATATCACTGTCACGTGTCACCTATATACAAGTACAATAAATCTCACTGTCACTTGTCACCTATATACTGGTAAAATAAATATCACTGTCACATGTCACCTATATACAGGTAAAATAAATATCACTGTCACATGTCACCTATATACTGGTACAATAAATATCACTGTCACTTGTCACCTATATACTGGTACAATAAATATCACTGTCACATGTCACCTATATACTGGTACAATAAATATCACTGTCACATGTCACCTATATACAGGTAAAATAAATATCATTGTCACATGTCACCATACTGGTAAAATAAATATCACTGGGCAGTTAACTTAGAGGGGTATACATTATTTAGGAGGGACAGGAATAATAAAAGGGGTGGAGGAATCTGCATGTATATTAAACCTAACCTTAAACCTACAATAAGGGAAGATATTTATGATGCAAGTGACAATGTAGAGACCCTGTGGGTTGAAATAAAGAGTGGGGGGAAAAATCCTAAAAAAATATTACTAGGAACATGCTACAAGCCTCCCAACATTAGTGACCCGGAGGAAACTCAACTACTTATACAAATAGGTAAGGCTGCTAATAACAGTGCTGTAATTATGGGAGATTTTAACTACCCTGATATAAACTGGGCCAATGAAACTAGTAATTCAGCTAAGGGGGATAGATTTTTAAATGTTCTCAGGGATAACTTCTTGTCACAATTAATAGAGGAGCCAACTAGGAGTAAAGCTATATTGGATTTAGTGCTATCAAACAATACAGATATAATATCAAACATAGAAGTCAAAGAACATTTGGGTAACAGTGATCATAACATGGTCACATTTGAAATCTATTTTCAAATGCAGTGTTTTAAAGGCTTAACTAAGACTTTTAATTTCAAGAAAGCAAAATTCAACGATTTAAGGAAATCATTAAATAATATAAATTGGGACAATGTATTTTCTAATAAAAATACAGAGAATAAATGGATAATATTTAGAAATGTGTTAAATAAATATACATATCAACATATCACATACCATATGGTTATAAAAATAAAAATAAAAAAACTAAGCCGTTATGGCTAAATAAAAATGTGTTAAAAGAAATTAGGAAAAAACGTAGGGCATTTAAATTATTAAAAGAAAATAGTACAGACTCAGCATACAATATTTATAAGGAATGTAACAAAGCATGCAAAAAAGCAATCAAATTAGCCAAAATTGAAAATGAAAAATTAATTGCCAAGGATTCTAAGTCTAACCCTAAAAGGTTCTTTAAGTACATAAATAGCAACAAATCTAATAAGGATAATATAGGTACATTAAAATGTGTGGAGGGTAGCATGATAAATAATGACAGGGAGAAGGCTGAGGTACTAAACCAGTTTTTTTCTTCAGTATACACAAGAGAGGAACCATTGAATCATACTTTGGAACAGAATAGAACATGCCAGTCCATACCACTAACTGGGTTTTGTTTAGAGGATATCAGGAAAAAACTGGAAAATATTAAGGTAAATAAAACTCCAGGCCCAGATGGAATACACCCAAGGGTGTTAAGGGAACTTAGCACTGTTATAGACAAACCTTTACTCTTAATTTTTCAAGACTCATTATCCTCAGGCATGGTACCCCAGGATTGGCGTAAAGCTGATGTGGTGCCACTCTTCAAAAAGGGAAGCAGGGATGATCCAGGAAGCTATAGACCAGTTAGTCTGACATCAATAGTGGGGAAGATCTTTGAAGGGATTATAAGGGATTATATTGATGAGCATATTCGTGTAAACAAGATTATGAGTTCTAATCAACATGGCTTTAGGAGAAATAGATCATGTCAAACTAATCTAATTAGATTCTACGAGGAAGTAAGTAAAAATATAGATAAAGGGGAATCAGTTGATGTGATATACTTAGATTTTGCAAGACATTTGATACAGTGCCACATGAGAGATTAATGCACAAAATTAAGGGACTGGGAATAGTTGAAAATGTTAGCTCATGGATAAATAACTGGATAAAAGATAGGGAGCAACGAGTAGCAGTAAATGGATCATACTCAGATTGGACAAAGGTAATCAGTGGCGTCCCCCAGGGATCAGTACTGGGCCCTATTCTTTTTAATATTTTTATAAATGACTTGGAGCAAGGATTAAATAGCGACATCTCTATTTTTGCAGATGATACTAAGTTAAGTAAGGTCATAAGGTCAGAGCAGGACGAACTCTCTTTACAAAGGGATTTGCTAAAATTAGAACTATGGGCAAGTGAATGGAAGCATGTATTAAAAGAGGCATTGATTCAAGGGAGGAAAGCATAATTCTGTCATTATATAAAGCCCTGGTAAGACCTCACCTTGAAAAAAAGATATTGCAGAACTAGAAAAAGTTCAGAGAAGGGCCACAAAGCTAATAGGGGGATTGGAGAAATTAACCTATGAGGAGAGGCTAGCCAAACTGGGTCTGTTTTCTTTAGAAAAAAGGCGCTTGAGAGGTGACATGATTACTTTATATAAATATATTCAAGGCCCATATACAGAGATGGCAGAAGCTCTGTTTATTCCAAGAAAATTGTTTCTGACAAGAGGTCATAATTTAAGGTTGGAGGAAAGGAGATTTAATCTCCTGCAACGGAAACGTTTTTTCACTGTAAGAGCAATAAAATTGTGGAACTCATTACCAAAGGAGGTAGTGAATGCCAATACCATAGATACATTTAAAAATAGTCTGGATAAATTTCTGTATATAAACAAAATTCATGGATATGATTGCTAGTATTAAATGGGTCACATTTTAATGGGGTTATTTAAGCTTAACTGGAGCTTTTTGTAAGTATTTTAGATTTGTATAGGTTGAACTCGATGGACTTCAGTCTTTTTTCAACCTTATCTACTATGTTACTATGTTACTATGTTACTGTCACATGCCACCTATATACTGGTACAATAAATATCACTGTCACATGTCACCTATCTACTGGTAAAAATAAATATCACTGTCACGTCCCCTATATACTGGTAAAATAAATATCACTGTCACATGTCACCTATATACTGGTAAAATAAATATCACTGTCACATGTCACCTATATACAGGTAAAATAAATATCACTGTCACATGTCACCTATATACTGGTACAATAAATATCACTGTCACTTGTCACCTATATACTGGTACAATAAATATCACTGTCACATGTCACCTATCTACTGGTAAAATAAATATCACTGTCACATGTCCCCTATATACAGGTAAAATAAATATCATTGTCACATTTCACCTATATACAGGTAAAATAAATATCACTGTCACGTGTCACCTATATACAAGTACAATAAATCTCACTGTCACTTGTCGCCTATATACTGGTAAAATAAATATCACTGTCACATGTCACCTATATACAGGTAAAATAAATATCACTGTCACATGTCACCTATATACTGGTACAATAAATATCACTGTCACTTGTCACCTATATACTGGTACAATAAATATCACTGTCACATGTCACCTATCTACTGGTAAAATAAATATCACTGTCACATGTCCCCTATATACAGGTAAAATAAATATCATTGTCACATTTCACCTATATACAGGTAAAATAAATATCACTGTCACGTGTCACCTATATACAAGTACAATAAATCTCACTGTCACTTGTCACCTATATACTGGTAAAATAAATATCACTGTCATGTGTCACCTATATACTGGTAAAATAAATATCACTGTCATGTGTAACCTATATACTGGTAAAATAAATATCACTGTCACATATCACCTATATACTGATACCATAAATATAACTGTCACTTGTCACCTATATACTGGTACAATAAATATCACTGTCACATGTCACCTATATACTGGTGCAATAAATATCACTGTCGCATGTCACCTATATAATGGTAAAATAAATATCCCTGCCACATGTCACCTATCTACTGTTAAAATAAATATCACTGTCACGTGTCACCTATCTGCTGGTGAAATAAATATCGCTGTCACATGTCACCTATATAATGGTAAAATAAATATCACTGTCACATGTCAATCTATATACAGTACTTGTAAAATAAATTCCATTGTCACATGTCACCTATAAACTAGTAAAATATCACTGTCACATGTCACCTATATACTGGTAAAAAAAAATATCCCTGTCACATGTCACCTATTTACTGGTAAAATAAATGTCACTGTCACATGTCACCTATTATTATTATTTATTAATTATTATTATTTATATATAAAGCGCCAACAGATTCCGCAGCGCTGTCCATGGGCAACAAAGGTAAAAGGACAGTACAATATGAGACACCAAACAAAATTTAACAAACAAATACAGGGGCTGGTTAAATAAATGCCACTGTCACATGTCAGCTAAATATTATTTTATTATCAGGTATTTGTAGAGCTCCAACAGATTCCGCAGCGCTGTAAACATTTATGGTGTACAACGTTTATAGGGAACAATTGGGTAGGGGGCCCTGCCGAGAGTTGCACTGTTGTAGTCGGTTCTTATGAAGGTGATCTACAAACAGCTGGGTTATAGGCTTACATGACAAGGGGTTCAAGGGGATAGCAATGGAGTTAGGAAGGTTAGTGTAGGTTGTATGCATCCCTGAACAGTAGAGTCTTTAGGGAGCGCTTGAAGCTTTTAAAGCTAGGGGAGAGTCTTGTGGAGCGGGGCAGAGCGTTCCACAAGATGGGAGCCAGTCTGGAGAAGTCCTGTAAACAAAAATGTGAGGAGGAGAGGAGGAGATTGTGAGCAGAGCAAAGGGGACGGGAGGGAGAGTATCTGGAGACAAGGTCTGAGATATAGGGGGGAGCAGTGCAGTTGAGGGCTTTGTATGTCAGAATGAGAATTTTATGTTTAATCCTGGAGGCAAGAGGAAACCAGTAAAGGGATTGTCAGAGAGGTGCAGCAGATGAAGAGCGATGTGTAAGGAAGATGAGCCGGGCAGAGGCATTCATTATGGATTGTAAAGGAGCTAGGTGGCAGCTAGGGACAACAGAGAGGATGGAGTTGCAGTAACCGAGGCGGGAAAGGATGAGAGAGTGGATTTAAATCTTAGTTGTGTCTAATTTGAGAGATGTTTTTAAGGTGGAAGTGGCAGGCTTTAGCCAAGGACTGAATGTGAGGAGTGAAAGAAAGATCTGAGTCAAGTGTGACCCCAAGACATCGGGCATGTGATGTTGGGTAATGATGGAGTTATCAATAGTTATAGAGGAATAAGGGGTGGAGATTTTGGAAGAAGGAGGAAAAATAAGGAGCTCAGTTTTGAAGAGCTTTAGCTTGAGGTAGTGAGAGGACATCCAAGATGAGATATGAGAGAGACAGTTAGTGACATAGGTTAGCACGGAAGGAGATAGGTCTGGTGCAGAGAGGTAGATTTGGGTGTTGTCGGCATTCAAATGATAATGAAACCCATGGGACTTTATAAAGTAACCTAATGATGACGTGTAGATTGACAAGAGAAGGGGACCGAGGGCAGAGCATTGGTAAATTAAATGTCACTGTCACATGTCACCTATATACTGGTTAAATAAATGCCACTGTCACCTATATATTGGTAAAATGCCACTGTCACATGTCACATATATACTGGTAAAATAATATCACTGTCACTTGTCACCTATATACTTGTAAAATAAATATCACTGTCACATGTCACCTATATACTGGTTAAATAAATGCCACTGTCACATTTCACCTATATATTATGTTATTATTATCAGGTACTGGTAATTCCGCAGTGCTGTAAACATAGGCGGTATACAAGGTAACATTTATAGGGAACAATTGGGTAGAGGGCCCTGCAGAGAGTTGCACTGTTGTAGTCAGTTCTTATGAAGGTGATCTACAAACAGCTGGGCTCATAGGGTTATATGATAAGGGGTTAAAGGGGATAGCAGTGAAGTTAGGAAAGGTTAGTGTAGGTTGTATGCATCCCAGAATAGTAGAGTCTTTTGGGAGCGCTTGAAGCTTTTAAAACTAGGGGGGAGTCTTGTGGAGCGAGGCAGAGAGTTCCACAAGATGGGAGTCAGTCTGGAGAAGTCCTCTATACGAAAATGTGAGGAGGAGGTTGTGAGCAGAGCAAAGAGGACGGGAGGGAGAGTATCTGGAGACAAGGTCTGAGATACAGGGGTGAGCAGTGCAGTTTGTCAGAGTCAGAATTTTGTGTTTGATCCTAGAGGCAAGAGGAAGCCAGTGAATGGATTGTCAGAGAGGTGCAGCAAATGAAGAGCGACGTGTAAGGAAGATGAGCCGGGCAGAGGCATTCATTATGGATTGTAAAGGAGCTAGGCAGTAGCTAGGGAGACCAGAGAGAGAATGGATTTAAATCTTTGTTGTGTCTTGTGTAAGGAAATGTCTAATTTTAGAGATGTTTTTAAGGTAGAAGCAGCAGAATTTAGCCAAGGACTGAATGTGAGGAGTGAAAGAAAGATCTGTGTCAAGTGTTACCCCAAGACATTGGGCATGCGGGGTAGGGGTAATGATGGAGTTATCGATAGTTATAGAGAAATGAGGGGTGGAGATTTTGGAAGAAGGGGGGAAAATAAGGAGCTCAGTTTTGGAGAGCTTTAGCTTGAGGTAGTGAGAGGACATCCAAGATGAGATATGAGAGAGACAGTTACTGAAACGGGTTAGCACGGAAGGAGATAGGTCTGGTGCAAAGAGGTAAATTTGGGAGTTGTCAGCATACAAATGATAATGAAACCCATGAGACTTTATTAAAGAACCTAAAGGAACCTAATGATGATCTGTAGATTGAGAAGAGAAGGGGACCGAGGACAGAGCCTTGGTAAAATAAATGTCACTTTCACATGTCACCTATATAGTGGTTAAATAAATGCCACTGTCACATGTCATCTATATACTGGTAAAATTCCACTGTCATGTGTCACCTATATACTGGTAAAATTAATGTCACTGTCACTTCTCCCTTATATACTGGTAAAATGCCACTGTGATCTGTCACCTATATACTGGTAAAATAAATGTGACTGTCATGTGTCACCTGTATAGGGGTATTATATCACATGAATATTGATACAGTAATCGTGTCCCTCTCATGTATCACCTATACAGGTATGTCACTTATATACTAACAGCTGTCACAATTACATGTCACGTATATGCTGGTAAAATGAAATAAATGTCAAGGTCATGTGTCATCTGTATAGGAGTATTATGTCATGAATATTGATACAGTAATTTTGTCCCTGTCATATACCACCTATACAGGTATGTCACTTATATACTAACAGTTGTCCCAGTGACATGCCACCTATATACTGGTAAAATAAATGCCACTGTTATGTGTCACCTGTATAGGGGTATTATGTCACATGAATATTGATACAGTAATCTTGTCCCTGTTATATATCACCTATACAGGTATGTCAGTTATATTCTACCAGCTGTCACAGTGACATGTCACATATATGCTGGTAAAATAAATAAATGCCACAGTCATGTGTCACCTGTATAGGGCCTGATGTAGTTAGTGTAGGTCCTAGTGTAGTTTCAGTGAGCGCACTGTCTGCGCCATATAGGCCCACTTCAAATTGGCCCCCCCTATTGGCTGCATCAAAATGCAGAGGAGTGGCGATGTCGGCGATACGGGTGGAAACCTCGCGCTCTCTCATTGATTTTTATGGGAGATAATTGCTACTCGCCAGCATTACTCAGCCACGCCTCTTTTCTTTGAATATCTTGATGCTTTGAATATCGGGGCCTCTATAGCACATAAGTAGAACATTATCAGTTTTTATTAAATGAAATAGATTAATCAGATCTGATTGTCTGATTTGTCAGTTTATGTTGAACAGAAGAGTAATATTTGAGCATTTAATGACTATGCCTGGAAATTCATCTCTTGCACCCATAGGCACAAGGTCTTCAACCCGCAAGCATTTTTGGCAGTGCCATTTCTTTTCTACAGATAACCATTATATCCAATGTGCAGGTTTATGTGTATAGGGCACAATATGTCATGTACTGTAACGCAACTTCACCTAAACTGCCAGGCTGGTGCCCTTATGTAGGAACATGCCCCTGCGCAGCTGCATACTTTTCACAATGATAATTAAAGTTCAGTAGTGACTTATTTTCTGGTATCAGTGGGCAAATAGCTGTTTAAAAGTATATTATAATGCAAAAACAAAACAATAAAATAACATCATTTTTGCATAGAACTCTAGGTATATGAGCCCTGCAAAGGAATTTTACATACATAGGTAAAGTTCAACTCAAGAGCATGATACATTGAAACTCCCAAGTAAAACAAAGTGATTAGCATTTTACTGCCATTTCTGTTTGGGTCACAATCCGTTTTCTGCTTGGGGGCTCACAATTGGGACTTTACCTCCTTATACAAAGTTACTTTGCGTGGGTTAAATACATAGAGTTCTATCTCAGTGGCGCAAAATGACACCCAAGACTTTGAAGAATCCCCTGTTCAGTTAATGTTTTTAACAGTTTGTGTTGAGATTAATTTGCAATGTTCTATGTGAAGCTGTTATTGCCCTTTATTACTATATTAAATGACTGCAATTACACAGTAGTCAGTGTGCTCCCTATTGCATTATTAGATTGGTAAACAATTTACAGCATGCAGTGCTGTCTATGAGAGAGAACATGACATGGTGAAAGGAGCCAACATATCTTGTTGGTATGCAGAGCTGATCTTGCCAACTTTGAATCTCTGGCCTCTCAAATAACCCATTGACTCAGTAGATTTATTTTTGGAGGCGATACGTTGATGATATCTTTTACAGTTACTTGTACCAGATGACTGTCGTCTTTCACTGCCCTTAAGTTCATGACAATATTAAATTTGTGCTTGATCCCAAGCAAACTAACCTCTTGGATGTGAGTTACTATGGTTATTGCACGTTCTTGAGCCTTATAATCTATGTGTGCGCACAGCGATTATTTTATTTGTTCAATATTTTATTAAATGTCTCTTCTATAAAGAAAAGAGAATTATATAAAATTGTCAACCGGATTCCAGTCCAGAAAACCCAATGAGTGAAATTACAGAGAGGAGAGTATCTATGAAGGATGGTATGTCTTTAAATCACACATTTTATTGGGATTACATAGTGTAGATGGCTGGCTTTAGCCATGTGTATGTTTTTTACAAACACCCTAATGTCAAAGGGGGAGGGGATAAGTGGGAAAAGAGGGAAAGGGTCTCAAAAATGTAAAAATGGAGAGGAGAGAGGGTGAATATGAGAGTGTTAGATAAATAAGGTAGGTGAAATGAAAGGGGAATTGGTAACAGGTAGACAATAAGACAAAAAGGAGATGCAATGAAAGAGAATGCTGTCCTGCACAGTAAGAAAGTGAGAATGAAACAGAAAGGGATGATAGCTGGGAAAAGGGACAATAATATGAGTGATAACGAGAGAGGAAAAGAGAAAGAGAAGGGAATGAAAATCCTCAGGGCAAGGTAAGAGAACAAGGGGGTGTCAGAATGACATGAAGTGGGGAGACAGAATGGAATAGGGAGAGATATAGGAAATGGGGGAATCTTCACTGATTCACTAGAAAAACACATCTATGAAACAAAGCTTGTTGGTTGGCTGCGTATCCATACGCATTTTACCATCACATAACTTACAGAGTTTTATTATAAACATAGAAGCTACAAAAATACATAATAATAAAATACATATTATATACATATAACATATACATATAATACATAGTAATATAACACATTATATATACATATTATACAAAACATATACATAATAATATAACACATAATATATACATATAATACATAAAATATACATAATAAAATAATACATAATATATACATATAATACATAACAATATAATGCATAATATAACATAATATATACATATAATACATAACAATATAATGCATAATATAACACATAATATATACATATAATACATATAATACATAAATTATACATAATAATATAACACATAATATATACATATAATACATATAATACATAAATTATACATAATAATATAACACATAATATATACATATAATACATATAATACATAAATTATACATAATAATATAACACATAATATATACATATAATACATATAATACATAAATTATACATAATAATATAACACATAATATATATCAATGGTACATAATTATCTCTCTCTCTCTCTCTTTCTTTCTCTCTCTCTCTTTCTTTCTTTCTCTCTCTCTCTTTCTTTCTCTCTCTCTCTCTCTCTCTTTCTTTCTCTCTCTCTCTTTCTTTCTCTCTCTCTCTCTCTCTCTCTTTCTTTCTCTCTCTCTCTCTCTTTCTTTCTCTCTCTCTTTCTTTCTTTCTGTCTCTCTCTTTCTTTCTCTCTCTTTCTCTCTCTCTCTTTCTTTCTTTCTCTCTCTTTCTTTCTCTCTCTCTCTCTCTCTCTCGTTATCTTCCTCTCTTTCTTTCTCTACCTCTCTCTCTATCTTTCTTTCTTTCTTTCTCTACCTCTCTCTTTCTTTATCTCTTTCTCTATTTCTCTCTCTTTTTTTCTCTCTCTCTCTTTCTTCCTATTTCCCTCTCTTTCTCACTCTCTTTCTCTCTCTCTCTCTCTCTCTCTCTCTCTCTCTCTCTCTTTCTTTCTCTCTCCCTCTCCCTCTCTCTTTCTCTTTTTCTCTTTCTTTCTCTCTCTGTCTCTCTTTTTCTTTCTCTCTCCTCTCTCTCTTTCTCGATTTCTCTCTCTCTTTCTTTCTTTCTCTCTCTCTCTTTCTTTCTATCCCCCTCTATCTCTCTTTCTCTCTCCTTTTCTCATTCTTTCTCTCTCGGTCTCTCTTTTTCTATCTCTCTTTCTCTCTCCTCTCTCTTTCTCGATTTCTTTCTCTCTTCCTCTCTCTTTTTCTCTTTCTTTCTCTCTCTTTCTCTCTCACTCTCTCTCTCTCTCCTGTCTCTTTCTCAATTTCTCTCTATCTTTCTTACTCTCTCTCCCTCTCTCTCTCTTTCTCTCTCTTTTTCTCTCTCTCTCTTTCCTCTCTCTCTCTTTCTCAATTTCTCTCTATCTTTCTTACTCTCTCTCTTTCTCAATTTCTATCTTTCTTACTCTCTCTCTTTCTCTCTCTCTCTCTCTCTCTCTCTCTCTCTCTCTCTTTCTCTCTCTCTCTCTCTCTCTCTCTCTCTCTCTCTCTCTCTCTCTCTCTCTCTCTCTCTCTCTCTTTCTCTCTCACTCTCCCTCTTTCTCTCTGTTTCTCTGTCTTTTTCTCCTAATTATCTGTCTCTTTTTTCCCTCTGTATCTCTCTTCTCCTCTCTTTCTGTATATTTTTCTCTCTTGTTTGCCCATCTCTCTCTCTGTATATTCTCTTTTCAATATTAGCTCTCTCTTCCTCTTTTCGTGTTTCTCTCACTGCTTCTTCGTTCTCTCTTTTACAATAAACAATACAGCAAAGAACAAAATATTCTGTGAAAGCAACATTGCAATTAAAATGAACTTTGTTCTATGAGCGCCACCTATGGGACAAAATATTACATGTCACAATATTTATTGCGTTTAGGGCACATGGGCTGTGTATAGATTAATATGGGGGCCACAGACAGAAATTAATCTCAAATAAACATGAATTACAGCACAGAAATAAAAATGCTACAAGAAAGGCAGTTTCATAATTTACTGATATCAATTTGTTGATTGTTAGCAGGAGAAGTGCTGCCATATTAATGCGAATACGAGATTTTACAAGAGCGAATCCGGTTACAACCACCAGCCTTTCTGACAGGAAGTGCTTCCCTAAATTACTCCCAAACCTGCTAGTCTTCTGCTTAAGATCATGACCTCTTGTGATTTCAGTTTATTTATATCCTGCAGATGCGGCCTCCAGAACTGCACACAATACTCAACATGAGGTCTAACTAGCGCTCGGTAACGTGACATAAGAACCTGACTATTTCTGCTGCTAATAACTCTACTAATAAAACACAGTATTCTGCTGGCCTTACTCGCTGCACTGCTGCATTGTTTACTGAATTGTAAATCAACTGAAATAATAATTCCCAAGTCCGGTTCCTCTTCTGTAACACTCACTAAATTCTCATTGACTCTGTAACTAACCTTTGGATTTTTCTTTCCAAAAAGCACAATTTTACACTTTGTGATGCTGAACTTTAAAGGGGCAGTCAACACCAGAATTTTTGTCATTTTAAAAGATAGATAATCCCTTAATTACCAATTCCCTAGTTTTGCATAACCAACACAGTTATAATTATACACATTTTACTTCTGTAATTACCTTGTGTCTAAGCCTCAGCAGACTGCCCCCTTATTTCAGTTCTTTTGACAGACTTGCAGTTTAGCCAATCAGAGCTGTCTCCATGGTAAATTCTCATGCATGAGCTCAATGTTATCTATATAAAACACATGAACTTATGCCCTCTAGTGGTGAAAAACGATCTAAATGCATTTAGATTAGAGGCAGCCTTCGAGGTCTAAGAAATTAGCATATGAACCTCCTAGGTTTAGCTTTCAACTAAGAATACCAAGAGAACAAAGCAAAATTGGTGATAAAAGTGAATTGGAAAGTAGTTTAAAATTACATGCCCTATCTGAATCATGAAAGTTTGTTTTTGAATTGACTGTCCCTTTAAATCCCATTTGTCTTTTCTCTTCATTTTTTATATCACTTCAGATTTGATTAATCGCCCCTGGAACATCAACTCTTTGACAAATGACTGTATCTTCTGCAGACGGACAAACAAACATAAATATATTCAATAAAAACTGATGACCTGTGAGTTGACTGTCACACAATACTGTATATTGCAGCCGAATGACTGTAGTGGGACGATTTGCCTTATACCTTTTTTCTAGTGGTCACCATTATCTGACTGAACATGAGACCTTTCAGTAGGGTGTATATCATTTTATCATCGGTGGTTTATGTAACCAATTAGACTAATGGGAACTTGATCAGCACAGTGTACAGTAATTGATGCACTGAATTCCTAGATAGCTAAAGAAATTCCTTTTAGAAACAAACTCATTTATTGCTCAGCAAGTGAGTTTTTTTGTTATAGCAAACGGAGGGGGGTCACTCTTATCATATATACCTATTGTAGGGCTGGACTTGGGTTATAAAAAAGCTGTCAGATGAGCAGGAGCCCTGGACCATGTATATTTCATAGGAACTTTCTGCATGATATCTGAATGTGCCACAAAACTGCATATTAGAAAAGACATTTTACACTTGTTTTTCACTAATATAAAGCTGGTAACAGAGCAGTAAGGTTGTAATCAGGGGATGGGGGTGGAGGTGCAGTGGGTGTGCAGAATTGTTGCCCTATTGGTATTTCAATTTAAAAATGTTATTTTTTATATTAAAATAAAGAGACATTAAAGTCATCATTGTATATGCAGCAGAAATGTATCACCTGCATAACATAAACAATCTACGTACAAAATATGTTTGATAAATATTTAAACTGTTATTTTGTTAGCAACATGCGCATTGTTTTACAGTCCAGGAACATATTCCTTGAGCATGTTTATCTTATCTCCTATGCTGCTAGGGACAGATATAAATTAGCTCCTGTACAGATAATTTGAATACTGTAGCATGTTGCAGGGTCATCTTTCTGAATTCCACTGAAAGCCCTCCACCCTCTCTGGGATCAGTGGAAATAGAATTTTCCGAATGTTATAGAAAAAGTGAGTAAAATAAATGTTTACTGCATCAAGAAACATGTTATGGGGAATTTAAGTTTGAAATTAAAGGGACATTATACACTCATATTTTCTTTGCATAAATGTTTTGTAGATGATCTATTTATATAGCCCATAAAGTTGTTTTTTTTTTTGTTTTTTTTTTAAAAAAGTATAGTTTTGCTTATTTTTAAATAACATTGCGCTGATTTTCAGACTCCTAACCAAGCCCCAAAGTTTTATGAGAATACCGACGTATACCTTCTCCAGCTTGCTCCTGTTTGTGTAAAGGGTCTTTTCATATGCAAAGGCAGGGGAGGGTCTTATTTCCCACTTGCAGTGGGCTTTCCAACTCCCTTTTCAACAGAGCTAAACTGAGAGCTTCTAAGTAAGTTTTAAACAGTTTCATACTGGATTTTTATATCTGTGCATCTTATTCTTTATAGTAGTCTCTATTACATGCAGATATATGAAAATTCATGTATACTGTCCCTTTATGGTCCCTTTAAAGGAAGACAGGAGATGTCCTCTGATTGCTCTGCGGGGATGTAACATAAGTGGTTCTTTTGTATGGAGTACTAATACTATCCTATAAGCCCCTCCCACTTGTAGTATTTCCCACTGTCTGGTGTAATAAGAGGAGCAGCACTTTCTGTAATAAATACAACTGTTTTCCTGTTGCCAATAAAGTTTATTTTAATACAAAAACTGACTGGACTGTACCACTTTATCTAAAATGCTAATACATAATATTATTACCGTCATATTATAGATTATATTAGACCTGTATCTATGCACAACAATCTCTTTCAGAAGCAATATCATTTAGGTGAGACTTGCTGAGCTCTAGCTCCCCTGTCTATCACACATAATGGTATTTCCCCGCTGGGAATGAGTAACCGGAAGTGACGCACGGAAGAAGATGAAGCCAGTCAGGTGCGATGGAGACCGCAGGTAAGATGGCGGCGCCCGTGGTGCATGCTGCTCTGGTGGTATCAGGAGTACTGAGAGTGACGCTGCCATATTGTGTAATAGCGATGGGACAGTGACAATAGTTGTGTGTCCTCCTGTTAGAAGGGAACATGCCGGGTGTTGTTACCACCTTGCTTGCTGCGATTGTTTTTCAATAACACCCGCCATGTTGGTTATAGTGTCAGTGAAACTTCGCCTAGGGTGACGGTGACCACATTTTCAAACTGCCATTCAGGGACCCCCCACTTAAAAAAGAAAATAAGATGATTTTAAAAGGTTTTTTTTTATGCCAATGTTTGAAAGAACTTTATGTTATGTCTGGTACCTCAGTACTGTACTAATGCTAGGTCTGGTACCTCAGTACTGTGCTAATGTTAGGTCTGGTACCTCAGTACTGTACTAATGTTAGGTCTGGTACCTCAGTGCTGTACTAATGCTAGGTCTGGTACCTCAGTACTGTGCTAATGTTAGGTCTGGTACCTCAGTACTGTACTAATGTTATGTCTGGTACCTCAGTACTGTACTAATGCTAGGTCTGGTACCTCAGTACTGTGCTAATGTTAGGTCTGGTACCTCAGTACTGTACTAATGTTAGGTCTGGTACCTCAGTGCTGTACTAATGCTAGGTCTGGTACCTCAGTACTGTGCTAATGTTAGGTCTGGTACCTCAGTACTGTACTAATGTTAGGTCTGGTACCTCAGTACTGTACTAATGTTAGGTCTGGTACCTCAGTACTGTACTAATGTTAGGTCTGGTACCTCAGTACTGTACTAATGTTAGGTCTGGTACCTCAGTGCTGTACTAATGCTAGGTCTGGTACCTCAGTACTGTGCTAATGTTAGGTCTGGTACCTCAGTACTGTACTAATGTTAGGTCTGGTACCTCAGTACTGTACTAATGTTAGGTCTGGTACCTCAGTACTGTACTAATGTTAGGTCTGGTACCTCAGTACTGTACTAATGTTAGGTCTGGTACCTCAGTACTGTGCTAATGTTAGGTCTGGTACCTCAGTACTGTACTAATGTTAGGTCTGGTACCTCAGTACTGTACTAATGTTATGTCTGGTACCTCAGTACTGTACTAATGTTAGGTCTGGTACCTCAGTACTGTACTAATGTTAGGTCTGGTACCTCAGTACTGTACTAATGCTAGGTCTGGTACCTCAGTACTGTACTAATGTTAGGTCTGGTACCTCAGTACTGTACTAATGTTAGGTCTGGTACCTCAGTACTGTACTAATGCTAGGTCTGGTACCTCAGTACTGTACTAATGCTAGGTCTGGTACCTCAGTACTGTACTAATGTTAGGTCTGGTACCTCAGTACTGTACTAATGTTAGGTCTGGTACCTCAGTACTGTACTAATGTTAGGTCTGGTACCTCAGTACTGTACTAATGTTAGGTCTGGTACCTCAGTACTGTACTAATGCTAGGTCTGGTACCTCAGTACTGTACTAATGTTAGGTCTGGTACCTCAGTACTGTACTAATGTTAGGTCTGGTACCTCAGTACTGTACTAATGTTAGGTCTGGTACCTCAGTACTGTACTAATGCTAGGTCTGGTACCTCAGTACTGTACTAATGTTAGGTCTGGTACCTCAGTACTGTACTAATGTTAGGTCTGGTACCTCAGTACTGTACTAATGTTAGGTCTGGTACCTCAGTACTGTACTAATGTTAGGTCTGGTACCTCAGTACTGTACTAATGTTAGGTCTGGTACCTCAGTACTGTACTAATGTTAGGTCTGGTACCTCAGTACTGTACTAATGCTAGGTCTGGTACCTCAGTACTGTACTAATGTTAGGTCTGGTACCTCAGTACTGTACTAATGTTAGGTCTGGTACCTCAGTACTGTACTAATGTTAGGTCTGGTACCTCAGTACTGTGCTAATGTTAGGTCTGGTACCTCAGTACTGTACTAATGTTAGGTCTGGTACCTCAGTACTGTACTAATGTTATGTCTGGTACCTCAGTACTGTACTAATGTTAGGTCTGGTACCTCAGTACTGTACTAATGTTAGGTCTGGTACCTCAGTACTGTACTAATGCTAGGTCTGGTACCTCAGTACTGTACTAATGTTAGGTCTGGTACCTCAGTACTGTACTAATGTTAGGTCTGGTACCTCAGTACTGTACTAATGCTAGGTCTGGTACCTCAGTACTGTACTAATGCTAGGTCTGGTACCTCAGTACTGTACTAATGCTAGGTCTGGTACCTCAGTACTGTACTAATGTTAGGTCTGGTACCTCAGTACTGTACTAATGTTAGGTCTGGTACCTCAGTACTGTACTAATGTTAGGTCTGGTACCTCAGTACTGTACTAATGTTAGGTCTGGTACCTCAGTACTGTACTAATGCTAGGTCTGGTACCTCAGTACTGTACTAATGTTAGGTCTGGTACCTCAGTACTGTACTAATGTTAGGTCTGGTACCTCAGTACTGTACTAATGTTAGGTCTGGTACCTCAGTGCTGTACAAATGTTAGGTCTGGTACCTCAGTGCTGTACTAATGTTAGGTCTGGTACCTCAGTGCTGTACTAATGTTAGGTCTGGTACCTCAGTGCTGTACTAATGTTAGGTCTGGTACCTCAGTGCTGTACAAATGTTAGGTCTGGTACCTCAGTGCTGTACTAATGTTAGGTCTGGTACCTCAGTACTGTACTAATGTTAGGTCTGGTACCTCAGTGCTGTACTAATGTTAGGTCTGGTACCTCAGTGCTGTACTAATGTTAGGTCTGGTACCTCAGTGCTGTACTAATGTTAGGTCTGGTACCTCAGTACTGTACTAATGTTAGGTCTGGTACCTCAGTGCTGTACTAATGTTAGGTCTGGTACCTCAGTGCTGTACTAATGTTAGGTCTGGTACCTCAGTGCTGTACTAATGTTAGGTCTGGTACCTCAGTGCTGTACTAATGTTAGGTCTGGTACCTCAGTACTGTACTAATGTTAGGTCTGGTACCTCAGTACTGTACTAATGTTAGGTCTGGTACCTCAGTACTGTGCTAATGTTAGGTCTGGTACCTCAGTACTGTGCTAATGTTAGGTCTGGTACCTCAGTACTGTACTAATGTTAGGTCTGGTACCTCAGTACTGTACTAATGTTAGGTCTGGTACCTCAGTACTGTACTAATGTTAGGTCTGGTACCTCAGTGCTGTACTAATGTTAGGTCTGGTACCTCAGTGCTGTACTAATGTTAGGTCTGGTACCTCAGTACTGTGCTGTTACTATATACAGAGCACTGCTCCATAGATGCTAATGCCAGTATTGTAGTATGAATTGTGATAATTAATTTGAATAAAACATTTTCCTTCCCCAGGGGAGAGATTTACCTTTCAGTGCCCCCTGAACTTTGAACCTGCCGCTAAGCTTGATGGGACAGTGACCTCTGACCCTGACACAGAAGTGTGGCTCATTAAGGCTCCTGCAGACTTCACCCCGGAGAGGTAATGACACAAACATCCCCTCTGTCTAGGGGCTCGGGTCCTTGCATCGACTCTCTCTTGTTTCTGTTCAAGCTATATGTATTTATAAACAAAGAACTGTGGGAGGAGACAATGTATTTTACATTTTTAATCTGACTTGACTGTCTTTACGAGATCTGATGATAAAATATTGTAGTGTTAATAACTAAGTTGTGCACATGCCTGACTATATGACGCCTACCTATGTCTCTTTGTAACGTTCCTTTATCTGTTTAGTTTTACGTCACATCGCATCTCGCTATCTAGTAACAAGACCCTGAAGGTGACGTCAGATGGCATCAAACGGCGATTCCAGGTCTCTGCCTCCCCGTGTGATGAGCCCCTCCCCTGCAGAGCTTTCCTGCCCCAGCCTGGGGCATCACAGGTTAAACTGACCTGCGCCCCAGCTATCCAAGGCATCATCACCGTAGCAGAAACCTACAAGGAGCCACCTGCCCTGCACCCCATCCCAGACCGGCCCCCCCTGACCATCCCAGACGGGCTACAACATCGCTTCCAACCCTTTGGGGCAATTCCACCCAAGCGGGTGCCGGATCCATTAGACTCAACCCCAAAGATAAAGAAAAAATCAAAGAAACGCAAGCGACAAGAGACTGTGACGGATGAAACTAAATGAAAAATATATATTGTAGTACCGGTAATGGCCACTGGGTGTCACTACAGGCTTATACAAATGACTATTACAGTAATACTGCAGTATTTCTGTCTCATGGGTTTAGTTTTTATATAAATGTGACGTTTTACCACAACATAAGCTTTGTTTATTGCATTTAAAGGATATTTCAGGTCCTTCCCTCTGATCAATTTAAACTTATGTTCTTCATGCTGATGTCATTTATTTCTTCACATGGGGGGGGGACTAGAGCTGAGGTTGTGGTCGTTTGAGAGATGCATGTGGGAAAATATAGTGCTGAGTCAGGGTGCAGTGTCTTTTAAATCAGTATGTAATGCAGGTAACAGACCCCGGATTTATCTTTTGTCCAACATATATAGTACGTCACTATACCAGCCTTATCTGCTCACTGTGTGATTATGGCACCGACACCTTCAGCTGCACCAATAGGAATACGCAAAAGCTTCTAATAGTATGATGCAGAGAAAGCATTTATGTCAATATGGGGCCACACGTCCGATCTGGGGAAATAAAGCATTGTAGTTTACAAGAAAAAAAAGTGATTACAGAAGCATAAAGCAGTAGAATAGGTATTTGTGTCAATGCTAATTCCCCATCATATATGCACAGTATATATCAGTAATTATATGTCACATTACATAAGGTCTGCACACACAATAAATGTTTATATATGCACAGTATATATCAGTAATTATATGTCACATTACATAAGGTCTGCACACACAATAAATGTTTATATATGCACAGTATATATCAGTAATTAAGTATCACATTACATTAGGTCTGCACACACACAATAAATGTTTATATATGCACATTATATATCAGTAATTATATGTCACATTACATAAGGTCTGCACACACAATAAATGTTTATATATGCACAGTATATATCAGTAATTAAGTGTCACATTACATAAGGTCTGCACACACAATAAATGTTTATATATGCACAGTATATATCAGTAATTATATGTCACATTACATAAGGTCTGCACACACAATAAATGTTTATATATGCACAGTATATATCAGTAATTATATGTCACATTACATAAGGTCTGTACACACAATAAATGTTTATATATGCACAGTATATATCAGTAATTATATGTCACATTACATAAGGTCTGTACACACAATAAATGTTTATATATGCACAGTATATATCAGTAATTATATGTCACATTACATAAGGTCTGCACACACAATAAATGTTTATATATGCACAGTATATATCAGTAATTATATGTCACATTACATAAGGTCTGCACACACAATAAATGTTTATATATGCACAGTATATATCAGTAATTATATGTCACATTACATAAGGTCTGCACACACAATAAATGTTTATATATGCACAGTATATATCAGTAATTATATGTCACATTACATAAGGTATGCACACACAATAACTGTTTATATATGCACAGTATATATCAGTAATTATATGTCACATTACATAAGGTCTGCACACACAATAAATGTTTATATATGCACAGTATATATCAGTATTTATATGTCACATTACATAAGGTCTGCACACACAATAAATGTTTATATATGCACAGTATATATCAGTAATTATATGTCACATTACATAAGGTCTGCACACACAATAAATGTTTATATATGCACAGTATATATCAGTAATTATATGTCACATTACATAAGGTCTGCACACACAATAAATGTTTATATATGCACAGTACATATCAGTAATTAAGTGTCACATTACATAAGGTCTGCACACACAATAAATGTTTATATATGCACAGTATATATCAGTAATTATATGTCCCATTACATAAGGTCTGCACACACAATAAATGTTTATATATGCACAGTATATATCAGTAATTATATGTCACATTACATAAGGTCTGCACACACAATAAATGTTTATATATGCACAGTATATATCAGTAATTATATGTCACATTACACAAGGTCTGCACACGCAAGAAATGTTTATATATACACAGTATATATCAGTAATTATATGTCACATTACACAAGGTCTGCACACACAATAAATGTTTATATATGCACAGTATATATCAGTAATTATATGTCACATTACATAAGGTCTGCACACAGAATAAATGTTTATATATGCACAGTATATATCAGTAATTAAGTGTCACATTACATAAGGTCTGCACACACAATAAATGTTTATATATGCACAGTATATATCAGTAATTAGTGCTACATTACATAAGGTCTGCACACACAATAAATGTTTATATATGCACAGTATATATCAGTAATTATATGTCACATTACATAAGATCTGCACACACAATAAATGTTTATATATGCACAGTATATATCAGTAATTATATGTCACATTACATAAGGGCTGCACACACAATAACTGTTTATATATGCACAGTATATATCAGTAATTATATGTCACATTACATATGGTCTGCACACACAATAAATGTTTATATATGCACAGTATATATCAGTAATTATATGTCACATTACATAAGGTCTGCACACACAATAAATGTTTATATATGTACAGTATATATCAGTAATTATATGTCACATTACATAAGGTCTGCACACACAATAAATGTTTATATATGCACAGTATATATCAGTAATTATATGTCACATTACATAAGGTCTGTACACACAATAAATGTTTATATATGCACAGTATATATCAGTAATTATATGTCACATTACATAAGGTCTGCACACACAATAAATGTTTATATATGCACAGTATATATCAGTAATTAATGCTACATTACATAAGGTCTGCACACACAATAACTGTTTATATATGCACAGTATATATCAGTAATTATATGTCACATTACATAAGGTCTGCACAAACAATAAATGTTTATATATGCACAGTATATATCAGTAATTAATGCTACATTACATAAGGTCTGCACACACAATAACTGTTTATATATGCACAGTATATATCAGTAATTATATGTCACATTACATAAGGTCTGCACACACAATAAATGTTTATATATGTACAGTATATATCAGTAATTATATGTCACATTACATAAGGTCTGCACACACAATAAATGTTTATATATGTACAGTATATATCAGTAATTATATGTCATATTACATAAGGTTTGCACACACAATAACTGTTTATATATGCACAGTATATATCAGTAATTAAGTGTCACATTACATAAGGTCTGCACACACAATAATGTATATATGCACAGTATATATCAGTAATTATATGTCACATTACATAAGGTCTGCACACACAATAAATGTTTATATATGCACAGTATATATCAGTAATTATATGTCACATTACATAAGGTCTGCACACACAATAATGTATATATGCACAGTATATATCAGTAATTATATGTCACATTACATAAGGTCTGCACACACAATAAATGTTTATATAAGCACAGTATATATCAGTAATTATATGTCACATTACATAAGGTCTGCACACACAATAAATGTTTATATATGCACAGTATATATCAGTAATTATATGTCACATTACATAAGGTCTGCACACACAATAAATGTTTATATATGCACAGTATATATCAGTAATTAAGTGCAGTATTACATAAGGTCTGCACACACAATAAATGTTTATATATGCACAGTATATATCAGTAATTATATGTCACATTACATAAGGTCTGCACACACAATAAATGTTTATATATGCACAGTATATATCAGTAATTATATGTCACATTACATAAGGTCTGCACACACAATAAATGTTTATATATGCACAGTATATATCAGTAATTATATGTCACATTACATAAGGTCTGCACACACAATAAATGTTTATATATGCACAGTATATATCAGTAATTATATGTCACATTACATAAGGTCTGCACACACAATAAATGTTTATATATGCACAGTATATATCAGTAATTATATGTCACATTACATAAGGTCTGCATACACAATAAATGTTTATATATGCACAGTATATATCAGTAATTATATGTCACATTACATAAGGTCTGCACACACAATAAATGTTTATATATGCACAGTATATATCAGTAATTATATGTCACATTACATAAGGTCTGCACACACAATAAATGTTTATATATGCACAGTATATATCAGTAATTATATGTCACATTACATAAGGTCTGCACACACAATAAATGTTTATATATGCACAGTATATATCAGTAATTATATGTCACATTACATAAGGTCTGCACACACAATAAATGTTTATATATGCACAGTATATATCAGTAATTATATGTCACATTACATAAGGTCTGCACACACAATAAATGTTTATATATGTACAGTATATATCAGTAATTATATGTCACATTACATAAGGTCTGCACACACAATAAATGTTTATATATGCACAGTATATATCAGTAATTAAGTGCTACATTACATAAGGTCTGCACACACAATAAATGTTTATATATGCACATTATATATCAGTAATTATATGTCACATTACATAAGGTCTATACACACAATAAATGTTTATATATGTACAGTATATATCAGTAATTATATGTCACATTACATAAGGTCTGCACACACAATACATGTTTATATATGCACAGTATATATCAGTAATTATATGTCACATTACATAAGGTCTGCACACACAATAAATGTTTATATATGCACAGTATATATCAGTAATTAAGTGTCACATTACATAAGGTCTGCACACACAATAAATGTTTATATATACACAGTATATATCAGTAATTATATGTCACATTACATAAGGTCTGCACAGACAATAAATGTTTATATATGCACAGTATATATCAGTACTTAAGTGTCACATTACATAAGGTCTGCACACACTATAAATGTTTATATATGCACAGTATATATCAGTAATTATATGTCACATTACATAAGGTCTGCACACACAATAACTGTTTATATATGCACAGTATATATCAGTAATTATATGTCACATTACATAAGGTCTGCACACACAATAACTGTTTATATATGCACAGTATATATCAGTAATTAAGTGCAGCATTACATAAGGTCTGCACACACAATAAATGTTTATATATGCACAGTATATATCAGTAATTTAGTGTCACATTACATAAGGTCTGCACACACAATAATGTATATATGCACAGTATATATCAGTAATTATATGTCACATTACATAAGGTCTGCACACACAATAAATGTTTATATATGCACAGTATATATCAGTAATTATATGTCACATTACATAAGCTCTGCACCCACAATAACTGTTTATATATGCTCAGTATATATCAGTAATTATATGTCACATTACATAAGGTCTGCACACACAATACATGTTTATATATTCACAGTAAATATCAGTAATTAAGTGCTACATTACATAAGGTCTGCACACACAATAAATGTTTATATATGCACAGTATATATCAGTAATTAAGTGCTGTATTACATAAGGTCTGCACACACAATAAATGTTTATATATGCTCAGTATATATCAGTAATTATATGTCACATTACATATGGTCTGCACACAATAAATGTTTATATATGCACAGTATATATCAGTAATTATATGTCACATTACATAAGGTCTGCACACACAATAAATGTTTATATATGCACAGTATATATCAGTAATTAAGTGTCACATTACATAAGGTCTGCACACACAATAAATGTGTATATATGTACAGTATATATCAGTAATTATATGTCACATTACATAAGGTCTGCACACACAATAAATGTTTATATATGCACAGTATATATCAGTAATAATATGTCACATTACATAAGGTCTGCACACACAATAAATGTTTATATATGCACAGTATATATCAGTAATTATATGTCACATTACATAAGGTCTGCACACACAATAAATGTTTATATATGCACAGTATATATCAGTAATTATATGTCACATTACATAAGGTCTGCACACACACAATAAATGTTTATACATGCACAGTATATATCAGTAATTATATGTCACATTACATAAGGTCTGCACACACACAATAAATGTTTATACATGCACAGTATATATCAGTAATTATATGTCATATTACATAAGGTCTGCAAACAAAATAAATATTTATATATGCACAGTATATATCAGTAATTAAGTGCAGCATTACATAAGGTCTGCACACACAATAAATGTTTATATATGCACAGTATATATCAGTAATTATATGTCACATTACATAAGGTCTGCACACACAATAAATGTTTATATATGCACAGTATATATCAGTAATTATATGTCACATTACATAAGGTCTGCACACACAATAAATGTTTATATATGCACAGTATATATCAGTAATTATATGTCACATTACATAAGGTCTGCACACACAATATATGTTTATATATGCACAGTATATATCAGTAATTATATGTCACATTACATAAGGTCTGCACACACAATAAATGTTTATATATACACAGTATATATCAGTAATTATATGTCACATTACATAAGGTCTGCACACACAATAAATGTTTATATATGCACAGTATATATCAGTAATTAAGAGCGGCATTACATAAGGTCTGCACACACAATAAATGTTTATATATGCACAGTATATATCAGTAATTATATGTCACATTACATAAGGTCTGCACACACAATAAATGTTTATATATGCACAGTATATATCAGTAATTATATGTCACATTACATAAGGTCTGCACACACAATACATGTTTATATATGCACAGTATATATCAGTAATTATATGTCACATTACATAAGGTCTGCACACACAATAAATGTTTATATATGCACAGTATATATCAGTAATTATATGTCACATTACATAAGGTCTGCACACACAATACATGTTTATATATGCACAGTATATATCAGTAATTATATGTCACATTACATAAGTTCTGCACACACAATAAATGTTTATATATGCACAGTATATATCAGTAATTATATGTCACATTACATAAGGTCTGCACACACAATAAATGTTTATATATGCACAGTATATATCAGTAATTATATGTCACATTACATAAGGTCTGCACACACAATACATGTTTATATATGCACAGTATATATCAGTAATTATATGTCACATTACATAAGGTCTGCACACACAATAAATGTTTATATATGCACAGTATATATCAGTAATTAAGTGCTGTATTACATAAGTTCTGCACACACAATAAATGTTTATATATGCACAGTATATATCAGTAATTATATGTCACATTACATAAGGTCTGCACACACAATAACTGTTTATATATGCACAGTATATATCAGTAATTATATGTCACATTACATAAGGTCTGCACACACAATAAATGTTTATATATGCACAGTATATATCAGTAATTATATGTCACATTACATAAGGTCTGCACACACAATAAATGTTTATATATGCACAGTATATATCAGTAATTATATGTCACATTACATAAGGTCTGCACACACAATAACTGTTTATATATGCACAGTATATATCAGTAATTATATGTCACATTACATAAGGTCTGCACACACAATAAATGTTTATATATGCACAGTATATATCAGTAATTATATGTCACATTACATAAGGTCTGCACACACAATAAGTGTTTATATATGCACAGTATATATCAGTAATTATATGTCACATTACATAAGATCTGCACACACAATAAATGTTTATATATGCACAGTATATATCAGTAATTATATGTCACATTACATAAGGTCTGTACACACAATAAATGTTTATATATGCACAGTATATATCAGTAATTATATGTCACATTACATAAGGTCTGCACACACAATAAATGTTTATATATGCACAGTATATATCAGTAATTATATGTCACATTACATAAGGCCTGCACACACAATAAATGTTTATATATGCACAGTATATATCAGTAATTATATGTCACATTACATAAGGTCTGCACACACAATAAATGTTTATATATGCACAGTATATATCAGTATTGAGCCCTTTCAGGACAGACACGTCCATCCAAGTTTGTGTATCATAATCTTAAAAAACTGCGCTGACAGCCTCCTGGGGTATTGCCTGCGTTACTTTCTAGACAGACGGTTATTGCATATACCGATAGTAATTTTTTTTTTTTTTACGTTTAGGAAACATACAGTGGTATTTGTCTATAGATATATGGAGAATAACTCAAAAAGTTAGGCGCCAGGAGTAAAATTCTAGGAGCCAATGGCTCCCTTTGTCCTGGGTTTGTTGAGCCCTGCTTTAGATTGAAACCCAGACAGCAAAATCTGATCACTTGACATTTTTTTTGTGCCAGAAAGTAAGTAATATCTACTGAAACCGCCCTGTAAATTAGACCTGTTTGTTATGGTTTACAGATACTTGAAAATAAAAGGTGTTTTTATAATAAATCAATTGTGTTTTAAATAAAGCTGTGTCCACAGAGGGGCAAGATGATGCAAAACTATAAATATACATTGTATTTGTTTGATAAACTAGATGTTCCTGTACTGATTTTTTTTTTTATGCTTGTGAAGAGTTTAAATTGTCCAAAATATCCAATCAGTGAGCAATCAGTCCTTAAAGGGATATGAACCCAAACATTTTCAGAGCATACAATTATTAAATTTGCTTTGTTCCCATGGAATTCTTTGTTGAAGAGATACCTACGTAGGTGGCTGGAGCACTACATGACAGGAAATAGTGCTGCCACCTAGTGCTCTTGCAAATGGATAAAATTCTAGAACAGACACGGCGTGAAACGCGTAAGGACACGCCCTCTTTCCTCCTGTTAGTGAGTTTGTGTATTTTTATTTTTTTTTTTTCTTCAAATTTTTATTAAATTTTTAAAAGTTAAAAGTGATCTGATAGATACAAATGGGAGATTCGATTACACATGCCTAGGAATAATAAACATAAATTTAGCACAAATAAGTGTGACCATATGCAGAATCAGAAACATCCACTCTAAAGGTAAATGAGGTAATTCTAGCAATGGGAAAATTATGTTCTTACGAGGTAAAAGGGTTTGTGGCGAAAAATAGTCTGTCTAACGTGAGCCCTGGTGTGGGTTCTATACATGTGTGGGGGGGGGAGGTGACTAGTACTGAATATCCAATGTAGCTGAACAGAAAGGGTGAATAGGCAAGCCATATTATAGGAGTTAATAATACACTTTACTTAATCTACCTACAGTATCGTTACCTTAGTTGATCTTCGTGTATATCATGACCTAGTGTATCGTGGATAACGTTGCTATGGGCATTTTACTGAGTCAAGGACCCAACTACCATGCTAAGAGGTCTTGTCGTATTCTCCTCGCTCTATGTGAGAGTTTGTATTAGTTGATCCTTGGTTGGCGTGCTTGTGGGCTATACTACCTTTATGCGGGGTCCCTCCAGACCCTGGCCACTGGTCCAGAGGGGGGAACGCATATTATGCAAGAAATACCTCGAGTGATAGTGAAAGGAAAATGATACATGGAGCTGCAATGATAAAATATATACCTGTCCCCTCTGAGGGCCCCCACAAACCCCCAAACCGGACATACATGTACACTTAATTTATCAGCATCACTGAAAGTATTATGCCAGAAACCCACGTATGACACGGTTATTGCGCAATCGCTGCGGCATTCGTTTCACATACACTTGTACAAGTGTCTCTCCCGGGGCTCCCCTCTTAACCCTCAGGAGAGGTGTAAAAACTAAACGTCCGCAGCAATTAACACATAAACCGTCAGCCAACCATATGATACAAACATATTGCAAGTTAATATAGCATTAAGGAACCACAACATTATTAAACAGGGTTGTCTGTAAACATCTCTTGCATGCATCTCCTTGGAACTACATACTTTAAGGTAGAGGCATGACCTAGAATATAGATTTTAAAAAGCTTGGTGCCTGATTTTGGGCGCTTGATATTGGCAACCTACAATATATAAGGATGTACACATTGGCCCATGTACTGCGTGTAATAATACAAAGGAGCACTAACTGTAGGTGTGAAACATCCTAAACCCAGGTTAACAAGAAATAGCTAGGAGAAAAAACAGGGGTTACAAACGTTTCATTCAACAAAGGGATGTCCTTATGGTGTAAAGTTCAGTTTACTCTGTGGTGTACATGGAGCTTTCAAACAGAGTACCTTGAAGGGTATGTCACTGAATAGGAGGCCGAATTGTCCTCTTCAGAAACAGTGATGAGATAGTAAAGTCTAGGCCTCAGAGCAGTCCCCTTCTTCTATGTAAATTAAATCTTAACCCACTCCGGTCCTGATTTTTATTACAATCTGTGGGTTAAGCTTAGGCATGGACAAGGAGCAGAATTTGCTTGAGGGAGAATTATGAGGAAGGCAAGAGCAGAGTCTCATATCAGTACAGGTGTATACGCTCACCGGGCCAAACAGCAGGCCCGAATCTGCAGAGTGATCTACAAGTGCCATGTGGTTCAATGCAGCGGCATGTACTCGCCGCCGGTTCCACCCCCGTACACCGAGCGAGAGCCCGACATCCAGCAGCGCCATCTCAAGAGCCTGGACCTCCGACGCCCGCTCCGATGCACAGGATGCGTCCCCATTTTGGGTAGGTTCTAAGGTGAAGTCCCCGTATGTCTTCAAGTGAGTTGGGGCCTGCCGCCCCGATGCCGTTTTGGTAGGGTAGCCCGGCCCTCGGGTGTGACCCCTCATTGGGTCTCTGCATAAGCGCTTGTGCTTCACCTCCGAAAGTGCACCCAAAAGGAGCTAAAAGGTCATCAGCAACCCACAGCGCATCAGGAGCCGAGTCCTGCTGGGTCTGCTGTGAGCTTGTAATACTCCTCTCCGGGTCATTCGTATCTCTCAGGTTCCCCCATTCTGTATGAATCACCTTGCATAGCTGTTGAAAGTGGTGATTCAGAATGTCTTCCACATCCCTTAGGAGAAGCCGGGTGGCGTCCGCCATCTTGGTGGGGGGACAGTCTGTAGAAAACATTTAGTTGCAGGTAAAATCCTGCAGAGAGAAGGTTAGTGAGCAGCAGAAATATTAACAGCTGCTGGGTATCGGTTGCGGCTTGTCTTAGGTCAGGGCAGCAATAAGCTCGATCTCCAAGCAGCTCTTGTAGTTCGCTCGTTGCAGTACTATGCAAAGTATCATGGCGCACTATATTGGGCCTCCATGTTAAGGTCTTGTCTGAGCTGCCTATCTCCTCTCACTCAGTCTGAGCATCATTGACCATGGTATTTAGATTCCTCGGGTTTGATGGTTACCAGGGTCAGTTATGAGTGTTAACTCCATGGTAAACCTCTTCGAAAATGCCTTTATGGTGCTATTTTAAGCAGAGCTCATGGTGTATGCGACCATTCTGTTCAGCGGCTGGCTCCGCCCCCCCCGATAGTAATTTTTCATATTTAGGTGACGTCACAGTAAGAGACGTCATAGGAAGCTGTCACATGAAGTAAGCAATATGCTAAGTGCTAGGAGCTCACTGCAGCCAGTCTATACATAGGCGTGTGCAGCAGGGATGAATGCACCAACAAAATGTAAAGAAAACGATAAAATCCTGATGAAAAACTTAATATAATGTGCTCTAGAGAATGCGCTACCCCGATCCTCTGCTTGACAGCTCCTGGCCGTGTTAATGGGACGCTTAGTGCGCTCAGCACCCAGGCACAAAGTTTAGTGCAGGTTGTAGAAGCAGAGCGCACTAAACCTCCTGTTAACACGGTTAGGAGCTGTCAATAAGCGAATCAGGTTAGCGCTCTCCAGAGCACGTTATGGTATTTTACACTTTATAAGTAGCTACAAGTGAACTTTTCACCTGTAGATTCAAAACATTTACATTAGTTTTAACAAAAATAAATGTAACGTAATTTTAAACTTTGTAATTTAAATTTATTGTCAAATTTGCTTTGTTCTCTTGGTATTCTTTGTTGAAAGCTAAACCTAGGTAGGCTCATATGCTAATTTCTAAGCCCTTGAAGGCTACCTCATAGCTGAATGTTTTGACAGTTTTTCACAGCTAGACAGCGCTAGTTCATGTGTAACATATAGTTAACACTGTGCTCACGCCCGTGGAGTTATTTAAGAGTCTGATTGGCTAAAATGCAAGTCTGTAAATAGCACTGAGATAAGGGGGCAGTTTGCAGAAGCTTAGATACAAGGTAATCACAGAGGTAAAAAGTATATTAATATAACTGATATAAGGAGCAGTCTGCAGAGGCTTAGATACAGGGTAATCACAGAGGAAAAAAGTATATTAATATAACTGAGATAAGGGGGGAGTCTGCAGAGGCTTAGATACAGTGTAATCACAGAGGAAAAAAGTGTATTAATATAACTGAGATAAGGGGGGAGTCTGCAGAGGCTTAGATACAAGGTAATCACAGAGGTAAAAAGTATATTTCTATAATAGTGTTGGTTATGCAAACTGGGGAATGGGTAATAAATGGATTATCTTTTTGAACATTAACATTTTTGGTGTTTACTATCCCTTTAACGAATAGTGCAGGGAACGAATGTCCTCAAATATTTGTTTCATTTTATTTTATAACAAAAATGTCTTCCCTGAACCTCAGATGAGACCACTTTGGCTCTAACCCCTGGTATATGCTCATACTGAACCTCAAATTAGACCCCATTGGCTCTAACCCCTGGTATATGCTCATACTGAACCCCAAATGAGACCCCATTGGCTCTAACCCCTGGTATATGCCTATACTGGACCTCAGATGAGACCCCATTAGCTCTAACCCATGGTATATGCTCATACTGAACCTCAGATGAGACCCCTTTGGCTCTAACCCCTGGTATATGCTCATCCTGAACCTCAGATTAGACCCCTTTGGCTCTAGCCCCTGGTATATGCCTATACTGGACCTCAGATGAGACCCCATTAGCTCTAACCCCTGGTATATGCTCATCCTGAACCTCAGATTAGACCCCTTTGGCTCTAGCCCTGGTATATGCCCATACTGGACCTCAGATGAGACCCCATTAGCTCTTACCCCTGGTATATGCACATACTGAACCTCAGATGAGATTCCATTCGCTCTAACCCCTGGTATATGCCCATACTGAACTTTAGATGAGACCCCATTGGGTCTAACCCCTGGTATATGCCCATACTGAACTTTACATGAGACCCCATTAGCTCTAACCCCTGTTATATGCCTATAATGAACCTCAGATGAGACCCCATTAGCTCTAGACCATGGTATATGCCCATACTGAACCTTAGATGAGACCCCATTGGCTCTAACCTCTGGTATATGCCAATACTGAACCTCAAATGAGACCCCATTGGCTCTAACCCCTGGTATATGCCCATACTGAACCTCAGATGAGACTCCATTAGCTCTAATCCCTGGTATATGCCCATACTGGACCTCAGATAAGACCCCATTAGCTCTAACCTGTGGTATATGCTCATATGGAACCTCAGATGAGACCCCTTTGGCTCTAGCTCCTGGTATATGCTCATACTAAACCTCAGATGAGACCTCATTGGCTCTAACCCCTGGTATATGCACATAATGGACCCCAGATGAGACCCCCATTAGCTCTAACCCCTGGTATATGCACATACTGGACCACAGATAAGACCCCTTTGGCTCTAGCCCCTGGTATATGCTCATACTGAACCTCAGATGAGACCTCATTGGCTCTAACCCCTGGTATATGCCCATACTGAACCTCAGATGAGACCCCTTTGGCTCTAGCCTCTGCTATATGCATATACTGAACCTCAGATGAGACCCCATTAGCTCTAACCCCTGGTATATGCCCATACTGAATCTCAGATGAGACCCCTTTGGCTCTAGCCCCTGGTATATGCACATACTGAACCTCAGATGAGACCCCATTAGCTCTAACCCCTGGTATATGCCCATACTGAATCTCAGATGAGACTCCTTTGGCTCTAGCCCCTGGTATATGCACATAATGGACCTCAGATGAGACCCCATTGGCTCTAACCCCTGGTATATGCCCATACTGGACCTCATATAAGACCCCATTAGCTCTAACCATTGGTATATGCCCATACTGAACCTCAGATGAGACCCCATTGGTTCTAACCCCTGGTATATGCCCATACTGGTCCTCAGATGAGACCCAATTAGCTCTAACCCCTGGTATATGCCCATACTGAACCTCAGATGAGACCCCATTGGCTCTAACCCCTGGTATATGCCCATACTGAACTTCAGATGAGACCCCATTAGCTCTTACCCCTGGTAAATGCCCATACTGAACTTCAGATGAGACCCCACTAGCTCTAACCCCTGGTATATGCCCATACTGAACTTCAGATTACATCCCATTAGCTTTAACCCCTGGTATATTCCCATATTGAACAACAGGTGAGACTCCACTAGCTCTAACCCCTGTTATATGCCCATACTGAACCTCCAATTTGACCCCATTGGCTCTAACTCCTGTTATATGCCCATACTGGACCTAATTAGCCCCATACAGTCTGCTTCAGATACTATCCCAGACGTCTGGTCTGTCAGGCAGCTCGCACAAGGCCTCCTATCAGACCCAATTAGTTAAGTGTCTCGTTTCTATGTAGATTTTTATGAAAGGTCAGTTAAAATACCAAGCAACCTTAATTACACTGTGTCTGTGCCATGATGTGACCTGTTATAACAAATATCCCCCATCTCTCCTCACCAAAAGTAGTTGTACTATCTGTCCACAGCAGCTTCGTCATTATGTGATCCTGTTTCATCAACTGTGACAACTGGGTAATGTACCTTTTTTTTTTGTAAATATATTTTTGTTTATTCGAGAAATACGTAAAGCTTCATAAAGAAGGGTTACAGAATGAGGTAGAGGTTTGACACGAACAAATTCAAAAATATTCAGTGGTCTCTACACTTTTAGGAAAGATGTTATTCAAGGCAAATATAGCTTATCATACGTTCTTGACGGTTTCCTAAAAATCAACAAGAAATCTACGTCTGAAGTACACATAGAGGCTAGATAAACAAAATGTAGATTAATTAAAAAAGAAAATAAAAATAGACCGGGGTGTCATGTCCTCGGTAATTTAGTCAATACATCGTACATGCCTTCTTGAAGACTCAAGGGAAAGGTTGAGAAATGGAAGAAGGAAAAGAAAGAAAGAACAACTAAAAAAAAAAGGAGAAAAAAAAGTAGATGGGGGGGGGGGTGTAGGGGAGGGAACCAATCTGAGAGGAGAAGATCAGGGTAAGTTAAGGAGTCAACTTTCCAGGTGTAGCACAATTGCTCAATTTATCTGTGTTATCGCAGCGGTAGTATCTGAGTTTGAAGAATTCAATGTGTCCCAGTAGAATCTGATACTGTGAAACATATCTAGTCTATTTGTTTTATAATAAAAGTACTCATCAGAGTCTAATAGTTCTTGTGTCCTTTTTTCCATTCTGTGTATGTGGGTATGATGCTAGTTTTCCAATGCCTGTCGAGTAGTGATTTTGCCCCGTTCATACAAATTTGTAGGAGCTGTGAACGTAGCCTACAGGTGCGTTTTAGTTTGTCGTTGAACAGGACTATTTGGGGTGTGAGTTTAAGTGAAGGGCTGAAGAGCGGGCTTATAGTCTGCTCCAAGGTAGCCTAAAAGGCAGACAGCTTCGGACAGGACCACCATATATGGGTCATATTTCCTATTTCCCCGCATCCCCTCCAGCACTGTGGGGTAGCATTATGAAATAATAATTTGATTCTGGACGGGGTCAAGTACCACCTCAACAAAATTTTATAGTTCATTGCAAGAATTTGGGCTGATGAGGAGGATTTATGTGTGAGTTCGAAAAATCTAATCCAGTCTTTCTGGGATATGTCTGTCGCGAGTTCTTCCTGCCATCTATGAGTGAACGTAGGAACATGATTGTATATACAGTCATATAAGATTCTTCTAGAGGTATCAAGCGTGCCTTTCTGGACTATAGCCTTTCTACAGGTCTCCTCAAACCTGGTAAGTGCTCGTGAAAATGAAGAGGTGTGAGGAGAGTGTGTCAGGAGATGGTGTAACTGTGAATATTTCAACCAATTCGTAAACATACCACCCAAGATTTCCGAGAGTTCCTGTCTATTTTTTAAACTCCCTTTTTGCAAAAAGTCGGCTATAGGGGCTGAGCATCCTAAGTATTTATATTGAGTGTTACTCTTCGTACCCAATATGCTCAATAAGAGTTCCGTATTTTGAAACACTGGGGATATCGGGGAGAAAGGGGATGAGATTCCTGGAACCCGGGTGAGAATATTGTCCCAGGTAGAGAAAATGTGTCTATATAAGGGGGATAGTTTGATTGTAATTGGACGGCAACTAGGAGGCAAACAACAAATGGGGCCCATGGCAGGAGTTTGGAGAATCTGCGAATCTATCGAGATTCAAGCCTTATCATGAATCTTCATGTGCCATTCTAGTATGCATTGTAGAATGTTTGCCTGATAGTATCAGTAAATATGAGGCAGTCCTATACCTCCCACCCTTTTGGCTCTATAGAGTGTATTTCTAGCTATTCTGGGTTTGCTGGCCCCCCAAATGTAGTTATTAATAACTTTTTGTATGTGATTGAGATACGTTTGGGGGAGTGCAATTGGTACTGTTTGGAGTATATATAAGATACGTGGGAGTATTGACATTTTAACTATCTGAACTCTCCCCCACCAAGATATAGGTTTTGGCTGCCAGTTTTGGCAATCCTTCTTCTGATGTTCTGCAGAAGCGATAGGAAGTTTGCTGAGTAGAGAGAGGACAGCCTGGGTGTTAGTTTGATACCCAAATATTTTATGTTATCTTTCTGTATTTGGCATGGGCAAATTTTTGAGAGTTCCCTTAATTTTAAAAAAGGCAAGTTGATATTTAATATGTTTAATTTTTGGCAATTGACGTGGAAGTGTGAGATTTCTCCAAATCAACGGAACTCGTCAAGAAGTGGGGGAAGCGATTGTATTGGGTCACTAAGAGTGAGCAGAATATCATCTGCATATAGACTGATCTAGTTATTTGGGCCTAGTGGGATACCTGTTATCTTGTGGTTTGCTCTTATATGAGCGGCCAATAGTTCCATGGCAAGAGAAAATCGGAGAGGGGAAAGTGGGCATCCCTGATGGGTACCACTATTAATTGGGAAGCAATCAGTGAAAATGCTATTAACTTTAATTTTTGCAGTAGGGTTATTATAGAGACTAAATATTCTGTTAATCATTTGGGAACCAAACCCGAAGCCCCCTAGAGCAATTTTGAGATACTGCCAATTAAGTCTGTCGAATGCTTTCTCCACGTCGGTAGAGACCAGGACCATCTCTATATTTTGTGCTGCAGGGTTGTCGATCAGGTGTAATGTCCTGATCGTGTTGTCTCTTGCCTCCCGACGCGGAACAAAGCCAACCTGGTCCACATGAACCAGGTATGGAAGATATTTATTTATCCTATTAGCTAGAACCTTGGCGTATATTATGGCATCTGAATTTATTAGGGAAATAGGGTGATAATTCCCAGGTTCTTGAGGGGACTTATCTATCTTATTAATTGTCATGTTTCCATTTGTCAGTAACCAACTTTGTTACTTATGTCTCATATTACACTTTACCTTTAAGTGCCAAAATCACCTCCCCTGCTTCGCTATTTAAGCCTCCTCCCTTTTCTCCACATTGCTTGATATTGTTACACTTATCCCATAGTATTACATCCTGAGCTACAGTTCTTTTGTTGCTATTTTGAGAGTTAAGCTCTTCTATCAAATCCTGGACTGTTTACTCGGTCTCCAAATTTACCTTTCTACTCTTCCTCTAACTTCGGATCAAGTGTTTGTACGTCCGCTGCTGCCTGCTAGCTCCGATCAGCTGATTCATCTTCCCTGCATCGTGGAGCGGTGACGTCACACGCCAACTTGTCGGCTCCAGCGCTGCCGCACTCATCTGCCTGGCTCTCAGCCTCTAGCAGTAAGCTCTCTTCCCTGCTTACAGAGACATTCGATTTCCATCCAGGTACTTACTATTACCGCAAGGCTTGTTATTTGTTTATACAGCTCCTCTGTATTCTGATCTTTTTATATTCAATTGTGCACATGTTATAACTATTCTCTGGCTTTGATCTCGCCACCTTAATATAACTTGTTTTGTTACATTGTATACCCACTGGTAGTTATGACGGTCTTTCTGCTGTATTCCCAGTACCTATTTACTTGTGACAGCCATAGAAACACCCTAATCTTTTCTACCACCTAAGAATTGCTAAGTTTATACTCGGGTCCTAACATTACTTATTTCAGTAATCCATGTTTTTACCCAGTGTAACCCTTGCTACAAAATATACTCTCAGCAGTTGTGATTCATTAAAACTTACTTTTTACTGCAACAAATTATCTCTAACCTTACATTAATAAGGGTTATGTGCGCAGAGAGCATGTCCTGTGAGAAAGATCCGTTATGATCAATGGCTTGAAAAACTTTGGTCAATTGGGGGGCTAGAATTTTTCTAAATATTTTATAATAGGTATTAGAAAGGCCATCTGGCCCTGGACTTTTCTGATTTGGAAGGGAATCTATCACTCGCAGAACCTCTGCAACATCAATTGGTGCTTCAAGAAGTGCAACGTCTTCCTGAGATAGGGTGGGTAGTTCTGCTTCTGCCACATATGATTCCATTTTTCTGATATCGTGGGACTTATCTACAGGGGGAGGTTGTACAGTTTTTGATAATAGTCCTTAAATATCATGGCTATCCCTTTACTATCTTGTGTGTTGGGGTGCTTGGGAGTCGAAAGGCTATAAACATAGGAATTGAGTGTTTTTGTCGGAGAGCTCTAGCCAAAAGTTTCCTTCGCTAAAATAAAGTTTATTAAGAAAGAAGGTGCATCTTTGTGCCTCCCTAAACAGAAATGCATTAAAGGCAGATCTAGCTTTAGTCAAGTCTCTGAGTAGATCAGGGTTCGGGGGATTCGAGGCATGCTTAGCCTCCAGATTCTGTAGTGTTTTAAATAGTGTGTTATATTCCGATCTCTTAGAAATCACTAGTCGCGCTTTATGTTTGAGGAATTCCCCACGTATTACCTCCTTGTGTGCATCCCACAAAATATTAGGGGAGATTGAGTCATTCTGGTTGAGTGTAAAATATTTAGCCAGAGATTTTGTAATTTGCTCCGTTAGGGAGGGATCTCTGAGCAGAGACTCATCCAGTCTCCACTGGTATTGACATATCGGGGCAGAGGGCCACACTAACTCCAGTGTGACCATGGAACGGTCAGACCAGGGGGCTGGGATGATGTCGGAAGAAAGTGCTAGGTGTAAGCTAAGTTGGTTTAAAAGCATGTAATCAATCCTGGAATGGGTTTGTTTTGGGTGGGAAAAGAATGTGAACTGTTTGCTTTGTGCATGTTGTAGTCTCCAGACGTCTATCAACGACTGAAACTGCAATTTTAAGTTAATTAACTTAAGTGTCGATGCTGTGGTACTACTACGACCTTGTGAGCAGTCTAAGACAGTGGTGAGTGCCAAATTAAAGTCTCCCGCTACTACAACAATCCCCTGTGTCGTGGTCATGAGTAAGTCAAGAGTTTTCCTAAAAATGTTTTACTTGGTTTTTATTTGGGGCATATATGTTCACTAAAGTCACTGGTTGAGTGTAGAGAAGACCCGTAAGAATCAGCAATCTACCCTCATTGTCTTGGTACTGAGAGGTTAGACGGAAAGGAATACGTCTAGGAATCAAAATACCTTCACCGGTCTTTTTTCTGTGTTATGGTTAAAAACCCAGTGGGTAAGTGCTGGAGGAACATGCGGGGGCCTGTCCTTGACAGAAATGTGTTTCCTGGATAAAAATTACATCCTCCCCTTGTCTGCGGAACCAATTTAGAGTGACTGACCTCTTGGTAGGGGAATTTAATCCTTTCACATTTTGGAAAAAAAATGATGTTATGGGTGCTCATGTCTTATGTAATGTCTGGGCAATAGAAGGGAACGTGTAGACTTTCCAATTTGTAGTGCTCGATGTGGAGTACTTAGTTTGTATCCCCTAATTCTGGGTATAGATAGTAGATCAGAGATGAGGGATGAAGGTAAAGAAGGTGAAGAGGGATAGGATGACTGGTTTCCTGGAGAAAAATAGGAGTGAGTCTGCTAATAAAGAAAAACAGTATAAGTGCATAAGTAAAGCACAGGTATACAAACATTATTAAACGATAACAACAAACAGTAAACAATTGAAATTGTACTATAGCCATTTGGTATCTAGTACCAGAGATTGGGGTGGGGGGTGTAACTCTTGAACAAAAGAGTTGAGCTCAAGGTGGGTAATCTTATAATATTTAACAGCAATTGTTAAGTTTACCAACAACCTACTTACAGCAAAATCAAAAGGCCACTTCTCTCTGCTTATCCTCCTTGATCTGTCTGCAGCCTTTGATATTGTTGGCCACCCTCTTTTGCTCCATACCCTCCAATCCTTTGGCATCTGTGACACAGCTCTCTCTTGGTTCTCTTCCTATCTGTCTAACCGTACCTTTAGTGTAGCCTTCTCTGGGATATCTTCTGCCCCGTTACCTCTTTTTGTTGGGGTACCGCAAGGCTCTTTCCTCGGTCCCCTTCTCTTCTCAATCTACATGTCCTCTCTTGGTGCCTTAATAAAGTCCCACAGGTTTCATTATCATTTGTATGCCAATGATACTCAAATCTACCTCTCTGCACCAGAGCTATCTCCTTCCTTGCTAACCCGTGTCACTAACTGTCTCTCTCATATCTAATCTTGGATCTCCTCTCACTACCTCAAGCTAAATCTCTCCACAACGGAGCTCCTTATTTCCCCCCCTTCTTCCAAAATCTCCACCCCATGTCTCTATAACTGTTGACAACTCCATCATTACCCCAACCTCACATGCCTGATGTTTTGGGGTCACACTTGACTCAGATCAAGGTTTCATTATCATTTGTATGCCAATGATACTCAAATCTACCTCTCTGCACCAGAGCTATCTCCTTCCTTGCTAACCCGTGTCACTAACTGTCTCTCTCATATCTAATCTTGGATCTCCTCTCACTACCTCAAGCTAAATCTCTCCACAACGGAGCTCCTTATTTCCCCCCCTTCTTCCAAAATCTCCACCCCATGTCTCTATAACTGTTGACAACTCCATCATTACCCCAACCTCACATGCCTGATGTTTTGGGGTCACACTTGACTCAGATCTTTCTTTCACTCCTCACATTCAATCCTTGGCTAAAGCCTGCCGCTTCCACCTTAAAAACATTGCTAAAATTAGACATTTCCTTACACAAGACACAACAAAGATTTTAATTCACTCTCTCATCCTTTCCCGCCTGGACTACTGCAACTCTATCCTCTCTGGACTCCCTAGCTGCCGCCTAGCTCCTTTACAATCCATAATGAATGCCTCTGCCAGACTCATCTTCCTTGCACGTCGATCTTCATCTGCCGCACCTCTCTGCCAATACCTTCACTGACTTCCTCTTGCCTCCACGATTAAACACAAAATTCTCACTCTTACACACAAAGCCCTCAATTGCATTGCTCCCCCCAACATCTCAGACCTTGTCTCCAGATACTCTCCCTCCCGTCCCCTTCACTCTGCTCATGATCTCCTACTCTCCTCCTCTCTTGTTACCTCTTCACATTCCCGTCTACAAGATTTCTCAAGACTGGCTCCCATCTTATGGAACGCTCTGCCTCGCTCCACAAGAATCTCCCTGAGTTTTAAAAGTTTCAAGTGCTCCCTGAAGACTCTATTATTCAGGGACGCTTACAACCTACACTAACCTTCCTATCTCCACTGCTATCCCCTAAAACCCTATAGCATGTAAGCCTATGAGCCCAGCTGTTTGTAGTTCACCTTCAAAAGAGCCGACTACAACAGTGCAACTCTCGGCAGGACCCTCTCTCCCCATTTGATCCCTGTAATAATTTTTTATATACCACCCATGTTCATAGCGCTGCGGAACCTGTTGGCGCTCTACAAATACCTGATAATAATAATAATATGTGAGGTGTACTGAACTGGTGTAGAATTCTACCATGTGGTCTGGAGCTTTAGCCTGTCCTAAAATTGAAATGGAAGAAAACTGAGAACTGGTGCAAACTTAGGAACATTTTAACTATTAATTCCTCCTAAGTATATTCCCTCAAAGAGCAATAAGTTATGTGAGCCACTGGCTATGTTTGTCCATTAGTGAAACACAAACTGCATGAATCTAGTTGTATAATCCAATATCTTAGACTAAGGAGGCAACTCAGCTAAATTACACTAATATCCTACGAATAAAAACCATTAATTGAGTATAAACAATGGAAACAATTGACCTGTGGGATTTTATACCCCGACAGGCACACTTTTAGCAATATAAATTTACATAACTGGTGTCTTCTGAAAAGGGTCCCTATCATGGCCCACAGTCCATAACAGGGAGACTTGAAGTCAAGGTTGTGATCTCCTAATTACATCTTTAAGGTCCGATCATTCTCCAAACGAGGAACAAAGCTTCAATGAAACAACTATGTCAGGGTTGTTTCTACTTCTCTTCCTATTCACTGTGGTCCAGCTCTGCCGTTGGGGCTTAGGTTGAGGAGCGTGCGCTATCCCATCCAATCTGGGGTCTTCATTCAGTTTAGGTAGGGAAGGAGTAGTAATGTTAAAATTCGTACTAAAGGTCTCAATGTCGTCAGGTGTTTTATACATGAATACTTGAAAACCCTGTATTACTTTTAGTCAAAACGGGAAGCCCCATCTATATGGAATCTGTTGAGCCTGTAGGTGTTGGGTCAAAAACCTGGTCTCCCTTCTTTTAGCCAATGTCAGCAGGCTGAGATCTGTATAAATTTGAAGTGGTGTTCCTTCAAATGTGATATTTTTGGTCTTCCTGGCTGCTATGAAGATCTTTTCTTTGTCTTTGTATGACTGGAACTTCAGAATGACATCCCTGGGTGGATCAGAGTCTCTGGGAGGAGGTCTAAGAGCTCTGTGAGCCCTATCTAGAGGTAAAGTGATGTCTGTGGCAGAGCCAGTTAGGTGGCAGAAAAGCTTTTGTAGGTAGGTATCCAGGTTTTGTGGTTGAATCAATTCAGGTATGCCCCTGATGCGAAGATTCTGCCTCCTCCCTTGATTGTCTAAGTCTTCTACATGGGCTTGTAGGTTCTCAATGGTGGTAGATTGTTGTGGGATTTGTCTCAACATGGTGTCAAATTCAGTATTTAAATACTCCGTCCCCTCTTCAAGGTACTCAACTCTGTTTTTTTAACTTCTTTTAACCCATCAGTTGGCTTTCTTGTGATAACAGATTAGCAAAGTCCTCTTTTGTGGGCAAAGAGCTGAGGTCATCCTTAGTTAGTGGACTGGGAGGTTTAGCAGGAATGGATGAGGAATCTGAGTCTTCTGACTCACTGTTATTGCCCAAGTTATCTGCCATGAGATTGGGTGTGGATTCAAGCGGCTTGAAAAATTCCTTCAGTGCAGTACTACTGCTCTGTGTTCCTTTAGCAGGTTTTGGGCCTTTAACAGACCTAGTATTTTTTTAGCTAACATTGCAGGTAGCTGTGTCTGCATGGTCTCAGCGCTAATAGGGTCTTGTCTCTTTCCACAGGCTTCAAACTTATACAGTTGTTAAGTGCTATAGGCTTACAATTCAGCAGCAAAAGTTTTTCTCTCCTTCCACCTCTTCTTTCTCTTTTATGCACTGCAGTGAGTCTGGGTTGCCTGTTCCTATGACACTTTTAAGGCTGCCTGTCCAGAGTCTATAGTTATATGGACGTTTCAGACACTAATCCTCTGTTAGGCATCAGGAATATTGCTATTATGAGCCCTTCTGCTGCTGTCGTTTCTTTAGCCAGCCCCCATGTGCTTTTAAATAATTGCAGTGATTTGTTACATGTAGGCGACTGCTAGTTTAGGCCAAGGGGAGGTGTGCAGGACTATGTGGTGGCTGCTTAGGTTTTTTGGTGAAAAAACTATTGGGGCTATACTGTGAATGTGATGTCCGTCACTAACCTCACCCCTGCCCATGCAGAGTCAATGTCGCTATTTCGTTGGGCCTCTTTATGATTTACAAGGCCGCATCTGTCTGATAAACTCCGGTGTGCTACTTGGAAGCCTGCAGTAGTTTCGGTCCTGTTATCAATTCTCCAGGGACAGCGTGTTCCCTGAGTCTAACTACAGGCTTTGTCACCATCCTCTTCAGACCCTGACCCATCACTCACTAGTCTCACTGGGTAATGTATCTTATGACTGTGTGTAGACACACGTCACTACTCTTTTGGGGTCATCTGATGCTTATCATACGCTCACCACCCTCTTCAGACCCTGACCCATCACTCACTAGTCTCACTGGGTAATGTATCTTATGACTGTGTGTAGACACACGTCACTACTCTTTTGGGGTCATCTGATGCTTATCATACGCTCACCACCCTCTTCAGACCCTGACCCATCACTCACTAGTGTCACTGGGTAATGTATCTTATGACTGTGTGTAGACATATGTCACTACTCTTCTGGGATCATCTGATGCTTATCATACGCTCACCACCCTCTTTAGACCCTGACCCATCACTCACTAGTCTCACTGGGTAATGTATCTTATGACTGTGTGTAGACATATGTCACTACTCTTTTGGGGTCATCTGATGCTTATCATACGCTCACCACCCTCTTCAGACCCTGACCCATCACTCACTAGTCTCACTGGGTAATGTATCTTATGACTGTGTGTAGACATATGTCACTACTCTTCTGGGATCATCTGATGCTTATCATACGCTCACCACCCTCTTCAGACCCTGACCCATCACTCACTAGTCTCACTGGGTAATGTATCTTATGACTGTGTGTAGACATATGTCACTACTCTTCTGGGATCATCTGATGCTTATCATACGCTCACCACCCTCTTCAGACCCTGACCCATCACTCACTAGTCTCACTGGGTAATGTATCTTATGACTGTGTGTAGACATATGTCACTACTCTTCTGGGATCATCTGATGCTTATCATACGCTCACCACCCTCTTCAGACCCTGACCCATCACTCACTAGTCTCATTGGGTAATGTATCTTATAACTGTGTGCAGACACACGTCACTACTCTTTTGGGGTCATCTGATGCGTATCATACGCTCACCACTCTCTTCAGACCCTGACCCATCACTCACTAGTCTCACTGGGTAATGTATCTTATGACTGTGTGTAGACACACGTCACTACTCTTTTGGGGTCATCTGATGCGTATCATACGCTCACCACCCTCTTCAGACCCTGACCCATCACTCACTAGTCTCACTGGGTAATGTATCTTATGACTGTGTGTAGACATATGTCGCTACTCTTTTGGGGTCATCTGATGCTTATCATACGCTCACCACCTTCTTCAGACCCTGACCCATCACTCACTAGTCTCACTGGGTAATGTATCTTATGACTGTGTGTAGACATATGTCGCTACTCTTTTGGGGTCATCTGATGCTTATCATACGCTCACCACTCTCTTCAGACCCTGACCCATCACTCACTAGTCTCACTGGGTAATGTATCTTATGACTGTGTGTAGACATATGTCACTACTCTTTTGGGGTCATCTGATGCATATCATACGCTCACCACCTTAACGCCTTACATTCTGCTGGTTCTTACTCTAACTCAAAAATCTTTTTTATCATGCAGCTGCTTGAGGTTATTTTGTACAATAATTACTTTCTATTTGAGGATAAATTCTATCTTCAATTACAGGGGACAGCAATGGTCTCCAACTTTGCCCCAAATTATGCTAATATATACATGAACTCTTTCGAGGAAAAATTTGTTTTTGAAAATCCTCTGTTTCGTGAGTGTGGTGCCACCTGGTGGCATTACATTGACGATATTTTTGGAGTATGGTTGGACGACGTTGGAGCACTTGAGTTCTTTATTGCTGAGTTGAACAGTTCTACATCTAATATCAAATTTAAAATGACATGCAGCGAGGTTAGGATAGATTTCCTGGATGTTTCTGTCATTAAGAATGGCTGTGGTTTCAAAACTGCTATAATTAGAAAGGAAACATAGGAACAGCCTCCTCCAGTGTGACAGTGCTCACCATCCCTCACTCATTAAATCACTTCCCCGTAGCCAAATGTTGAGGGTCAAACGTATAGTTGCTGATTAATCAAAAGCCTCTATTAGACTTTTAGAGATGGGTGAGAAATGTTTTCAGAGAGGGTACCCAAATGATTTGATTTCTAGTGTCATCAAGGAGATATTACCTATTCAGAGAGAAACATTGTTAAAACCCAAACCACCTAAATGTGGTAACAAAAGAATTACATTTGTTTCTGAGTTTTCAAGGCAGAGTTCTGCCGTATTTAAAATAATACGCAGACATTGGGGCATTTTAAACAGTTGCAATCCAAACATAGAGGAATTCTGCCAGGTTCCCATGCCTGCTTATAAACGCAGTAATAATCTGCAAGATGTTTTCATTAAAGCAGACATTGGATCTAGCAAAGATAATCAACAGAGATTTATAACCAATAAAATGTAGGCTGTTTTCCTTGTTTGGGCTGCATACATTGCAGTTCAATTGTTAAGAGTCCTTATTTTTTGCATCCCCATACTGGCCATAAATACCAATATAAGGATCATTTTACCTGCAATACTAACTATGTGGTATATCTAATCAAATGCCCATGTGGGCGGGCCTATGTGGGTGAGTCCACCAGGCGTGTCCATGATCTCATCACAGAACATAATAGTAATATAAGATGTATGATGGTCACAGCACCTGTTGCCCACCACTTTTTGTTGGCTGGCCATCAGATCAACCAGCTTCAGTTTCAAGTTATTGAACAAGTTAAGACCCCTAGAAGGGGTGGTAATATGGATCTATTACTTAAATAATGGGAGACCTTTTGGATCTTTCAGTTGGATACCTTAGAACCGAAGGGGTTGAACAAGGAAATCAACTGGTCAGTGTTTTATTAATGACTCTATTATGATGGTACTTATTAATTTATCATGCCTTTATCATCTATTATGCATATTATGTGGTATGATTTCTTTATTTCATATTGCATTTTATTCCATCTCTCTGTTTAGGGACTCCAATGTTAAATGGTGTAATCCTCTATATCTGCTGGTCACTTTATATATGCTGTATTTATGTTGTTCTTACTAAATGCATGGCATTCTATTTATGTGTGCTACCCCCTTTTCCTATGAGGCGTCATAGCTGTCTTTTTATGTACATCCATCTGTTTTTCCACAAGATGGCACTATAACCATTTAGGTAATGGCAATTCAGAATGTAAGGGTTAAACTCCCAGGTAGTTGCCAATTTAAACAGGTGGTTTGTGAGTGTAATTTTATCACATGATTAAGGGGCATTGGCCCCGAAACGTTGTGTCTGTTTTGATCCTGTTTGGAAATTCAATAAACTAAGTAATAAGTTTTGCACTACTGGATAACCTCCACTTTTTTTGTTCTTTTAGAGCTTGGCAGTAGCTCTTGACGGCTCTCCTAATGGGGACTTGAGTGCTGGATTCCACCCCGCTTTGCTTGTTTGTAGACACACATCTCTACTCTTCTGGAGTCATCTGATACATATCGTACACTCACCATCCTCTTCAGACCCTGAACCATCACTCACTAGTCTCACTGGGTAATGTATTTAATGACTGCTTGTAGACATATGTCACTACTCTTCTGGGGTCATCTGATACATATTATACGTTTCCCTACCCTCTTCATACCCTGAATCATTACTCACTAGTCTCACTGGGTAATGTATGTTATGTAGACATATGTCACTACTCTTCTGGGGTCATCTGATGTGTATCATACATTCACCACCCTCTTCATACCCTGAACCATCACTCACTGGTCTCACTGGGTAATGTATCTTATGACTGTTTGTAGACATATGTCACTACTCTTCTAGGGTCATCTGATGCGTATCATACGCTCACTACCCTCTTCAGACCCTGACCCATCACTCACTAGTCTCACTGGGTAATGTATCTTATGACTGTTTGTAGACATATGTCACTACTCTTCTGGGGTCATCTGATGCGTATCATACGCTCCCTACCCTCTTCAAACCCTGACACATCACTCACTAGTCACACTGGATAATATATCTTATGACTGTAGACATATGCCACTACTCTTTTGGGGTTATCTGATGCGTATCATACGCTCACCACCCTCTTCACACCCTGATCCATCACTCACTGGTCTCACTGGGTAATGTATTTTATGACTGTGTGTAGACATATGTCACTACTCTTCTGGGGTCATCTGATGCGTATCATACGCTCACCACACTCTTCTCACCCTGATCCATCACTCACTGGTCTCACTGGGTAATGTATTTTATGACTGTGTGTAGACATATGTCACTACTCTTCTGGGGTCATCTGATGCGTATCATACCCTCCCTAACCTCTTTAGACCCTGAACCATCACTCACTAGTCTCACTGGGTAATGTATCTTATGACTGTGTGTAGACATATGTCACTACTCTTCTGAGGTCATCTGATGCGTATCATACTCTCACCCTCATCTTCATACCCTGAACCATCACTCACTAGTCTCACTGAGTAATGCATCTTATAACTGTTTGTAGACATATGTCACTACTCTTCTGGGGTCATCTGATGCTAATTATATGCTCACCACCCTCTTTAGACCCTGACCCATCACTCACTGGTCTCACTGGGTAATGTATCTTACGAATGTTTGTAGACATATGTCACTACTCTTCTGGGGTCATCTGATATTTATTATACGCTCACCATCCTCTTCAGACCCTGAACCATCACTCACTAGTCTCACTGGATAACGTATCTTATGACTGTGTGTAGACATATGTCACTACTCTTCTGGGGTCATCTGATGCGTATCATACTCTCACCCTCATCTTCAGACCCTGAACCATCACTCACTAGTCTCACTGGGTAACCTATCTTATGACTGTGTATAGACAAACGTCACTAATCTTCTGGGGTCATCTGATGCTTATCATACTCTCACCCTCATCTTCAGACCCTGAACCATCACTCACTAGTCTCACTGGGTAACCTATCTTATGACTGTGTATAGACAAACGTCACTAATCTTCTGGGGTCATCTGATGCTTATCATATGCTCACCACCCTCTTCAGACCCTGAACCATCACTCACTAGTCTCACTGGGTAACGTATCTTATGACTGTGTGTAGACACATGTCACTACTCTTCTGGGGTCATCTGATGCATATCATACGCTCACCACCCACTTCAGACCCTGACCCATCACTCACTAGTCTCACTGGGTAACGTATCTTATGACTGTGTGTAGGCACACGTCACTACTCTTCTGGGGTCATCTGATGCGTATCATACGCTCACCACCCTCCTCAGACCCTGACCCATCACTCACTAGTCTTACTGGGTAATGTATCTTATGACTGTTTGTAGACATATGTCATTACTCTTCTGGGGTCATCTGATGCTTATCATATGCTCACCATCCTCTTCAGACCCTGAACCATCACTCACTAGTCTCACTGGGTAACGTATCTTATGACTGTGTGTAGACATATGTCACTACTCTTCTGGGGTCATATGATGCGTATCATACGCTCACCACACTCTTCTCACCCTGATCCATCACTCACTGGTCTCACTGGGTAATGTATTTTATGACTGTGTGTAGACATATGTCACTACTCTTCTGGGGTCATCTGATGCGTATCATACCCTCCCTAACCTCTTTAGACCCTGAACCATCACTCACTAGTCTCACTGGGTAATGTATCTTATGACTGTGTATAGACATATGTCACTACTCTTCTGAGGTCATCTGATGCGTATCATACTCTCACCCTCATCTTCATACCCTGAACCATCACTCACTAGTCTCACTGAGTAATGCATCTTATAACTGTTTGTAGACATATGTCACTACTCTTCTGGGGTCATCTGATGCTAATTATATGCTCACCACCCTCTTCAGACCCTGACCCATCACTCACTGGTCTCACTGGGTAATGTATCTTACAAATGTTTGTAGACATATGTCACTACTCTTCTGGGGTCATCTGATATTTATTATACGCTGACCATCCTCTTCAGACCCTGAACCATCACTCACTAGTCTCACTGGATAACGTATCTTATGACTGTGTGTAGACATATGTCACTACTCTTCTGGGGTCATCTGATGCGTATCATACTCTCACCCTCATCTTCAGACCCTGAACCATCACTCACTAGTCTCACTGGGTAACCTATCTTATGACTGTGTATAGACAAACGTCACTAATCTTCTGGGGTCATCTGATGCTTATCATATGCTCACCACCCTCTTCAGACCCTGAACCATCACTCACTAGTCTCACTGGGTAACGTATCTTATGACTGTGTGTAGACACATGTCACTACTCTTCTGGGGTCATCTGATGCGTATCATACGCTCACCACCCTCCTCAGACCCTGACCCATCACTCACTAGTCTTACTGGGTAATGTATCTTATGACTGTTTGTAGACATATGTCATTACTCTTCTGGGGTCATCTGATGCTTATCATATGCTCACCATCCTCTTCAGACCCTGAACCATCACTCACTAGTCTCACTGGGTAACGTATCTTATGACTGTGTGTAGACATATGTCACTACTCTTCTGTGGTCATATGATGCGTATCATACTCTCACCCTCATCTTCAGACCCTGAACCAACCAGAAGACCAACCAGAAGAGTAGTGACTATCACTCACTAGTCTCACTGGGTAACGTATCTTATGACTTATGACTGTGTGTAGACATATGTCACTACTCTTCTGGGGTCATCTGATGCGTATCATACTCTCACCCTCATCTTCAGACCCTGAACCATCACTCACTAGTCTCACTGGGTAACGTATCTTATGACTGTGTGTAGACACACGTCACTAATCTTCTGGGGTCATCTGATGTGTATCATATGCTCACCACCCTCTTCAGACCCTGAACCATCACTCATTAGTCTCACTGGGAAACGTATCTTATGACTGTGTGTAGACATATGTCACTACTCTTCTGGGGTCATCTGATGCGTATCATACTCTCACCACCCTCTTCAAACCCTGAACCATCACTCACTAGTCTCACTAGGTAACGTATCTTATGACTGTGTGTAGACACACGTCACTAATCTTCTGGGGTCATCTGATGCGTATCATATGCTCACCACCCTCTTCAGACCCTGAACCATCACTCACTAGTCTCACTGGGTAACGTATCTTATGACTGTGTGTAGACATATGTCACTACTCTTCTGGGGTCATATGATGCGTATCATACTCTCACCCTCATCTTCAGACCCTGAACCAACCAGAAGACCAACCAGAAGAGTAGTGACTATCACTCACTAGTCTCACTGGGTAACGTATCTTATGACTTATGACTGTGTGTAGACATATGTCACTACTCTTCTGGGGTCATCTGATGCGTATCAAACTCTCACCCTCATCTTCAGACCCTGAACCATCACTCACTAGTCTCACTGGGTAACGTATCTTATGACTGTGTGTAGACACACGTCACTAATCTTCTGGGGTCATCTGATGCGTATCATATGCTCACCATCCTCTTCATACCCTGAACCATCACTCACTAGTCTTACTTGGTAATGTATCTTATATGTATCTATATAACTGATATATACTGTGCCTATAAAAGCATTTATTGTGTGTGCAGTCCTTGTGTAATGCGGCACTTAATTACTGATATATACTGTGCATATATAAACATTTATTGTGTGTGCAGACCTAAGGGATTAAATGCCTACCGGTCGCTAGCCGAAGCGAGGGTACATTTAACAACTTAACTCTATAATAAAAACACAACAACTTTTTGTGGATAAACTTTTAACCGTCACAGGTTAAACATTTATTAATTAAACCGACAAGGATATGATGGCGGCTATATGACAAACCCAGCACTGCAGAAGGTAAGCGGCCCAAACGGAAACTGCAGCAGAGCGGGACCTCTGCTCATAGAAAAATTGCTACTAAGGGGTTAATGAGATCATGTGACCCACCCGCAAGGGGAAGGAGGGGCACCTCACGTGCACTTGAGGCTATCCACCCCTCTCACTTTTAGATTGGTCATCACTCCCCCGTTCACCCTTTCAGCGCAACAGGGCTGTTACCTCCCGCCACCAGATAGCATTGTGATGATAACTGTGCCGCCAACAAACAAATAAAAACCCAACCGGACTTAAAGGAGGGTTGCTATGGCCTTACGAATGTCCTTTATAAAAATATCTAGGACATCTGTTTCTAAATGGACCCTATCCTTTCTATAATAATGCACCTTGTCGGCTGTAAGGGATTCGTGTTTAACTATGAATCCCCCAATACCCGTGACGGTTCTGCCAACTGAGGAATTTATCTTCTTCCTGACCTTATAAGCAGCGCTGTGGCTAGACATGTGGCGCCACTCCAATCTGGGAACTATGTTGGACCAAACGACCAACACCTTCGGAATCCGAGCCCGGATCCAAGCAATATCCGCCTGCATGATCTTGATCAGCTCCAAGACCGGAATCATTGCCACCTAAATGGAGAATTATTACGTGAGGTTTACCTCAGCGTACTAGGGCCTCCGAAATACGTGATGGGAGTGCGGGCCAACACATCCCTCTCTCCCCTAACCATCTAACTGATACTAGGGTGGAAGGAAAGCCCAAATTCTGCCCCCCCCCGGAAGGGCTGAACTATGAATGGAGGCCCAATGCACATAGGAGTGCCCCACGATCCAGATCCTCTTGGCGTCGCTGGAAGGTCCTGCAAAGACACATGGGATTAGCAACTGAAACAACATTACTCAACAACCGGTCGAATATAACACTTAAACTTATTAGAACGCCATCTACCCAAACGGCAGATGGCTTCCACTGAAGAACCCTTCAAAGCGGCATTAGTAGCTGCCCCTATGCGAAATGAATGGGGGGCTATTTTAGACACATCTAAGCCCGCGTGGGCGGCAGCCCTGGCTAGGATTCTATGAAACTGGAACAAAGAGAGGGAAGTTCCATTGCTGTGAATTAACAGGGGGCCCTGTTCTAGTGGTCTATGCTCTAGGAACTGGTTCACCTTCCTTACGGGGCAGCATTGACCATCGGACTGCGATATGGGGATCCAAGCACCTTTGCCGTCTTGATCTGTCTTAGATCTCGGCAAATAAACTAAAAGCGAATCGGTCCGGCCCTGACGTGGCCAAATTGCAGGCCTTTGTCCGTGCTAGACTTGGACAGTGCCACAAGCTCGCTTATTCGTAACGCTACCGAATAGGCTAATGCAAACGCAGCCCTGAATAATAAAAACTCAGAATGAGTAGAGCAGATATGCGGCAAAGCTTCCACCAGCCGTTCAAGCCGGTCGTGCGTGATGGGCTTTCGTTGTGGTTGCAGCTTGCCCCAACCTTTAACAACTTGACGCACAAATTTTGAGTTAGCTGAAACCGGCAAAGCAAACGTGCGGTAAAAGAATGATAAGGCCGCTAAGCGAGAATGAACAGCTCCCTGCCGGACGCCCCCCTGCCAAAGACTTACCAGCCAGTCACAAAGTGTGTCTTGTGATGCCTCAGCAGCCTCCACGTTCTGACGCCGGCAAAACTCTTCCCATTCATGCCAAAGTCTGACATAGGAGCGCCATGTGTTAGGGGCTAGTGACGCCTGCACTAAAGGGAGCAAGGATATCCAGGACAGAGAAGCTGCCAAAGGAAACCAGGACAGGGTAAGCCTTCTGCTGCAGCCTGAGGAGCCAATCGTCTGAACGTCACCCAATCAAACCTTGATAGCGCGTCTGCTAAGACATTATTGACCCCAGGGACATGTTGCGCCTGAAACTGGATATTAAGTTCAAGACAGTGTAACACCAGATGTCGCAACAAACAAACTACTGCCGCGGATGTGGCCAAAAGACCATTGACCGCGTGAACGACACTGAGATTATCTGTCCAGAAGTTTACCGTCCTGTTTGCAAATTGGTTGCCCCAAAGCTCGATAGCCAAAACGATAGGGAAGAGCTCCAAAAGGGTAAGATTTCGGGTTAGGCCCCTAGCTGACCAGTCTAGTGGCCAAGGCCCTGCACTCCACTGCCCCTTGAAATATGCTCCATACCCCTTTGATCCTGCAGCATCAGTAAATAAGTGCAACAACTGACTGAAATGGGTTCGGATCACCATAATCGAATCCCATTGAAATGCTGGAGAAAATTCCTCCAGATCTGCAGATCAGCTCTCATACCTTCGGAAACCCAAATTTTTTCAGAAGGTCTGAGTTTGCCCTTTAGCTTAGCCTCTAATCTACGATTGAAGACTCTCCCCATGGGGATAACTCTGCCTGCAAAATTAAGTAGGCCCAGCAATGACTGTAACTGCCTAAGTGTAATAGTCACGTTGGAAACGGCCGCTCTAACCGCCTCAAGCATATCCCGGACTTTCCCAGAGGGACCCTACAGAGCTTGTCTAAGGTATCGATTTCGATACCCAAAAACGTGATGCAAGTACCTGGGCCTTCGGTCTTGTCTTCCGCTAAAGGGACCCCGAATTGCAACATCAGGATCCTCATGGACTCCATTAGTTGCTGGCATTCGTCAGTTCCCGGACTCCCTACTAAGAGGAAATCATCAAGATAGTGTGCAATGTGGCTATTGTCCGCCTGCTGGGCCAAAACCCAGTGCAAGAATGTACTGAAGGTTTCAAATAATGCGCAAGAGATCGCGCAGCCCATGGGCAAGCACCTATCCACATAAAAACCCCTTTGAAACTTGCAACCCATCAAATAAAATGATGAAGGGTGCAAGGGCAACAGACGAAAAGCGGATTCTATATCCAATTTCGCCAACAAGGCACCTGGTCCTACCCCACGTACCAATTCCAGTGCACTATCAAAAGATTGATAGCGCACTGAGCTAAGCTCTGGGTCAATGGCATCATTGACCGAATAGCCTCTGGGGTGTGAGAGGTGCTGTATTAGACGGAATTTGCCCAATTCCTTCTTGGGTACCACACCTAAAGGGGATATTACCAGATGCGACAAAGGGGGGGAAGGAAAAGGACCTATTACACGGCCCAATGTTATTTCCTTATTCATCTTCTCCCTAACAATCTCTGGGTATTGGTACGCTGATTTAAGGTTACGGTAGCATCTAGAGCCCTCAATAGCCCTTGTCACTGGTATATGAAAACCAGCAGTAAAGCCGTTGAAAAGCAAAGATGCTGCTTGCGAATCTGGATACACTCTGAGCCAAGGCTCAAGAACGTGCACCTTCACTGGTGTTGGTGCTCTTAGGAACAAGAGCGAGCTTGTTTTGTGCTCTACCGGACAAAGAGTCCTGTTTTCTTGCACATTCACTCCCCGCATGGGACCCAGCACAGTATCTGCACACGTGCCTAACTGCACATGAGTTACCTCTGTCGCATTTATTATCTTGAAATGACCAGCAGGCACCTCCCCTGCGCTTCGCTTTGGAAGCACGAAAGGACTGGTTACCAGAGGTGTTGGTGGAGGAGGGGGACCCATGAGAGCCAAGGCGTTGCCAAAGGTGAGTATCAGTTGGATCGAAGGTGAGAACTGGATTACCAGCCATCTTCTGCCTGAATTCCGCATCATACTCCCTCCATGCCCCTTCACCAAACTTCCTCTGGATCCAATGTATGTTGTCGGTGTATTTAAGAATGGCATGACACTGGCTAGGGTATTTCTCTAAGTAGCAAGAAGAGAAAACCCTAAAACAGATTAATCACTCTTCAAACGTTTCCGGACGTTTGAACCTTTTAGGTCCAGTGCCATCTGCACTTTTCTCCCTCTGTCTACATGCCTCAGCCGATATTCAAATATGTTAACATATTTGCCCTGCTGAGGGGGTGTACGATGGTAATGAATCGCCATGCAGGGCAACTTTCCTTTCCGAAACTAGATTAATTGGCGGACGCTGGTCCGCTGGGGAAGTGCTATCCTGCATGGGATCGGGTGGAGCTATCGCCAGCTGCGTCTGTGTTATGTTCCCGACTGAACCTGACTGTATTACATGCCACATTTTCTTAACCATTGCAAACATGCGCTTCTGACCCTTACCCCTCAGCCCCAATGAGGTGTCGCTGTCACATTCAGAGTCTGAAAGGGATGAGTCAACTAGGTCATGTCGGTCGTGTGTAAATGTGGAGGACTTACCGGGGATAGCAACTGCATTGTCCTGCGACTCCGGACCTGAAGCCGACGGACCAGGCATAGGACCCTCTTCCCGTTGGTTTGAAATGTTAGACACATCTCGCTGCAATGATGAACCCGTCTGTTCATGAGGAGCTGCTGAAGTAGACGCAGCTGCAGGCGTGTCAACCTGCTGCGGCTCCATCTGCGTTGCGTTCTGCAACAAAGAGAAGAGATCGCGAGCACTACGGACACTGGTAAAGGGAGGGTTAGTAGCCCCCAAGCCTGACACATTCTGAGCACTCACGCTGGCACTCGAGACACTTGCAACCCCCCTGACACACCAGCTCCCCCTGCTGAATTCTGGATGTTATTAGCCCTAAGCGAATCAGGACCCACTGTTTCATGCACTGCATTCACCGCACTAACTTGCAATTGTAATGGTGCAGATATATTGGCCCCTAACTCATTACCATATAGAGATGGTGCCACATTCATACCTGAAATACCTACATTTGAAACAGATTGTACATTCATACTGTGAGTAGTTGTGCAGCTTCTGGCTGTGTGTGATGCTGCGCTAAATTGATTATGAGCTGCCCTATTGTCTATCTGCGTATGCCCTTGGGCCTGTTCAAGCGCGACATTATGGTGGCCTGGAGCCTGGGCGTGCATATGCATCATACCTATTTGGCCTTGTTGGTGTGATTCCATAGCACTTATTTGCCCGCTTATCTGACTGCCTATGCCTCGCCCTAGCGCATTAGCACCTGATAGCATTCCTCGACCAAAAGGGGTTAATCTATTGCCCCTAGCGGTAACACCTCTCCTTCTTTTAAGTCCTCTGGCAAACTAAATGGCGGACCCTGCGTTAATTCTAAGGCATCTGCCGTCGTCAAGACACCCCCTGCCTACTGCCGCCAACCTGCCGATAACCCGTACCCCTCCCCTGGCCGACATCCTCTGTTGGTGCTCACCTGCTCGGAGCTGAAGAGGATGCGGCCGCTCCCTGGGACTCCCGACACTGTTCTGAAAGACGAACCTGGAACCGGAAGTGGAAGGACGCATGACCGGAACTTCCGGTTGCTCACTTACGGCCTAGCTTAGAGGACCCGACACCGGCATCGCCTGAAGAGAAGCTGGAGGACCCGACGGGGATATCGCCGCCAGGATCGAGGAGACAGCCGACGCAGCCGACGGTGGGATCGCGGATATCAGAGAGGAGACCGCCTCTTCAGGTAAGATTACTGGGTGGCTGGGGGCCGCAGATGGGGGCAAAACAGGTGCAGAGGGCAACACAAAAGTCCCGGATGGGGCAATATGGGTTTTAGAAAAACCGCCCAGGCCCTGACCGGAGTGAAGGCCCAAAACGGGCCCTGTTTCCGCAATGCGGCCTAAGTGCGCCATGCGACCTGAGGGGGAGGCAAGGGCGCCGGTAGGTGAGTGGGCCACAGGCAAGGCTAAAGGGGGATCAGTCAAATATGAACCAGGGCCTGGGGGCAAATTATGACCTACCGGAAAGACCAGAGGGGTAGCTACTTGAGGGCCAAAATAAGTGGAAGGGCCTGGGGTTGCCACGTGGGCTGAGTATGAGGCCGCATCCTGACTAACGGTGCGTGCCTGCCGATTATCCAGGGCATTGATTAGACTGCCTATGGCTGGTGCCCTATCCGGAGTAGGCCTAGAAGTTGGAGAGGCCATGCCCTCCGAGTAGGCCGCAGCCTGTGGATTTTCCAGAGCATGTGGCCTGCCCGAGGGGGTGCCTATGGCTTGAGGCCTAACAACAGGAGCAGCTAATTCTACCTATACTGTACATATATAAACATTTATTGTGTGTGCAGACCTTATGTAATGTGACATATAATTACTGATATATACTGTGCTTATATAAATATTTATTGTTTGTGCAGACCTTATGTAATGTGACACTTAATTACTGATATATACTGTGCATATATAAACATTTATTGTGTGTGCAGACCTTATGTAATGTGACATATAATTACTGATATATACTGTGCATATATAAACATTTATTGTGTGTGCAGACCTTATGTAATGTGACATATAATTACTGATATATACTGTACATATATAAACATTTATTGTGTGTGCAGACCTTATGTAATGTGACATATAATTACTGATATATACTGTGCATATATAAACATTTATTGTGTGTGCAGACCTTATGTAATGTGGCACTTAATTACTGATATATACTGTGCATATATAAACATTTATTGTGTGTGCAGACCTTATGTAATGCAGCACTTAATTACTGATATATACTGTGCATATATAAACATTTATTGTGTGTGCAGACCTTATGTAATGTGACATATAATTACTGATATATACTGTGCATATAAACATTTATTGTGTGTGCAGACCTTATGTAATGTGACATATAATTACTGATATATACTGTGCATATATAAACATTTATTGTGTGTGCAGACCTTATGTAATGTGACATATAATTACTGATATATACTGTGCTTATATAAACATGTATTGTGTGTACAGACCTTATGTAATGCAGCACTTAATTACTGATATATACTGTGCATATATAAACATTTATTGTGTGTGCAGACCTTATGTAATGTGACATATAATTACTGATATATACTGTGCATATATAAACATTTATTGTGTGTGCAGACCTTATGTAATGTGACATATAATTACTGATATATACTGTGCTTATATAAACATGTATTGTGTGTACAGACCTTATGTAATGCAGCACTTAATTACTGATATATACTGTGCATATATAAACATTTATTGTGTGTGCAGACCTTATGTAATGTGACATATAATTACTGATATATACTGTGCATATATAAATATTTATTGTGTGTGCAGACCTTATGTAATGTGACATATAATTACTGATATATACTGTGCATATATAAACATTTATTGTGTGTGCAGACCTTATGTAATGTGACATATAATTACTGATATATACTGTGCATATATAAACATTTATTGTGTGTACAGACCTTATGTAATGTAGCATTAATTACTGATATATACTGTGCATATATAAACATTTATTGTGTGTACAGACCTTATGTAATGTAGCATTAATTACTGATATATACTGTGCATATATAAACATTTATTGTGTGTGCAGACCTTATGTAATGTGATACTTAATTACTGATAAATACTGTGCATATATAAACATTTATTGTGTGTACAGACCTTATGTAATGTGGCACTTAATTACTGATATATACTGTGCATATATAAACATTTATTGTGTGTGCAGACCTTATGTAATGTGACATATAATTAGTGATATATACTGTGCATATATAAACATTTATTGTGTGTGCAGACCTTATGTAATGTGACATATAATTAGTGATATATACTGTGCATATATAAACATTTATTGTGTGTGCAGACCTTATGTAATGCAGCACTTAATTACTGATATATACTGTGCATACCTTATGTAATGTAGCACTTAATTACTGATATGTACTGTGCATATAAACATGTATTGTGTGTGCAGACCTTATGTAATGTGGCACTTAATTACTGATACATACTGTGCATATATAAACATTTATTGTGTGTGTAGACGTTATGTAATGTGGCACTTAATTACTGATATATACTGTGCATATATAAACATTTATTGTGTGTGCAGACCGTATGTAATGTGACATATAATTACTGATATATACTGTGCATATATAAACATTTATTGTGTGTGCAGACCTTATGTAATGTGACATATAATTACTGATATATACTGTGCATATATAAACATTTATTGTGTGTGCAGACCTTATGTAATGTGACATATAATTACTGATATATACTGTGCATATATAAACATTTATTGTGTGTGCAGACCTTATGTAATGTGACATATAATTACTGATATATACTGTGCATATATAAACATTTATTGTGTGTGCAGACCTTATGTAATGTGACATATAATTACTGATATATACTGTGCATATATAAACATTTATTGTGTGTGCAGACCTTATGTAATGTGACATATACTTACTGATATATACTGTGCATATATAAACATTTATTGTGTGTGCAGACCTTATGTAATGTAGCATTAATTACTGATATATACTGTGCATATATAAACATTTATTGTGTGTGCAGACCTTATGTAATGTGACATATAATTACTGATATATACTGTGCATATATAAACAGTTATTGTGTGTGCAGACCTTATGTAATGTGACATATAATTACTGATATATACTGTGCATATATAAACAGTTATTGTGTGTGCAGACCTTATGTAATACGACATATAATTACTGATATATACTGTGCATATATAAACATTTATTGTGTGTGCAGACCTTATGTAATACGACATATAATTACTGATATATACTGTGCATATATAAACATTTATTGTGTGTGCAGACCTTATGTAATGTGACATATAATTACTGATATATACTGTGCATGTATAAACATTTATTGTGTGTGCAGCCCTTATGTAATGTGGCACTTAATTACTGATATATACTGCATATATAAACATTTATTGTGTGTGCAGACCTTATGTAATGTGACATATAATTACTGATATATACTGTGCATATATAAACATTTATTGTGTGTGCAGACCTTATGTAATGTGACATAAAATTACTGATATATACTGTGCATGTATAAACATTTATTGTGTGTGCAGCCCTTATGTAATGTGGCACTTAAGTACTGATATATACTGTGCATATATAAACATTTATTGTGTGTGCAGACCTTATGTAATGTGACATATAATTACTGATATATACTGTGCATATATAAACATTTATTGTGCGTGCAGACCTTATGTAATGTGACATATAATTACTGATATATACTGTGCATATATAAACATTTATTGTGTGCAGACCTTATGTAATGTGGCACTTAATTACTGATATATACTGTGCATATATAAACATTTATTGAGTGTGCAGCCCTTATGTAATGTGGCACTTAAGTACTGATATATACTGTGCATATATAAACATTTATTGTGTGTGCAGACCTTATGTAATGTGACATATAATTACTGATATATACTGTGCATATATAAATATTTATTGTGCGTGCAGACCTTATGTAATGTAACATATAATTACTGATATATACTGTGCATATATAAACATTTATTGTGTGTGCAGACCTTATGTAATGTGGCACTTAATTACTGATATATACTGTGCATATATAAACATTTATTGTGTGTGCAGCCCTTATGTAATGTGGCACTTAAGTACTGATATATACTGTGCATATATAAACATTTATTGTGTGTGCAGACCTTATGTAATGTGACATATAATTACTGATATATACTGTGCATATATAAACATTTATTGTGCGTGCAGACCTTATGTAATGTGACATAAAATTACTGATATATACTGTGCATATATAAACATTTATTGTGTGTGCAGCCCTTATGTAATGTGGCACTTAAGTACTGATATATACTGTGCATATATAAACATTTATTGTGTGTGCAGACCTTATGTAATGTGACATATAATTACTGATATATACTGTGCATATATAAACATTTATTGTGTGTGCAGACCTTATGCAATGTAGCACTTAATTACTGATATATACTGTGCATATATAAACAGTTATTGTGTGTGCAGACCTTATGTAATGTGACATATAATTACTGATATATACTGTGCATATATAAACAGTTATTGTGTGTGCAGACCTTATGTAATGTGACATATAATTACTGATATATACTGTGCATATATAAACAGTTATTGTGTGTGCAGACCTTTTGTAATGTAGCACTTAATTACTGATATATACTGTGCATATATAAACATTTATTGTGTGTACAGACCTTATGTAATGTGACATATAATTACTGATATATACTGTACATATATAAACATGTATTGTGTGTGCAGACCTTATGTAATGTGACATATAATTACTGATATATACTGTGTATGTATAAACATTTATTGTGTGTGCAGCCCTTATGTAATGTGGCACTTAAGTACTGATATATACTGTGCATATATAAACATTTATTGTGTGTGCAGACCTTAGGTAATGTGACATATAATTAATGATATATACTGTGCATATATAAACATGTATTGTGTGTACAGACCTTATGTAATGTGACATATAGTTACTGATATATAATGTGCATATATAAACATTTATTGTGTGTGCAGACCTTATGTAATGTGACATATAATTAGTGATATATACTGTGCATATATAAACATTTATTGTGTGTGCAGACCTTATGTAATGTAACATATAATTACTGATATATACTGTGCATATATAAACATTTATTGTGTGTACAGACCTTATGTAATGTGACATATAATTACTGATATATACTGTGCATATATAAACATTTATTGTGTGTGCAGACCTTATGTAATGTGACACTTAATTACTGATATATACTGTGCGTATATAAACATTTATTGTGTGTGCAGACCTTATGTAATGCAACACTTAATTACTGATATATACTGTGTATATATAAACATTTATTGTGTGTGCAGACCTTATGTAATGTGACACTTAATTACTGATATATACTGTGCATATATAAACATTTATTGTTTGTGCAGACCTTATGTAATGTGACATATAATTACTGATATATACTGTGCATATATAAACATTTATTGTGTGTACAGACCTTATGTAATGTGACATATAATTACTGATATATACTGTGCATATATAAACATTTATTGTGTGTGCAGACCTTATGTAATGTGACATATAATTACTGATATATACTGTACATATATAAACATTTATTGTGTGTGCAGACCTTATGTAATGTGACATATAATTACTGATATATTCTGTGCATATATAAACATTTATTGTGTGTGCAGACCTTATGTAATGTAGCATTAATTACTGATATATACTGTGCATATATAAACATGTATTGTGTGTGCAGACCTTATGTAATGTGACATATAATTACTGATATATACTGTGCATATATAAACATGTATTGTGTGTGCAGACCTTATGTAATGTGACATATAATTACTGATATATACTGTGCATATATAAACTTTTATTGTGTGTGCAGACCTTATGTAATGTGACATATAATTACTGATATATACTGTGCATATATAAACATTTATTGTGTGTGCAGAACTTATGTAATGTGACATATAATTACTGATATATACTGTACATATATAAACATTTATTGTGTGTGCAGACCTTATGTAATGTGACATATAATTACTGATATATACTGTGCATATATAAACATTTATTGTGTGTGCAGACCTTATGTAATGTGACATATAATTACTGATATATACTGTGCATATATAAACATTTATTGTGTGTGCAGACCTTATGTAATGCAGCACTTAATTACTGATATATACTGTGCATATATAAACATTTATTGTGTGTACAGACCTTATGTAATGTGACATATAATTACTGATATATACTGTGCATATATAAACATTTATTGTGTGTGCAGACCTTATGTAATGTGACATATAATTACTGATATATACTGTGCATATATAAACATTTATTGTGTGTGCAGACCTTATGTAATGTGACATATAATTACTGATATATTCTGTGCATATATAAACATTTATTGTGTGTGCAGACCTTATGTAATGCAGCACTTAATTACTGATATAAACTGTGCATATATAAACATTTATTGTGTGTATAGACCTTATGTAATGCTGCACTTAATTACTGATATATACTGTGCATCAGTGGCGTATTTAGGTTTTGTGCTGCCCTAGGCACTCAAAATTCTGTTGCCCCCCTCCAACCCCTGAAAAAAAAGGTTTTAGGCCTGTTTTCACCTTTAATATTTTTGGGGTCAGTGTGTAAAATGTTTTTTTTTTATTTGTTATAACAATTTAAAAGAAAATGGCTAGCAAAACACTTGCATACAGATGGGTTGAATTGCAAGCATCTCATACCATTTTCTCCCTGAGAGAAGGGAGAGAAAAGAAGGGGAGGGGAGAAAAGGGAGGGAAAGAAAAGAAGGAAGGGAGGGAGAGAGAGATTATTAGTAGCTAACGTACATTAGCGCTGAGAGTTTATGATTAGAGATCACATGAATGCAGAGACAGCTAGTTATTAGTAACTAACATACATTAGCGCTGAGAGTTTATGATTAGACATCACATGAATGCAGAGACAGCTAGCTATTAGTAGCTAATATACATTAGCGCTGAGAGTTTATGATTAGACATCACATGAATGCAGAGAAAGCTAGTTATTAGTAGCTAACATACATTAGCGCTGAGAGTTTATGATTAGACATCACATGAATGCAGAGACAGCTAGCTATTAGTAACTAACATACATTAGCACTGAGAGTTTATGATTAGACATCACATGAATGCAGAGACAGCTAGCTATTAGTAACTAACATACATTAGCGCTGAGAGTTTATGATTAGACATCACATGAATGCAGAGACAGCTAGTTATTAGTAGCTAACATACATTAGCACTGAGAGTTTATGATTAGACATCACATGAATGCAGAGACAGCTAGTTATTAGTAGCTAACATACATTAGCGCTGAGAGTTTATGATTAGACATCACATGAATGCAGAGACAGCTAGCTATTAGTAACTAACATACATTAGCACTGAGAGTTTATGATTAGACATCACATGAATGCAGAGACAGCTAGCTATTAGTAGCTAACATACATTAGCGCTGAGAGTTTATGATTAGACATCACATGAATGCAGAGACAGCTAGCTATTAGTAACTAACATACATTAGCGCTGAGAGTTTATGATTAGACATCACATGAATGCAGAGACAGCTAGCTATTAGTAGCTAACATACATTAGCACTGAGAGTTTATGATTAGACATCGCATGAATGCAGAGAAAGCTATTAGTAGCTAACATAAATTAGCGCTGAGCGTTTATGATTAGACATCACATGAATGCAGAGAAAGCTATTAGTAGCTAACATACATTAGCGCTGAGAGTTTATGATTAGACATCACATGAATACAGAGACAGCTAGCTATTAGTAGCTAACATACATTAGTGCTGAGAGTTTATGATTAGACATCACATGAATGCAGAGAAAGCTATTAGTAGCTAACATACATTAGCGCTGAGAGTTTATGATTAGACATCACATAAATGCAGAGGAAGCTAGCTATTAGTAACTAACATACATTAGCACTGAGAGTTTATGATAAGACATCACATGAATGCAGAGACAGCTAGCTATTAGTAGCTAACATACATTAGCGCTGAGAGTTTATGATTAGACATCACATAAATGCAGAGGAAGCTAGCTATTAGTAACTAACATACATTAGCACTGAGAGTTTATGATTAGACATCACATGAATGCAGAGACAGCTAGCTATTAGTAGCATACATTAGCACTGAGAGTTTATGATTAGACATCACATGAATGCAGAGGCAGCTAGCTATAAGTAGCTAACATACATTAGCGCTGAGAGTTTATGATTAGACATCACATGAATCCAGAGACAGCTAGCTATTAGTAGCTAATATACATTAGCGCTGAGAGTTTATGATTAGACATCACATGAATGCAGATAAAGCTAGCTATTAGTAGCTAACATACATTAGCACTGAGAGTTTATGATTAGACATCACATGAATGCACAGAAAGCTAGCTATTAGTAGCTAACATACATTAGCAATGAGCGTTTATGATTAGACATCACATGAATGCAGATACAGCTAGCTATTAGTAACTAACATACATTAGCGCTGAGAGTTTATGATTAGACATCACATGAATGCAGAGACAGCTAGCTATTAGTAACTAACATACATTAGCACTGAGAGTTTATGATTAGACATCACATGAATGCAGATAAAGCTAGCTATTAGTAACTAACATACATTAGCACTGAGAGTTCATGATTAGACATCACATGAATGCAGATAAAGCTAGCTATTAGTAGCTAACATACATTAGCACTGAGAGTTTATGATTAGACATCACATGAATGCAGAGACAGCTAGCTATTAGTAGCTAATATACATTAGCGCTGAGAGTTTATGATTAGACATCACATGAATGCAGATAAAGCTAGCTATTAGTAACTAACATACATTAGCACTGAGAGTTCATGATTAGACATCACATGAATGCAGATAAAGCTAGCTATTAGTAGCTAACATACATTAGCGCTGAGAGTTTATGATTAGACATCACATGAATGCAGAGACAGCTAGCTATTAGTAGCTAACATACATAAGCGCTGAGAGTTTATGATGAGACATCACATGAATGCAGAGACAGCTAGCTATTAGTAGCTAACATACATTAGCGCTGAGAGTTTATGATTAGACATCACATGAATACAGATATAGCTAGCTATTAGTAGCTAATATACATTAGCACTGAGAGTTTATCATTAGACATCACATGAATGCACAGAAAGCTAGCTATTAGTAGCTAACATACATTAGCACTGAGAGTTTATGATTAGAGATCACATGAATGCAGAGACAGCTAGCTATTAGTAGCTAACATACATTAGTGCTGAGAGTTTATTATTAGACATCACATGAATGCAGAGACAGCTAGCTATTAGTAGCTAACATACATTAGCGCTGAGAGTTTATGATTAGACATCACATGAATGCAGAGAAAGCTAGCTATTAGTAGCTAACATACATTAGCGCAGAGAGTTTATGATTAGACATCACTTAAATGCAGAGACAGCTAGCTATTAGTAGCTAACATACATTAGCACTGAGAGTTTATGATTAGAGATCACATGAATGCAGAGACAGCTAGCTATTAGTAGCTAACATACATTAGTGTTGAGAGTTTATTATTAGACATCACATGAATGCAGAGACAGCTAGCTATTAGTAGCTAACATACATTAGCGCTGAGAGTTTATGATTAGACATCACATGAATGCAGAGACAGCTAGCTATTAGTAACTAACATACATTAGCACTGAGAGTTCATGATTAGACATCACATGAATGCAGATAAAGCTAGCTATTAGTAGCTAACATACATTAGCACTGAGAGTTTATGATTAGACATCACATGAATGCAGAGACAGCTAGCTATTAGTAGCTAATATACATTAGCGCTGAGAGTTTATAATTAGACATCACATGAATGCAGAGACAGCTAGCTATTAGTAACTAACATACATTAGCACTGAGAGTTTATGATTAGACATCACATGAATGCAGAGACAGCTAGCTATTAGTAACTAACATACATTAGCACTAAGAGTTTATGATTAGACATCACATGAATTCAGAAAATGCTAGCTATTAGTAGCTAACTACATAAGCGCTGAGAGTTTATGATGAGACATCACATGAATGCAGAGACAGCTAGCTATTAGTAGCTAACATACATTAGCGCTGAGAGTTTATGATTAGACATCACATGAATGCAGAGAAAGCTAGCTATTAGTAGCTAATATACATTAGCACTGAGAGTTTATCATTAGACATCACATGAATGCACAGAAAGCTAGCTATTAGTAGCTAACATACATTAGCACTGAGAGTTTATGATTAGAGATCACATGAATGCAGAGACAGCTAGCTATTAGTAGCTAACATACATTAGTGCTGAGAGTTTATTATTAGACATCACATGAATGCAGAGACAGCTAGCTATTAGTAGCTAACATACATTAGCGCTGAGAGTTTATGATTAGACATCACATGAATGCAGAGAAAGCTAGCTATTAGTAGCTAACATACATTAGCGCAGAGAGTTTATGATTAGACATCACATGAATGCAGAGAAAGCTATTAGTAGCTAACATACATTAGCGCTGAGAGTTTGATTAGACATCACATAAATGCAGAGACAGCTAGCTATTAGTAGCTAACATACATTAGCGCTGAGAGTTTATGATTAGACATCACATAAATGCAGAGACAGCTAGCTATTAGTAGCTAACATACATTAGCGCTGAGAGTTTGATTAGACATCACATAAATGCAGAGACAGCTAGCTATTAGTAGCTAACATACATTAGCACTGAGAGTTTATGATTAGAGATCACATGAATGCAGAGACAGCTAGCTATTAGTAGCTAACATACATTAGTGTTGAGAGAGAGTTTATTATTAGACATCACATGAATGCAGAGACAGCTAGCTATTAGTAGCTAACATACATTAGCGCTGAGAGTTTATGATTAGACATCACATGAATGCAGAGACAGCTAGCTATTAGTAACTAACATACATTAGTGCTGAGAGTTTATGATTAGACATCACATGAATGCAGAGACAGCTAGCTATTAGTAGCTAACATACATTAGCGCTGAGAGTTTATGATTAGACATCACATGAATGCAGAGACAGCTAGCTATTAGTAGCTAACATACATTAGCGCAGAGAGTTTATGATTAGACATCACATGAATGCAGAGACAGCTAGCTATTAGTAACTAACATACATTAGTGCTGAGAGTTTATTATTAGACATCACATGAATGCAGAGAAAGCAAGCTATTAGTAGCTAACATACATTAGCGCTGAGAGTTTATGATTAGACATCACATGAATGCAGATACAGCTAGCTATTAGTAACTAACATACATTAGCGCTGAGAGTTTATTATTAGACATCACATGAATGCAGATGAAGCTAGCTATTAGTAGCTAACATACATTAGTACCGAGAGTTTATGATTAGACATCACATGAATGCAGATAAAGCTAGCTATTAGTAGAGCTAACATACATTAGCGGTGAGAGTTTATTATTAGACATCACATGAATGCAGAGAAAGCGAGCTATTAGTAGCTAACATACATTAGTACCGAGAGTTTATGATTAGAGATCACATGAATGCAGAGAAAGCTAGCTATTAGTAGCTAACATACATTAGCGCTGAGAGTTTATAATTAGACATCACATGAATGCAGAGACAGCTAGCTATTAGTAGCTAATATACATTAGCGCTGAGAGTTTATGATTAGACATCACATGAATGCAGATAAAGCTATTAGTAGCTAACATACATTAGAGTTGAGAGTTTATGATTAGACATCACATGAATGCAGAGACAGCTAGCTATTAGAGTTTATGATTAGACATCACATGAATGCAGAGACAGCTAGCTATTAGTAGCTAACATACATTAGTGCTGAGAGTTTATTATTAGACATCACATGAATGCAGAGACAGCTAGCTATTAGTAGCTAACATACATTAGCGCAGAGAGTTTATGATTAGACATCACATGAATGCAGATAAAGCTAGCTATTAGTAACTAACATACATTAGCGCTGAGAGTTTATAATTAGACATCACATGAATGCAGAGACAGCTAGCTATTAGTAACTAATATACATTAGCGCTGAGAGTTTATAATTAGACATCACATGAATGCAGAGACAGCTAGCTATTAGTAACTAATATACATTAGCGCTGAGGGTTTATGATTAGACATCACATGAATGCAGAGACAGCTAGCTATTAGAGTTTATGATTAGACATCACATGAATGCAGAGACAGCTAGCTATTAGAGTTTATGGTTAGACATCAAATGAATGCAGAGACAGCTAGCTATTAGAGTTTATGATTAGACATCACATGAATGCAGAGACAGCTAGCTATTAGAGTTTATGATTAGACATCACATGAATGCAGAGACTGCTAGCTATTAGAGTTTATGATTAGACATCACATGAATGCAGAGACAGCTAGCTATTAGAGTTTATGATTAGACATCACATGAATGCAGAGAAAGCTAGCTATTAGAGTTTATGATTAGACATCAAATTAATGCAGAGACAGCTAGCTATTAGAGTTTATGGTTAGACATCACATGAATGCAGAGACAGCTAGCTATTAGAGTTTATGGTTAGACATCACATGAATGCAGAGACAGCTAGCTATTAGAGTTTATGGTTAGACATCACATGAATGCAGAGACAGCTAGCTATTAGAGTTTATGGTTAGACATCACATGAATGCAGAGACAGCTAGCTATTAGAGTTTATGGTTAGACATCACATGAATGCAGAGACAGCTAGCTATTAGAGTTTATGGTTAGACACCACATGAATGCAGAGACAGCTAGCTATTAGTAACTAACATACATTAGCGCTGAGAGTTTATGATTAGACATCACATGAATGCAGAGAGAGCTGGCTATTAGTAGCTAACATACATTAGCGCTGAGAGTTTATTATTAGACATCACATGAATGCAGAGAAAGCAAGCTATTAGTAGCTAACATACATTAGCGCTGAGAGTTTATGATTAGACATCACATGAATGCAGAGACAGCTATTAGAGTTTTTGGTTAGACATCACATGAATGCAGAGACAGCTAGCTATTAGAGTTTATGGTTAGACACCACATGAATGCAGAGACAGCTAGCTATTAGTAACTAACATACATTAGCGCTGAGAGTTTATTATTAGACATCACATGAATGCAGAGGAAGCTAGCTATTAGTAGCTAACATACATTAGCACTGAGAGTTTATGATTAGAGATCACATGAATGCAGATACAGCTAGCTATTAGTAACTAACATACATTAGCGCTGAGAGTTTATTATTAGACATCACATGAATGCAGAGGAAGCTAGCTATTAGTAGCTAACATACATTAGCACTGAGAGTTTATGATTAGAGATCACATGAATGCAGAGAAAGCTAGCTATTAGTAGCTAACATACATTAGCACTGAGAGTTTATGATTAGACATCACATGAATGCAGAGACAGCTAGCTATTAGTAGCTAATATACATTAGCGCTGAGAGTTTATGATTAGACATCACATGAATGCAGATAAAGCTATTAGTAGCTAACATACATTAGAGTTGAGAGTTTATGATTAGACATCACATGAATGCAGAGACAGCTAGCTATTAGTAGCTAACATACATTAGCGCTGAGAGTTTATTATTAGACATCACATGAATGCAGAGAAAGCAAGCTATTAGTAGCTAACATACATTAGCGCTGAGAGTTTATGATTAGACATCACATGAATGCAGAGACAGCTAGCTATTAGTAGCTAACATACATTAGTGCTGAGAGTTTATTATTAGACATCACATGAATGCAGAGACAGCTAGCTATTAGTAGCTAACATACATTAGCGCAGAGAGTTTATGATTAGACATCACATGAATGCAGATAAAGCTAGCTATTAGTAACTAACATACATTAGCGCTGAGAGTTTATAATTAGACATCACATGAATGCAGAGACAGCTAGCTATTAGTAACTAATATACATTAGCGCTGAGAGTTTATAATTAGACATCACATGAATGCAGAGACAGCTAGCTATTAGTAGCTAATATACATTAGCGCTGAGAGTTTATAATTAGACATCACATGAATGCAGAGACAGCTAGCTATTAGTAACTAATATACATTAGCGCTGAGGGTTTATGATTAGACATCACATGAATGCAGAGACAGCTAGCTATTAGAATTTATGATTAGACATCACATGAATGCAGAGACAGCTAGCTATTAGAGTTTATGGTTAGACATCAAATGAATGCAGAGACAGCTAGCTATTAGAGTTTATGATTAGACATCACATGAATGCAGAGACAGCTAGCTATTAGAGTTTATGATTAGACATCACATGAATGCAGAGACAGCTAGCTATTAGAGTTTATGGTTAGACATCACATGAATGCAGAGACAGCTAGCTATTAGAGTTTATGATTAGACATCACATGAATGCAGAGACAGCTAGCTATTAGAGTTTATGATTAGACATCACATGAATGCAGAGAAAGCTAGCTATTAGAGTTTATGATTAGACATCAAATTAATGCAGAGACAGCTAGCTATTACAGTTTATGGTTAGACATCACATGAATGCTGAGACAGCTAGCTATTAGAGTTTATGGTTAGACATCACATGAATGCAGAGACAGCTAGCTATTAGAGTTTATGGTTAGACATCACATGAATGCAGAGACAGCTAGCTATTAGAGTTTATGGTTAGACATCACATGAATGCAGAGACAGCTAGCTATTAGAGTTTATGGTTAGACATCACATGAATGCAGAGACAGCTAGCTATTAGAGTTTATAGTTAGACATCACATGAATGCAGAGACAGCTAGCTATTAGAGTTTATGGTTAGACATCATATGAATGCAGAGACAGCTAGCTATTAGAGTTTATGGTTAGACATCATATGAATGCAGAGACAGCTAGCTATTAGAGTTTATGGTTAGACATCACATGAATGCAGAGACAGCTAGCTATTAGAGTTTATGGTTAGACATCACATGAATGCAGAGACAGCTAGCTATTAGAGTTTATGGTTAGACATCACATGAATGCAGAGACAGCTAGCTATTAGAGTTTATGATTAGACATCACACGAATGCAGAGAAAGCTAGCTATTAGAGTTTATGATTAGACATCACATGAATGCAGAGACAGCTATTAGAGTTTTTGGTTAGACATCACATGAATGCAGAGACAGCTAGCTATTAGAGTTTATGGTTAGACACCACATGAATGCAGAGACAGCTATTAGAGTTTATGGTTAGACATCACATGAATGCAGAGACAGCTATTAGAGGTTTTGGTTAGACATCACATGAATGCAGAGACAGCTAGCTATTAGAGTTTATGGTTAGACACCACATGAATGCAGAGAAAGCTAGCTATTAGAGTTTATGGTTAGACATGACATGAATGCAGAGACAGCTAGCTATTAGAGTTTATGGTTAGACATCACATGAATGCAGAGACAGCTAGCTATTACAGTTTATGGTTAGACATCACATGAATGCAGAGACAGCAGGCTATTAGAGTTTATGGTTAGACATCACATGAATGCAGAGACAGCTAGCTATTAGAGTTTATGATTAGACATCACATGAATGCAGAGACAGCTAGCTATTAGAGTTTATGATTAGACATCACATGAATGCACAGACAGCTAGCTATTAGAGTTTATGGTTAGACATCACATGAATGCAGAGACAGCTAGCTATTAGAGTTTATGGTTAGACATCACATGAATGCAGAGACAGCTAGCTATTAGAGTTTATGGTTAGACACCACATGAATGCAGAGAAAGCTAGCTATTAGAGTTTATGGTTAGACATCATATGAATGCAGAGACAGCTAGCTATTAGAGTTTATGGTTAGACATCAAATGAATGCAGAGACAGCTAGCTATTAGAGTTTATGGTTAGACATCACATGAATGCAGAGACAGCTAGCTATTAGAGTTTATGGTTAGACATCATATGAATGCAGAGACAGCTAGCTATTAGAGTTTATGGTTAGACATCACATGAATGCAGAGACAGCTAGCTATTAGAGTTTATGGTTAGACATCATATGAATGCAGAGACAGCTAGCTATTAGAGTTTATGGTTAGACATCACATGAATGCAGAGACAGCTAGCTATTAGAGTTTATGGTTAGACATCACATGAATGCAGAGACAGCTAGCTATTAGAGTTTATGGTTAGACATCACTTGAATGCAGAGACAGCTAGCTATTAGAGTTTATGGTTAGACACCACATGAATGCAGAGACAGCTAGCTATTAGAGTTTATGATTAGACATCACATGAATGCAGAGAAAGCTAGCTATTAGAGTTTATGGTTAGACATCACATGAATGCAGAGACAGCTAGCTATTAGAGTTTATGGTTAGACATCACATGAATGCAGAGACAGCTAGCTATTAGAGTTTATGGTTAGACATCACATGAATGCAGAGACAGCTAGCTATTAGAGTTTATGGTTAGACATCACATGAATGCAGAGACAGCTGGCTATTAGAGTTTATGGTTAGACATCACATGAATGCAGAGACAGCTAGCTATTAGAGTTTATGGTTAGACATCACATGAATGCAGAGACAGCTAGCTATTAGAGTTTATGTTAGACATCACATGAATGCAGAGACAGCTAGCTATTAGAGTTTATGATTAGACATCATATGAATGCAGAGACAGCTAGCTATTAGAGTTTATGATTAGACATCACATGAATGCAGAGACAGCTAGCTATTAGAGTTTATGATTAGACATCACATGAATGCAGAGACAGCTAGCTATTAGAGTTTATGATTAGACATCACATGAATGCAGAGACAGCTAGCTATTAGAGTTTATGGTTAGACATCACATGAATGCAGAGAAAGCTATTAGATTTTATGGTTAGACATCACATGAATGCAGAGACAGCTAGCTATTAGAGTTTATGGTTAGACATCACATGAATGCAGAGAAAGTTATTAGAGTTTATGGTTAGACATCACATGAATTCAGAGACAGCTAGCTATTAGAGTTTATGGTTAGACACCACATGAATGCAGAGAAAGCTAGCTATTAGAGTTTATGGTTAGACATCATATGAATGCAGAGACAGCTAGCTATTAGAGTTTATGGTTAGACATCACATGAATGCAGAGACAGTTAGCTATTAGAGTTTATGGTTAGACATCACATGAATGCAGAGAAAGCTAGAAAGCTAGCTATTAGAGTTTATGGTTAGACATCACATGAATGCAGAGACAGCTAGCTATTAGAGTTTATGGTTAGACATCAAATGAATGCAGAGACAGCTAGCTATTAGAGTTTATGGTTAGACATCACATGAATGCAGAGACAGCTAGCTATTAGAGTTTATGGTTAGACATCACATGAATGCAGATACAGCTAGCTAATAGAGTTTATGGTTAGACACCACATGAATGCAGAGACAGCTAGCTATTAGAGTTTATGGTTAGACATCACATGAATGCAGAGACAGCTAGCTATTAGAGTTTATGGTTAGACATCACATGAATGCAGAGACAGCTAGCTATTAGAGTTTATGGTTAGACATCACATGAATGCAGAGACAGCTAGCTATTAGAGTTTATGGTTAGACATCACATGAATGCAGAGACAGCTAGCTATTAGAGTTTATGGTTAGACATCACATGAATGCAGAGACAGCTAGCTATTAGAGTATATGGTTAGACATCACATGAATGCAGAGACAGCTAGCTATTAGAGTTTATGGTTAGACATCACATGAATGCAGAGACAGCTAGCTATTAGAGTTTATGGTTAGACATCACATGAATGCAGAGACAGCTAGCTATTAGAGTTTATGGTTAGACATCACATGAATGCAGAGACAGCTAGCTATTAGAGTTTATGGTTAGACATCACATGAATGCAGAGACAGCTATTAGAGTTTATGGTTAGACATCACATGAATGCAGAGACAGCTAGCTATTAGAGTTTATGGTTAGACATCACATGAATGCAGAGAAAGTTATTAGAGTTTATGGTTAGACATCACATGAATGCAGAGACAGCTAGCTATTAGAGTTTATGGTTAGACACCACATGAATGCAGAGAAAGCTAGCTATTAGAGTTTATGGTTAGACATCATATGAATGCAGAGACAGCTAGCTATTAGAGTTTATGGTTAGACATCACATGAATGCAGAGAAAGCTAGAAAGCTAGCTATTAGAGTTTATGGTTAGACATCACATGAATGCAGAGACAGCTAGCTATTAGAGTTTATGGTTAGACATCAAATGAATGCAGAGACAGCTAGCTATTAGAGTTTATGGTTAGACATCACATGAATGCAGAGACAGCTAGCTATTAGAGTTTATGGTTAGACATCACATGAATGCAGATACAGCTAGCTAATAGAGTTTATGGTTAGACACCACATGAATGCAGAGACAGCTAGCTATTAGAGTTTATGGTTAGACATCACATGAATGCAGAGACAGCTAGCTATTAGAGTTTATGGTTAGACATCACATGAATGCAGAGACAGCTAGCTATTAGAGTTTATGGTTAGACATCACATGAATGCAGAGACAGCTAGCTATTAGAGTTTATGGTTAGACATCACATGAATGCAGAGACAGCTAGCTATTAGAGTTTATGGTTAGACATCACATGAATGCAGAGACAGCTAGCTATTAGAGTATATGGTTAGACATCACATGAATGCAGAGACAGCTAGCTATTAGAGTTTATGGTTAGACATCACATGAATGCAGAGACAGCTAGCTATTAGAGTTTATGGTTAGACATCACATGAATGCAGAGACAGCTAGCTATTAGAGTTTATGGTTAGACATCACATGAATGCAGAGACAGCTATTAGAGTTTATGGTTAGACATCACATGAATGCAGAGACAGCTATTAGAGTTTATGGTTAGACATCACATGAATGCAGAGACAGCTAGCTATTAGAGTTTATGGTTAGACATCACATGAATGCATAGACAGCTAGCTATTAGAGTTTATGATTAGACATCACATGAATGCATAGACAGCTAGCTATTAGAGTTTATGGTTAGACATCAAATGAATGCAGAGACAGCTAGCTATTAGAGTTTATGGTTAGACATCAAATGAATGCAGAGACAGCTAGCTATTAGAGTTTATGGTTAGACATCACATGAATGCAGAGACAGCTAGCTATTGGAGTTTATGGTTAGACATCACATGAATGCAGAGACAGCTAGCTATTAGAGTTTATGGTTAGACATCACATGAATGCAGAGACAGCTAGCTATTAGAGTTTATGGTTAGACATCAAATGAATGCAGAGACAGCTAGCTATTAGAGTTTATGGTTAGACATCACATGAATGCAGAGACAGCTAGCTATTAGAGTTTATGATTAGACATCACATGCATGCAGAGACAGCTAGCTATTAGAGTTTATGGTTAGACATCACATGAATGCAGAGACAGCTAGCTATTAGAGTTTATGGTTAGACATCACATGAATGCAGAGACAGCTAGCTATTAGAGTTTATGATTAGACATCACATGAATGCAGAGACAGCTATTAGAGTTTATGGTTAGACATCACATGAATGCAGAGACAGCTATTAGAGTTTATGGTTAGACATCACATGAATGCAGAGACAGCTAGCTATTAGAGTTTATGGTTAGACATCACATGAATGCAGAGACAGCTAGCTATTAGAGTTTATGTTAGACATCACATGAATGCAGAGACAGCTAGCTATTAGAGTTTATGGTTAGACATCACATGAATGCAGAGACAGCTAGCTATTAGAGTTTATGGTTAGATATCACATGAATGCAGAGACAGCTAGCTATTAGAGTTTATGGATAGACATCACATGAATGCAGAGACAGCTAGCTATTAGAGTTTATGGATAGACATCACATGAATGCAGAGACAGCTAGCTATTAGAGTTTATGGTTAGACATCACATGAATGCAGAGACAGCTAGCTATTAGAGTTTATGGTTAGACATCACATGAATGCAGAGAAAGCTATTAGATTTTATGGTTAGACATCACATGAATGCAGAGACAGCTAGCTATTAGAGTTTATGGTTAGACATCACATGAATACAGAGAAAGTTATTAGAGTTTATGGTTAGACATCACATGAATGCAGAGACAGCTAGCTATTAGAGTTTATGATTAGACATCACATGAATGCAGAGACAGCTAGCTATTAGAGTTTATGGTTAGACATCACATGAATGCAGAGACAGCTAGCTATTAGAGTTTATGGTTAGACATCACATGAATGCAGAGACAGCTAGCTATTAGAGTTTATGGTTAGACATCACATGAATGCAGAGACAGCTAGCTATTAGAGTTTATGGTTAGACACCACATGAATGCAGAGAAAGCTAGCTATTAGAGTTTATGGTTAGACATCACATGAATGCAGAGACAGCTAGCTATTAGAGTTTATGGTTAGACATCATATGAATGCAGAGACAGCTAGCTATTAGAGTTTATGGTTAGACATCATATGAATGCAGAGACAGCTAGCTATTAGAGTTTATGGTTAGACATCATATGAATGCAGAGACAGCTAGCTATTAGAGTTTATGTTTAGACATCAAATGAATGCAGAGACAGCTAGCTATTAGAGTTTATGGTTAGACATCACATGAATGCAGAGACAGCTAGCTATTAGAGTTTATGGTTAGACATCATATGAATGCAGAGACAGCTAGCTATTAGAGTTTATGGTTAGACATCATATGAATGCAGAGACAGCTAGCTATTAGAGTTTATGGTTAGACATCAAATGAATGCAGAGACAGCTAGCTATTAGAGTTTATGGTTAGACATCACATGAATGCAGAGACAGCTAGCTATTAGAGTTTATGATTAGACATCACATGAATGCAGAGACAGCTAGCTATTAGAGTTTATGATTAGACATCACATGAATGCAGAGAAAGCTAGCTATTAGAGTTTATGGTTAGACATCACATGAATTCAGAGACAGCTAGCTATTAGAGTTTATGGTTAGACATCACATAAATGCAGAGACAGCTAGCTATTAGAGTTTATGGTTAGACATCACATGAATGCAGATATAGCTAGCTATTAGAGTTTATGGTTAGACATCACATGAATGCAGAGACAGCTAGCTATTAGAGTTTATGATTAGACATCACATGAATGCAGAGAAAGCTAGCTATTAGAGTTTATGGTTAGACATCACATGAATTCAGAGACAGCTAGCTATTAGAGTTTATGGTTAGACATCACATAAATGCAGAGACAGCTAGCTATTAGAGTTTATGGTTAGACATCACATGAATGCAGATATAGCTAGCTATTAGAGTTTATGGTTAGACATCACATGAATGCAGAGACAGCTAGCTATTAGAGTTTATGGTTAGACATCACATGCATGCAGAGACAGCTAGCTATTAGAGTTTATGGTTAGACATCACATGAATGCAGAGACAGCTAGCTATTAGAGTTTATGATTAGACATCACATGCATGCAGAGACAGCTAGCTATTAGAGTTTATGGTTAGACATCACATGAATGCAGAGACAGCTAGCTATTAGAGTTTATGGTTAGACATCACATGAATGCAGAGACAGCTAGCTATTAGAGTTTATGATTAGACATCACATGAATGCAGAGACAGCTATTAGAGTTTATGGTTAGACATCACATGAATGCAGAGACAGCTATTAGAGTTTATGGTTAGACATCACATGAATGCAGAGACAGCTAGCTATTAGAGTTTATGGTTAGACATCACATGAATGCAGAGACAGCTAGCTATTAGAGTTTATGTTAGACATCACATGAATGCAGAGACAGCTAGCTATTAGAGTTTATGGTTAGACATCACATGAATGCAGAGACAGCTAGCTATTAGAGTTTATGGTTAGATATCACATGAATGCAGAGACAGCTAGCTATTAGAGTTTATGGATAGACATCACATGAATGCAGAGACAGCTAGCTATTAGAGTTTATGGATAGACATCACATGAATGCAGAGACAGCTAGCTATTAGAGTTTATGGTTAGACATCACATGAATGCAGAGACAGCTAGCTATTAGAGTTTATGGTTAGACATCACATGAATGCAGAGAAAGCTATTAGATTTTATGGTTAGACATCACATGAATGCAGAGACAGCTAGCTATTAGAGTTTATGGTTAGACATCACATGAATACAGAGAAAGTTATTAGAGTTTATGGTTAGACATCACATGAATGCAGAGACAGCTAGCTATTAGAGTTTATGATTAGACATCACATGAATGCAGAGACAGCTAGCTATTAGAGTTTATGGTTAGACATCACATGAATGCAGAGACAGCTAGCTATTAGAGTTTATGGTTAGACATCACATGAATGCAGAGACAGCTAGCTATTAGAGTTTATGGTTAGACATCACATGAATGCAGAGACAGCTAGCTATTAGAGTTTATGGTTAGACACCACATGAATGCAGAGAAAGCTAGCTATTAGAGTTTATGGTTAGACATCACATGAATGCAGAGACAGCTAGCTATTAGAGTTTATGGTTAGACATCACATGAATGCAGAGACAGCTAGCTATTAGAGTTTATGGTTAGACACCACATGAATGCAGAGAAAGCTAGCTATTAGAGTTTATGGTTAGACATCATATGAATGCAGAGACAGCTAGCTATTAGAGTTTATGGTTAGACATCATATGAATGCAGAGACAGCTAGCTATTAGCGTTTATGGTTAGACATCAAATGAATGCAGAGACAGCTAGCTATTAGAGTTTATGGTTAGACATCACATGAATGCAGAGACAGCTAGCTATTAGAGTTTATGGTTAGACATCATATGAATGCAGAGACAGCTAGCTATTAGAGTTTATGGTTAGACATCATATGAATGCAGAGACAGCTAGCTATTAGAGTTTATGGTTAGACATCAAATGAATGCAGAGACAGCTAGCTATTAGAGTTTATGGTTAGACATCACATGAATGCAGAGACAGCTAGCTATTAGAGTTTATGATTAGACATCACATGAATGCAGAGACAGCTAGCTATTAGAGTTTATGATTAGACATCACATGAATGCAGAGAAAGCTAGCTATTAGAGTTTATGGTTAGACATCACATGAATTCAGAGACAGCTAGCTATTAGAGTTTATGGTTAGACATCACATAAATGCAGAGACAGCTAGCTATTAGAGTTTATGGTTAGACATCACATGAATGCAGATATAGCTAGCTATTAGAGTTTATGGTTAGACATCACATGAATGCAGAGACAGCTAGCTATTAGAGTTTATGATTAGACATCACATGAATGCAGAGAAAGCTAGCTATTAGAGTTTATGGTTAGACATCACATGAATTCAGAGACAGCTAGCTATTAGAGTTTATGGTTAGACATCACATAAATGCAGAGACAGCTAGCTATTAGAGTTTATGGTTAGACATCACATTAATGCAGATATAGCTAGCTATTAGAGTTTATGGTTAGACATCACATGAATGCAGAGACAGCTAGCTATTAGAGTTTATGGTTAGACATCACATGAATGCAGAGACAGCTAGCTATTAGAGTTTATGGTTAGACATCACATGAATGCAGAGAAAGCTAGCTATTAGAGTTTATGGTTAGACATCACATGAATTCAGAGACAGCTAGCTATTAGAGTTTATGGTTAGACATCACATAAATGCAGAGACAGCTAGCTATTAGAGTTTATGGTTAGACATCACATTAATGCAGATATAGCTAGCTATTAGAGTTTATGGTTAGACATCACATGAATGCAGAGACAGCTAGCTATTAGAGTTTATGGTTAGACATCACATGAATGCAGAGACAGCTAGCTATTAGAGTTTATGGTTAGACATCACATGAATGCAGAGAAAGCTAGCTATTAGAGTTTATGGTTAGACATCACATGAATGCAGAGACAGCTAGCTATTAGAGTTTATGGTTAGACATCACATGAATGCAGAGAAAGGCAGTGTAGGGCACAATTGGGCCTGGAGCAAAGCTAAGGGTTAAAGCCGTAGGGAGAGATAGGAGAAGAGGGCTGGCTATGGAGGTTAGTTGCAACAATGTTGCATGCAAGGGAGGGGCCCACTACTCACCTTAAAAGTGGGGATCATCAGCTTCCTGGCCCTATTCTTCCTGGAATCCGGTGCAGACGAGTTCTTTCTGTTATTGTTCATGGTAATTCTTAATTTCTGTGAATAATGCAGCGATCCAGACGATCCAAACTCCCTCCTCAGCGCTTCCACGAGTTGGTGTTTGAGAAACCTGGATCTGGGAAACAGAAAAAACAGATAAGTACACAGGATGACATTGAAGACCTAAATTACATAATTCCACCTACACAGTACACTACTTAGACTAGGCCTAGTACTAGTATAACACAGGCAAACATTGTGAGACACACAGTTAGCAGGTTAGATATCCATGCAGCAGGTGAGGGGGTGGAAGGAGACGATTCAGCCTATGCCTCTGTGGCAATGGCTAGGCCGGATGAGCAATCAGCCTGTCTCCAAACAGCTGGCCCTCAGGCTAGGCCTCAGGCGTCAAGTCCCGCTTCAGCACCATCACATGTACCAATTGAGGCTTATGTGGCAAACGCAAATACCCCTGTAGCTAGGCCAAGGTTAGATAGGGCACCAACACGCGGGGCAAGTACGGTCACTGAGGCACCTTTAAGCATGGCGCGGGACCCCTCTCTATTGGCGCCTCCTGTTAGCGCTACTCCGGTTTGGCCTGCTGGGTCTTCTGAGTTGGCCTTCTCGCCGGCCCAGCAGGCCCCCGTTGTGCCTACTTTGATAGCTGGGCCTGAATCTGTGGCCATGATGCCGGCGCAGCATGACATTTCATTATCTGGGCCCGCTTCTGTGGTCCTTCCGCTGGCGCAACAAGCCCCCGGTCTGCCCGTATTAGCCTCCCAGCCCGTCTCAACACCTCAGCAGGGCTTACCTGTAGCAGCGGTATCCTCCCTCATGTCCGCGATTCCTCCATCGGCAGTCCCAGCGGTGTCTTCCATCCTGGCATCATTAGTTGCAGCGATGTCTCCGGCGGGTATGCAGGCTCCTCCGTCGGGTCATCCAGGTCCTCCGGCGGGTCCTCTGGTTCAGCTCCACTCGACGGCGGTGTCCGGTCCTCCAAGCAAGGCCGCTGGTCCTCAGGGTCCAATGGTAAGTGCGCAACCGGAAGTTCCGGTCACGCGCCCATCCACGTCCGGTTCCGGTTTCAGCGTCAGGACTTCGAAGGGACGGTCACATTCTCTGCAGCTCCGGGAAGGTGAGCATCATGAGAGGATGTCGGCCGGGGGTGGGTTATGGGGCCGAAGGGGTCCTCAAGTTCGGCAAAGGAAGGCGCCATCTCGCATTAATACCAGATTGCAATTTAGTAGCATCGGGGCTCAGGATTCTAGTAGCGGGGTCATGCATAGAGGCCTTAAAAGTAAAAAGGGGGTTTCAACGAGAACTAATAGGTTGAACCCCTTAGGTAGGGGCATATTAGCGAGAACCAGGGCGATTGATTATCAATCAGGTTTCAATCCAGGAGGGCTAATAAGTGCGATTGAACCGCAGGGTCAGCACGCCCAGGCTCAGGGACAATTTAATGTGGCACGCCAACATAACGCTCAGGGTCAGGTTAATGCGGCGCGGCAACATAACGCGCAAGGGCAAGTTAATGTTGAAGTTCAGCATAATAGGGCAGATTCTCAGCAAATTAGGGCAGATTCTCAGCTAAGTAGTGCGCCATCACGCACGGTCAGTGGCGCTTCTGGCTTGCACGCGCACAACATGAATGTACACGCTGTGGCGCAGTTAGGGATTTCTAGTGTGAATGCACAGGCTGATCCTATGAGTCACAATATGAATGCACTCGCTGTGGCGCAGTTGGGGAATTCTAGTGTGAATGCACAAGCTGATCATATGAGTGTTTCGAATGTGAGGGTACGCAGTGGTACAAATGATGCTTTGAATGTGATATCAGCACCTCGGTCACGTGAGATAAGGGACAATCCTGCTTCATTGGTTCAGTTACAAGGTAGCAGTGTGAATGCGGGGCATGAAAGGGCAAATGAAATAGGGCAGGCAGGCTTACATGCAAATACCAGGTCAGGCTTGGGCCCTATTAACCCCCCCCTTTGCCGGTGTCCGTAGTGCTCGCGACCTGTTTTCTTTTTTACAGAACGCATCACAAGGGGATCCGAGCATGGAAGCAAACCAGGTTGATAGGCCTTCGGCTTCGGCTGTTAATCCACAGGAGCAGGCAGATGCACAGCAGCGTGAGAGCACGGCTAATTCCTTGCAGCAAAACGATGGTGCGGTTCCTGGTCCTTCTACCTCCGGTATGGAGCATCAGGACGGTGCAGTGGCCATTCCTGGTAAGCCCTTTACGTTTACACATGACCGACATGACCAGGTTGACTCATCCCTTTCTGAATCAGAGTGTGACACTTCACTTGGGCTACGGGGTAAGGGTCAAAAGCGCATGTTTGCTATGGTAAAGAAAATGTGGCAGGTAATGCAGTCAGGCGCAGTTGGCAGCATGGCGCAGGCGCAGCTTGCGATAGGTCCTCCAGAAAATTTGCAGATCAACTTAATTCCGGAAAGGAAAGTGGCCTTACACGGCGATTCCTTCCCCTCTTACACTCCCTCCTTGCATGGTCATTTGAAGCCAAGGACAATTAGAAAAATACAGCAGGGCAAATATGTGAATATATTTGAGTTATCTGCTGAAGCTTGTAGACAGCGAGAGAAAAGTGCGGACGGTACTGGACCTAAAAGGTTTAAGCGTCCTGAAACTTTTGAGGAGTGGCTAATTTGCTTTAGAGTTTTCTCCTCTTGCTACCTGGAGAAATACCCGAGCCAATGCCATGCTATCCTTAAATATACTGATAATATCCATTGGATTCAGAGGAAGTTTGCTGAGGGGGCTTGGCGAGATTATGATGCTGAGTTTAGGCAAAAGATGGCGGGTAATCCTGTGCTCACCTTTGATACAACTGACTCGCATCTTTGGCAACGCCTCGGCCCGCAAGGGCCATCCTCCTCCTCCACCCCCTCTAGCAATCAGTCCTTTCGTGCTTCCAAAACGAAGCGCAGAGGTGGTACCTGCTGGGCATTTCAAGATAATAAATGCGACAGAGGTAATTCATGTGCGTTCAGGCACGTATGCAGATACTGTGCCGGTTCACACTCCGGGAGTGAGTGTGCAAGAAAGAAGGATTCAACATCCGGGAGAACACAGAACAAGCTCTCTCTTGTCGCTAAAGGCCCCAACACCGGTGAAGGTGCGCGCCCTTGAGCCATGGCTTAGGGTGTATCCAGATTCGCGCGCAGCGTCTTTAATTTTTCAAGGCTTTACGGAAGGTTTTCGTATACCTGTGACGAAAGCCATTAGAGGTTCTAGAGGCTATCGTAACCTCAAATCAGCTTACCAACACCCTTCGGTTGTTAGGGACAAGCTGGATAAGGAAATATCTATGGGCCGGGTAGTGGGTCCTTTTTCCTTGCCCCCTTTGCCGAATCTGGTCATTTCACCACTTGGTGTGGTACCCAAGAAGGAATTGGGAAAATTCCGTCTAATACACCACCTGTCCCACCATAGGGGCTATTCCGTCAATGATGCTATTGATCCGGAACTCAGCTCAGTGCGATATCAATCCTTTGATAGCGCTTTGGACTTGGTGCGGGGGGTAGGTGCGGGCGCCTTGTTGGCAAAGCTGGATATTGAATCCGCCTTTCGCCTACTGCCCTTGCACCCTTCATCATTTTATTTGATGGGTTGCAAATTTCAGAACGGGTTTTACGTAGATAGGTGCTTGCCTATGGGCTGCGCAATCTCTTGCGCCTTGTTTGAAACCTTTAGTACATTTCTGCACAGGGTTTTGGAGCAACAGACAGTTAATAACTGCATTGCACACTATCTGGACGATTTCCTCTTGGTGGGGAGTCCGGGAACTAATGAATGTCAGCAACTGATGGACTCCATGAGAATCCTTATGCTGCAATTCGGTGTCCCTTTAGCTGAGGACAAGACTGAGGGCCCGGGTACTTGAATTACGTTCCTGGGTATCGAAATTGATACCGTAGACAGAATTTGTAGGCTGCCTTCTGGCAAAGTACGGGACATGCTTGAGGGGGTTGAAGCGGCTGTTTCCATGGTAACCATTACGCTTAGGCAGCTACAGTCATTACTTGGCCTTCTGAATTTTGCAGGCAGAGTTATCCCTATGGGGAGAGTTTTCAATCGGAGATTGGAGGCTAAGCTGAAGGGCAAGCTCAAACCTTCTGAAAAAATTTGGATTTCAGAAGGCATGAGAGCTGACCTGCGAGTCTGGAAGACCTTTCTTCAGGATTTCAATGGGATTCGATTATGGCGATCTGAGCCCATTTCCAGTCAGTTGTTGCATTTATTTACTGACGCCGCAGGGTCAAAGGGTTACGGGGCGTATTTCCGTGGGGAATGGAGTGCAGGCCCTTGGCCGCCAGAATGGTCGGCCCGGGGCTTAACACGTAACCTTACTCTTTTGGAGCTTTTCCCTATCGTTTTGGCGGTTGAACTTTGGGGCAATGAATTCGCAAACAGGACGATTAATTTCTGGACAGATAATCTCAGTGTTGTCCACGCGGTGAACGGTCTTTCGGCCACATCCGCTGTTGTAGTTTGTTTGCTGAGGCATCTGGTGTTACGCTGTCTTGAACTTAATATCCAGTTTCAAGCGCGGCACGTCCCGGGGGTTAATAATGTATTAGCAGATGCACTATCCAGGTTTGATTGGGTGACGTTCAGACGTTTGGCCCCTCATGCTGCATTAGAAGGCTTACCTTGTCCTGGTTTCCTTTGGCAGCTTCTCCGTCCTGGATATCCTTGCTCCCTCTAGTGCGGGCGTCACTTGCCCCTAGGATATGGCGCTCCTATGTCGGACTTTGGCGCGAATGGGAAGAATTTTGCCCATGTCAGAATATGGAGGCGATTGAAGCGTCTCAGGACACGGTATGTGATTGGCTGGTGAGTCTTTGGTGAAAGGGTTCGCGGCAGGGGGCTGTTCATTCTCGGTTGGCTGCCTTGTCATTCTTTTATCGTACACTTGCTTTGCCGGATCCGGGTAGTTCAAGATTTGTGCGTCAAGTTGTAAAAGGTTGGGGCAAGCTCCAACCACAACAAAAGGACTCTAGGGAGCCTATCACGCATGACCGGCTCGAGCGGCTGGTGGACGCTTTGCCGCACATCTGCGCAACGCATTATGAGTTTTTGTTATTTAGAGCTGCGTTTTTATTAGCCTATTCGGCAGCGCTTCGTATAAGTGAGCTCGTGGCGCCGTCCAAATCCTGCACTGACAAGGGCCTTCAGTTCGGCCACGTCAGGGCTGGAGCAGATTCACTGTTAATCTATTTGCCTAGATCCAAGACTGATCAAGAGGGCAAAGGGGCATGGATACCTATTCCTCAGTCTAGCGGTCACTGCTGCCCGGTGATGGCAGTTAACCAGTTTTTAGAACACAGGCCAGAGGAACAGGGTCCTTTGTTAATCCATGCGAACCGGACTTCTCTATCTTTGTTTCAGTTCCGTAGGGTGCTAGCGAGGGCTGCTGCGCATGCTGGTTTGGACGTGTCGAAAATAGCTCCCCATTCTTTCCGCATAGGGGCAGCTACTAATGCCGCGCTGCAGGGTTCCTCCGCGGAAGCCATTTGCCGTCTGGGTAGATGGCGTTCCAATAAGTTTAAGGGTTACATTCGACCGGTTGTTGAATAATATGTTAGTTGGTAGTGTTTGTTTTCCCTACTAATCACGTGTGTCTTTACAGGACCTGTCAGCGGCGCTAAAAGGATATGGATCGTGGGGCACTCCTATGTTCATTGGGCCTCCATACGTAGTTCGGCCCTTCCGGGGGGGCAGAATTTAGGTTTCCCTTTCACCCAAGTGTCAATTAGGTGGTTAGGTGAGAGAGGGATGTGTTGGCCAGCGCTTCCATCACGCATATCAGAGGCCCTAGTACGCTGGGGTAAACCTCACGTTATAATCCTTCATTTGGGTGGCAATGATGTGGGCGCCATTCCTGTCTTGGAGCTTATCAAAATAATGCAAGCAGATATTGCATGGATCAGAGCTCGCATTCCGAACGTGTTGGTCGGTTGGTCCAATATAGTTCCCAGGTTAAAATGGCGTCATATGTCTTCCCACAGCGCCGCTTACAAAGTTAGGAAGAAGATAAACTCTTCACTTGCTAGAACCGTCACAGGTAATGGGGGATTTGTGGTTAAACACGAATCCCTAACAGCCGACAAGGTCCATTACTATAGGAAGGATAGGGTTCATTTGGAGACAGTTGCCCTAGATATTTTTATAAAGGATATCCGTAAGGCCATAGTAACCCTCCTTTAAGTCCGGTTGGGTTGTGTTTGTCCTTTATTGGTGGCGGCACAGTTATCATTTTAATGCTATCTGGTGGCGGGAGGTAACGGCCCTGTTGCCTTGGAAAGGGTGAACAGGGGGAGTGATGACCAATCTAAAAGTGTGAGGGGTGGATAGCCTCGTGTGCACGTGAGGTGCCCCTCCCCCTTGCGGGTGGGTCACGTGATCTCATTAACCCCTTAGTAGCAATTTTTCTATGAGCAGAGGTCCCGCTCTGCTGCAGTTTCCGTTTGGGCCGTTTACCTTCTGCAGTGCCGGGTTGTCATTATAGCAATTCGTTCAGCCGCCATCTTACCTTGTTGGTTACCATAGTTACTTAGGCCTAGATTTGGAGTTCGGCGGTAGCCGTCAAAACCAGCGTTAGAGGCTCCTAACGCTGGTTTTGTGCGCCCGCTGTTATTTGGAGTCAGTGATTAAAGGGTCTAACGCTCACTTTTCAGCCGCGACTTTTCCATACCGCAGATCCCCCTACGCCATTTGCATAGCCTATCTTTTCAATGGGATCTTTCTAACGCTGGTATTTAGAGTCGTTTCTGAAGTGAGCGTTAGAGCTCTAACGACAAGATTCCAGCCGCTTGAAAATAGCAGGAGTTAAGAGCTTTCTGGCTAACGCCGGTTCATAAAGCTCTTAACTACTGTACCCTAAAGTACACTAACACCCATAAACTACCTATGTACCCCTAAACCGAGCTCCCCCCACATCGCCGCCACTCGATTAAAATTTTTAACCCCTAATCTGCCGACCGCCACCTACGTTATACTTATGTACCCCTAATCTGCTACCCCTAACACCGCCGACCCCTGTATTATATTTATTAACCCCTAACCTGCCCCCCACAACATCGCCGCCAGCTACTTAAAATAATTAACCCCTAATCTTCCGACCGCAAAGCGCCGCCACCTACGTTATCCCTATGTACCCCTAATCTGCTGCCCCTAACACCGCCGACCCCTATATTATATTTATTAACCCCTAATCTGCCCCCCACAACGTCGCCGACACCTGCCTACACTTATTAACTCCTAATCTGCCGAGCGGACCTGAGCGCTACTATAATAAAGTTATTAACCCCTAATCCGCCTCACTAACCCTATCATAAATAGTATTAACCCCTAATCTGCCCTCCCTAACATCGCCGACACCTACCTTCAATTATTAACCCCTAATCTTCCGATCGGAGCTCACCGCTATTCTAATAAATGTATTAACCCGTAAAGCTAAGTCTAACCCTAACACTAACACCCCCCTAAGTTAAATATAATTTACATCTAACGAAATTAATTAACTCTTATTAAATAACTTATTCCTATTTAAAGCTAAATACTTACCTGTAAAATAAACCCTAATATAGCTACAATATAAATTATAATTATATTATAGCTATTTTAGGATTAATATTTATTTTACAGGCAACTTTGTAATTATTTTAACCAGGTACAATAGCTATTAAATAGTTAAGAACTATTTAATAGTTACCTAGTTAAAATAATAACAAATTTACCTGTAAAATAAATCCTAACCTAAGATATAATTAAACCTAACACTACCCTATCAATAAAATAATTAAATAAACTACCTACAATTACCTACAATTAACCTAACACTACACTATCAATAAATTAATTAAACACAATTGCTACAAATAAATACAATTAAATAAACTAGCTAAAGTACAAAAAATAAAAAAAGAACTAAGTTACAGAAAATAAAAAAATATTTACAAACATAAGAAAAATATTACAACAATTTTAAACTAATTACACCTACTCTAAGCCCCCTAATAAAATAACAAAGCCCCCCAAAATAAAAAATTCCCTACCCTATTCTAAATTAAAAAAGTTACAAGCTCTTTTACCTTACCAGCCCTGAACAGGGCCCTTTGCGGGGCATGCCCCAAGAATTTCAGCTCTTTTGCCTGTAAAAAAAAACATACAATACCCCCCCCCCAACATTACAACCCACCACCCACATACCCCTAATCTAACCCAAACCCCCCTTAAATAAACCTAACACTAATCCCCTGAAGATCTTCCTACCTTGTCTTCACCATCCAGGTATCACCGATCCGTCCTGGCTCCAAGATCTTCATCCAACCCAAGCGGGGGTTGGCGATCCATAATCCGGTGCTGAAGAGGTCCAGAAGAGGCTCCAAAGTCTTCCTCCTATCCGGCAAGAAGAGGACATCCGGACCGGCAAACATCTTCTCCAAGCGGCATCTTCGATCTTCTTCCATCCGGAGCGAAGTGGCAGGACGGATCGGTGATACCTGGATGGTGAAGACAAGGTAGGAAGATCTTCAGGGGATTAGTGTTAGGTTTATTTAAGGGGGGTTTGGGTTAGATTAGGGGTATGTGGGTGGTGGGTTGTAATGTTGGGGGGGGGGTATTGTATGTTTTTTTTTACAGGCAAAAGAGCTGAAATTCTTGGGGCATGCCCCGCAAAGGGCCCTGTTCAGGGCTGGTAAGGTAAAAGAGCTTGTAACTTTTTTAATTTAGAATAGGGTAGGGAATTTTTTTATTTTGGGGGGCTTTGTTATTTTATTAGGGGGCTTAGAGTAGGTGTAATTAGTTTAAAATTGTTGTAATATTTTTCTTATGTTTGTAAATATTTTTTTATTTTCTGTAACTTAGTTCTTTTTTATTTTTTGTACTTTAGCTAGTTTATTTAATTGTATTTATTTGTAGGAATTGTGTTTAATTAATTTATTGATAGTGTAGTGTTAGGTTAATTGTAGGTAGTTTATTTAATTATTTTATTGATAGGGTAGTGTTAGGTTTAATTATATCTTAGGTTAGGATTTATTTTACAGGTAAATTTGTTATTATTTTAACTAGGTAACTATTAAATAGTTCTTAACTATTTAATAGCTATTGTACCTGGTTAAAATAATTAAAAAGTTGCCTGTAAAATAAATATTTATCCTAAAATAGCTATAATATAATTATAATTTATATTGTAGCTATATTAGGGTTTATTTTACAGGTAAGTATTTAGCTTTAAATAGGAATCATTTATTTAATAAGAGTTAATTTATTTAGTTAGATAAAAATTATATTTAACTTAGGGGGGTGTTAGTGTTAGGGTTAGACTTAGCTTTAGGGGTTAATCCATTTATTAGAATAGCGGTGAGCTCCGATCGGAAGATTAGGGGTTAATAATTGAAGGTAGGTGTCGGCGATGTTAGGGAGGGCAGATTAGGGGTTAATACTATTTATGATAGGGTTAGTGAGGCGGATTAGGGGTTAATAACTTTATTATAGTAGCGCTCAGGTCCGCTCGGCAGATTAGGGGTTAATAAGTGTAGGCAGGTGTCGGCGACGTTGAGGGGGGCAGATTAGGGGTTAATAAATATAATATAGGGGTCGGCGGTGTTAGGGGCAGCAGATTAGGGGTACATAGGGATAATGTAGGTAGCGGCGGTTTACGGAGCGGCAGATTAGGGGTTAAAAAAATATGCAGGGGTCAGCGATAGCGGGGGCGGCAGATTAGGGGTTAATAAGTGTAAGGTTAGGGGTGTTTAGACTCGGGGTACATGTTAGAGTGTTAGGTGCAGACGTAGGAAGTGTTTCCCCATAGGAAACAATGGGGCTGCGTTAGGAGCTGAACGCTGCTTTTTTGCAGGTGTTAGGTTTTTTTTCAGCTCAAACAGCCCCATTGTTTCCTATGGGGGAATCGTGCACGAGCACGTTTTTGAGGCCGGCCGCGTCCGTAAGCAACTCTGGTATCGAGAGTTGCATTTGCGGTAAAAATGCTCTACGCTCCTTTTTTGGAGCCTAACGCAGCATTTGTTTGAACTCTCGATACCAGAGTTAAATTTATGGTGCGGACAGAAAAAAGCCCGCGGAGCGTTAACAGCCCTTTTACCGCCGAACTCCAAATCTAGGCCTTAGTTAGTTAATAAATGTTTAACCTGTGACGGTTAAAATTTTACCCATAAAAAGTTGTTGTGTTTTTATTTCATTATAGAGTAAGTGTTTTATATTCTGTTCTACGGCTAGCGACCGGTAGGCATTTAATCCCTTAAGGCAGTGTAGGGCACAATTGGGCCTGGAGCAAAGCTAAGGGTTAAAGCCGTAGGGAGAGATAGGAGAAGAGGGCTGGCTAGGGAGGTTAGTTGCAACAATGTTGCATGCAAGGGAGGGGCCCACTACTCACCTTAAAAGTGGGGATCATCAGCTTCCTGGCCCTCTTCTTCCTGGAATCCGGTGCAGACGAGTTCTTTCCCCTCCCTCCCTTCCCTGTTATGAGATGGCTTCCAAATTTAATTATGATACTAGGTGCTAAGTATGCCTTCTCAGGCTAATTTAGTAGCCACATTATTGATTGAGCATTATCAAATTTAAATTGTTGTCCCCTAGTCAGGCGACGGGTATGCCTATTCAGGCTAACTTTGTCAGCCCATTTAGTTATTGGCCTACCATATCCGGCATACCTGGCTTCTGGCGGCTGAGTAGCGGATCCCCTTTTAGGGGGTAGTCCTTATTCCATACCCGCGCGGCGGGAGGTAACGGCCCTGTTGCCTTGGAAAGGGTGAACAGGGGGAGTGATGACCAATCTAAAAGTGTGAGGGGTGGATAGCCTCATGTGCACGTGAGGTGCCCCTCCTTCCCCTTGCGGGTGGGTCACGTGATCTCATTAACCCCTTAGTAGCAATTTTTCTATGAGCAGAGGTCCCGCTCTGCTGCAGTTTCCTTTTGGGCCGTTTACCTTCTGCTGTGCCGGGTTGTCATTATAGCAATTCGTTCAGCCGCCATCTGACCTTGTTGGTTACCATAGTTACTTAGTTAGTTAATAAATGTTTAACCTGTGACGGTTAAAATTTTACCCATAAAAAGTTGTTGTGTTTTTATTTATTATAGTATAAGTGTTTTTATTTATTATAGTATAAGTGTTTTTATATTCTATTCTACGGCTAGCGACCGGTAGGCATTTAATCCCTTAAGCTAGCTATTAGAGTTTATGGTTAGACATCACATGAATGCAGAGACAGCTAGCTATTAGAGTTTATGGTTAGACATCACATGAATGCAGAGACAGCTATTAGAGTTTATGGTTAGACATCACATGAATGCAGAGACAGCTAGCTATTAGAGTTTTTGGTTAGACATCACATGAATGCAGAGACAGCTAGCTATTAGAGTTTATGGTTAGACATCACATGAATGCAGAGACAGCTAGCTATTAGAGTTTATGGTTAGACATCACATGAATGCAGAGACAGCAAGCTATTAGAGTTTATGGTTAGACATCACATGCATGCAGAGAAAGCTAGCTATTAGAGTTTATGATTAGACATCACATGAATGCAGAGACAGCTAGCTATTAGAGTTTATGGTTAGACATCACATGAATGCAGAGACAGCTAGCTATTAGAGTTTATGGTTAGACAACACATGAATGCAGAGACAGCTAGCTATTAGAGTTTATGCTTAGACATCACATGAATTCAGAGACAGCTAGCTATTAGAGTTTATGGTTAGACATCACATGAATGCAGAGACAGCTAGCTATTAGAGTTTATGGTTAGACATCACATGAATGCAGAGACAGCTAGCTATTAGAGTTTATGGTTAGACATCAAATGAATGCAGAGACAGCTAGCTATTAGAGTTTATGGTTAGACATCACATGAATGCAGAGACAGCTAGCTATTAGAGTTTATTGTTAGACATCACATGAATGCAGAGACAGCTAGCTATTAGAGTTTATGGTTAGACATCACATGAATGCAGAGACAGCTAGCTATTAGAGTTTATGGTTAGACATCACATGAATGCAGAGACAGCTAGCTATTAGAGTTTATGGTTAGATATCAAATGAATGCAGAGACAGCTAGCTATTAGAGTTTATGGTTAGACATCACATGAATGCAGAGACAGCTAGCTATTAGAGTTTATGGTTAGACATCACATGAATGCAGAGACAGCTAGCTAATAGAGTTTATGGTTAGACACCACATGAATGCAGAGACAGCTAGCTATTAGAGTTTATGGTTAGACATCACATGAATGCAGAGACAGCTAGCTATTAGAATTTATGGTTAGACATCACATGAATGCAGAGACAGCTAGCTATTAGAGTTTATGGTTAGACATCACATGAATGCAGAGACAGCTAGCTATTAGAGTTTATGGCTAGACATCACATGAATGCAGAGATAGCTAGCTATTAGAGTTTATGGTTAGACATCACATGAATGCAGAGACAGCTAGCTATTAGAGTTTATGGTTAGACATCACATGAATGCAGAGACAGCTAGCTATTAGAGTTTATGATTAGACATCACATGAATGCAGAGACAGCTAGCTATTAGAGTTTATGGTTAGACATCACATGAATGCAGAGACAGCTAGCTATTAGAGTTTATGGTTAGACATCACATGAATGCAGAGACAGCTAGCTATTAGAGTTTATGGTTAGACATCACATGAATGCAGAGAAAGCTATTAGATTTTATGGTTAGACATCACATGAATGCAGAGACAGCTAGCTATTAGAGTTTATGGTTAGACATCACATGAATGCAGAGAAAGTTATTAGAGTTTATGGTTAGACATCACATGAATGCAGAGACAGCTAGCTATTAGAGTTTATGATTAGACATCACATGAATGCAGAGACAGCTAGCTATTAGAGTTTATGATTAGACATCACATGAATGCAGAGACAGCTAGCTATTAGAGTTTATGATTAGACATCACATGAATGCAGAGACAGCTAGCTATTAGAGTTTATGATTAGACATCACATGAATGCAGAGACAGCTAGCTATTAGAGTTTATGGTTAGACATCACATGAATGCAGAGACAGCTAGCTATTAGAGTTTATGGTTAGACATCACATGAATGCAGAGACAGCTAGCTATTAGAGTTTATGGTTAGACATCACATGAATGCAGAGACAGCTAGCTATTAGAGTTTATGGTTAGACATCACATGAATGCAGAGACAGCTAGCTATTATAGTTTATGGTTAGACATCACATGAATGCAGAGACAGCTAGCTATTAGAGTTTATGGTTAGACATCACATGAATGCAGAGACAGCTAGCTATTAGAGTTTATGGTTAGACATCACATGAATGCAGAGACAGCTAGGTATTAGAGTTTATGGTTAGACATCACATGAATGCAGAGACAGCTAGCTATTAGAGTTTATGATTAGACATCACATGAATGCAGAGACAGCTAGCTATTAGAGTTTATGGTTAGAGATCACATGAATGCAGAGACAGCTAGCTATTAGAGTTTATGGTTAGAGATCACATGAATGCAGAGACAGCTAGCTATTAGAGTTTATGGTTAGACATCAAATGAATGCAGAGACAGCTAGCTATTAGAGTTTATGGTTAGACATCACATGAATGCAGAGACAGCTAGCTATTAGAGTTTATTGTTAGACATCACATGAATGCAGAGACAGCTAGCTATTAGAGTTTATGGTTAGACATCACATGAATGCAGAGACAGCTAGCTATTAGAGTTTATGGTTAGACATCACATGAATGCAGAGACAGCTAGCTATTAGAGTTTATGGCTAGACATCACATGAATGCAGAGACAGCTAGCTATTAGAGTTTATGGTTAGACATCATATGAATGCAGAGACAGCTATTAGAGTTTATGATTAGACATCACATGCATGCAGAGAAAGCTAGCTATTAGAGTTTATGATTAGACATCACATGAATGCATAGACAGCTAGCTATTAGAGTTTATGGTTAGACATCACATGAATGCAGAGACAGCTGGCTATTAGAGTTTATGGTTAGACATCACATGAATGCAGAGAAAGCTAGCTATTAGAGTTTATGGTTAGACATCACATGAATGCATAGACAGCTAGCTACTAGAGTTTATGGTTAGACATCACATGAATGCAGAGACAGCTGGCTATTAGAGTTTATGGTTAGACATCACATGAATGCAGAGAAAGCTAGCTATTAGAGTTTATGGTTAGACATCACATGAATGCAGAGACAGCTAGCTATTAGAGTTTATGGTTAGAGATCACATGAATGCAGAGACAGCTAGCTATTAGAGTTTATGGTTAGACATCACATAAATGCAGAGACAGCTAGCTATTAGAGTTTATGGTTAGACATCATATGAATGCAGAGACAGCTAGCTATTAGAGTTTATGGTTAGACATCACATGAATGCAGAGAAAGCTAGCTATTAGAGTTTATGGTTATACATCACATGAATGCAGAGACAGCTAGCTATTAGAGTTTATGGTTAGACATCACATGAATGCAGAGACAGCTAGCTATTAGAGTTTATGGTTAGACATCACATGAATGCAGAGACAGCTAGCTATTAGAGTTTATGGTTAGACATCAAATGAATGCAGAGACAGCTAGCTATTAGAGTTTATGGTTAGACATCACATGAATGCAGAGACAGCTAGCTATTAGAGTTTATGATTAGACATCACATGAATGCAGATACAGCTAGCTAAAAGAGTTTATGGTTAGACACCACATGAATGCAGAGACAGCTAGCTATTCGAGTTTATGGTTAGACATCACATGAATGCAGAGACAGCTAGCTATTAGAGTTTATGGTTAGACATCACATGAATGCAGAGAAAGTTATTAGAGTTTATGGTTAGACATCACATGAATGCAGAGACAGCTAGCTATTAGAGTTTATGGTTAGACACCATATGAATGCAGAGAAAGCTAGCTATTAGAGTTTATGGTTAGACATCACATGAATGCAGAGACAGCTAGCTATTAGAGTTTATGGTTAGACATCACATGAATGCAGAGACAGCTAGCTATTAAGAGTTTATGGTTAGATACCACATGAATGCAGAGAAAGCTAGCTATTAGAGTTTATGGTTAGACATCACATGAATGCAGAGACAGCTAGCTATTAGAGTTTATGGTTAGACATCATATGAATGCAGAGACAGCTAGCTATTAGAGTTTATGGCTAGACATCATATGAATGCAGAGACAGCTAGCTATTAGAGTTTATGGTTAGACATCAAATGAATGCAGAGACAGCTAGCTATTAGAGTTTATGATTAGACATCACATGAATGCAGAGACAGCTAGCTATTAGAGTTTATGATTAGACATCACATGAATGCAGAGAAAGCTAGCTATTAGAGTTTATGATTAGACATCACATGAATGCAGAGACAGCTAGCTATTAGAGTTTATGATTAGACATCACATGAATGCAGAGAAAGCTAGCTATTAGAGTTTATGGTTAGACATCACATGAATTCAGAGACAGCTAGCTATTAGAGTTTATGATTAGACATTACATGAATGCAGAGACAGCTAGCTATTAGAGTTTATGGTTAGACATCACATAAATGCAGAGACAGCTAGCTATTAGAGTTTATGGTTAGACATCACATGAATGCAGAGACAGCTAGCTATTAGAGTTTATGGTTAGACATCACATGAATGCAGAGAAAGGCAGTGTAGGGCACAATTGGGCCTGGAGCAAAGCTAAGGGTTAAAGCCGTAGGGAGAGATAGGAGAAGAGGGCTGGCTAGGGAGGTTTGTTGCAACAATGTTGCATGCAAGGGAGGGGCCCACTACTCACCTTAAAAGTGGGGATCATCAGCTTCCTGGCCCTCTTCTTCCTGGAATCCGGTGCAGACGAGTTCTTTCTGTTATTGTTCAGGGTAATTCTTAATTTCTGTGAACAATGCAGCGATCCAGACGATCCAAACTCCCTCCTCAGCGCTTCCACGAGTTGGTGTTTGAGAAACCTGGATCTGGGAAACAGAAAAAACAGATAAGTACACAGGATGACATTGAAGACCTAAATTACATAATTCCACCTACACAGTACACTACTGAGATTAGGCCTAGTACTAGTATAACACAGGCAAACATTGTGAGACACACAGTTAGCAGGTTAGATATCCATGCAGCAGGTGAGGGGGTGGAAGGAGACGATTCAGCCTATGCCTCTGTGGCAATGGCTAGGCCGGATGAGCAATCAGCCTGTCTCCAAACAGCTGGCCCTCAGGCTAGGCCTCAGGCGTCAAGTCCCCCTTCAGCACCATCACATGTACCAATTGAGGCTTATGTGGCAAACGCAAATACCCCTGTAGCTAGGCCCAGGTTAGATAGGGCACCAACACGCAGGGCAAGTACGGTCACTGAGGCACCTTTAAGCATGGCGCGGGACCCCTCTCTATTGGCGCCTCCTGTTAGCGCTACTCCGGTTCGGCCTGCTGGGTCTTCTGAGTTGGCCTTCTCGCCGGCCCAGCAGGCCCCCGTTGTGCCTACTTTGATAGCTGGGCCTGAATCTGTGGCCATGACGCCGGCGCAGCATGACATTTCATTATCTGGGCCCGCTTCTGTGGTCCTTCCGCTGGCGCAACAAGCCCCCGGTCTGCCCGTATTAGCCTCCCAGCCCGTCTCAACACCTCAGCAGGGCTTACCTGTAGCAGCGGTATCCTCCCTCATGTCCGCGATTCCTCCGTCGGCAGTCCCAGCGGTGTCTTCCATCCTGGCATCATTAGTTGCAGCGATGTCTCCGGCGGGTATGCAGGCTCCTCCGTCGGGTCCTCCAGGTCCTCCGGCGGGTCCTCTGGTTCAGCTCCACTCGACGGCGGTGTCCGGTCCTCCAAGCAAGGCCGCGGGTCCTCAGGGTCCAATGGTAAGTGCGCAACCGGAAGTTCCGGTCACGCGCCCATCCACTTCCGGTTCCGGTTTCAGCGTCGGGACTTCGAAGGGACGGTCACATTCTCTGCAGCTCCGGGAAGGTGAGCATCATGAGAGGATGTCGGCCGGGGGTGGGTTATGGGGCCGAAGGGGTCCTCAAGTTCGGCAAAGGAAGGCGCCATCTCGCATTAATACCAGATTGCAATTTAGTAGCATCGGGGCTCAGGATTCTAGTAGCGGGGTCATGCATAGAGGCCTTAAAAGTTAAAAAGTAAAAAGGGGGTTTCAACGATGTCAAGAGTATGTCAAGGGAACTGAAATTTAAAGAGCTTAAATAAGAATGTAACATCAGGTGCTTTAGAACCACAACTGCTAGGATATGACACTATTAAATAGAGTGTATTGTATTAGTGAATAGTATGGGATACACATGGTGATCCTGCGCAACAATGTGTTACTCAGTAATCACACAATACAATATTAATATACAGGTGCAGTTTCCCACATATCCCCTATGGCTGCCACATGTGTCAGGGTTGACACTGTGGAAGGAAAAAATAAAGCAGCAGGGGTAGTTGAAAACAAACCTGATATAAGAGTTGTATGCAGTGTAATGTTTATAATATTCAGACTCTTGCAAGAGAAAACAAAATATGGCTGCCACACACTGAGAAAAACTTATGGAAGCGAGAGGATCAGAACAAATACAAATAATATTGGCACTCATATAAGTTTAGATTTCTTTTTAGGAGAGTAAGGCAAAGATACAATGTTCTGCGGTAGCTCAGAGGATCAAACTAGAGCAGTGCTTACCAAGCAGGAGCGCGAAGCAAAACTCGCCACAAGCTGAGGGAGTGAGCAGAGAATAGGAGCTGCTGCTATCAGCGGTAATGTGAAGCTGGCGGATGACGTCACCGCGTTCCCGTAGAACACTGCTGAGAGCTGACAGGCAAGGAGAGCGGTAGCTGGAACCGGAGTGCGGCAGAGAGATAAAGCAGAGTCCTCTCAACTTTAAATGTAGAACACAGGAAAAACGATAAGTTGCCTTAAAATAATACAAGACAACAGAGATAGGAGTTTCAATGTTAAGTTTCTCAGGAGTTCAGAGGTTTGTGAACAGCGTTCACAGGATGGCATAGGTTCACAGAGGATCTAGGAAAGATTACTGCAATACTAAGCAATGAGATATCATAAGGAGGAGCCTTAAATAGGGAAAGGAGTGAGTCTGCACTGGGTCTTAAAGGTATAGTGGTTATGATACCTGACAAACGAGAACTAATAGGTTGAACCCCTTAGGTAGGGGCATATTAGCGAGAACCAGGGCGATTGATTATCAATCAGGTTTCAATCCAGGAGGGCTAATAAGTGCGATTGAACCGCAGGGTCAGCACGCCCAGGCTCAGGGACAATTTAATGTGGCACGCCAACATAACGCTCAGGGTCAGGTTAATGCGGCGCGGCAACATAACGCGCAAAGGGCAAGTTAATGTTGAAGTTCAGCATAATAGGGCAGATTCTCAGCAAATTAGGGCAGATTGTCAGCTAAGTAGTGCGCCATCACGCACGGTCAGTGGCGCTTCTGGCTTGCACGCGCACAACATGAATGTACACGCTGTGGCGCAGTTAGGGATTTCTAGTGTGAATGCACAGGCTGATCCTATGAGTCACAATATGAATGCACTCGCTGTGGCGCAGTTGGGGAATTCTAGTGTGAATGCACAAGCTGATCATATGAGTGTTTCGAATGTGAGGGTACGCAGTGGTACAAATGATGCTTTGAATGTGATATCAGCACCTCGGTCACGTGAGATAAGGGACAATCCTGCTTCATTGGTTCAGTTACAAGGTAGCAGTGTGAATGCGGGGCATGAAAGGGCAAATGAAATAGGGCAGGCAGGCTTACATGCAAATACCAGGTCAGGCTTGGGCCCTATTAACCCCCCCCTTTGCCGGTGTCCGTAGTGCTCGCGACCTGTTTTCTTTTTTACAGAACGCATCACAAGGGGATCCGAGCATGGAAGCAAACCAGGTTGATAGGCCTTCGGCTTCGGCTGTTAATCCACAGGAGCAGGCAGATGCACAGCAGCGTGAGAGCACGGCTAATTCCTTGCAGCAAAACGATGGTGCGGTTCCTGGTCCTTCTACCTCCGGTATGGAGCATCAGGACGGTGCAGTGGCCATTCCTGGTAAGCCCTTTACGTTTACACATGACCGACATGACCAGGTTGACTCATCCCTTTCTGAATCAGAGTGTGACACTTCACTTGGGCTACGGGGTAAGGGTCAAAAGCGCATGTTTGCTATGGTAAAGAAAATGTGGCAGGTAATGCAGTCAGGCGCAGTTGGCAGCATGGCGCAGGCGCAGCTTGCGATAGGTCCTCCAGAAAATTTGCAGATCAACTTAATTCCGGAAAGGAAAGTGGCCTTACACGGCGATTCCTTCCCCTCTTACACTCCCTCCTTGCATGGTCATTTGAAGCCAAGGACAATTAGAAAAATACAGCAGGGCAAATATGTGAATATATTTGAGTTATCTGCTGAAGCTTGTAGACAGCGAGAGAAAAGTGCGGACGGTACTGGACCTAAAAGGTTTAAGCGTCCTGAAACTTTTGAGGAGTGGCTAATTTGCTTTAGAGTTTTCTCCTCTTGCTACCTGGAGAAATACCCGAGCCAATGCCATGCTATCCTTAAATATACTGATAATATCCATTGGATTCAGAGGAAGTTTGCTGAGGGGGCTTGGCGAGATTATGATGCTGAGTTTAGGCAAAAGATGGCGGGTAATCCTGTGCTCACCTTTGATACAACTGACTCGCATCTTTGGCAACGCCTCGGCCCGCAAGGGCCATCCTCCTCCTCCACCCCCTCTAGCAATCAGTCCTTTCGTGCTTCCAAAACGAAGCGCAGAGGTGGTACCTGCTGGGCATTTCAAGATAATAAATGCGACAGAGGTAATTCATGTGCGTTCAGGCACGTATGCAGATACTGTGCCGGTTCACACTCCGGGAGTGAGTGTGCCAGAAAGAAGGATTCAACATCCGGGAGAACACAGAACAAGCTCTCTCTTGTCGCTAAAGGCCCCAACACCGGTGAAGGTGCGCGCCCTTGAGCCATGGCTTAGGGTGTATCCAGATTCGCGCGCAGCGTCTTTAATTTTTCAAGGCTTTACGGAAGGTTTTCGTATACCTGTGACGAAAGCCATTAGAGGTTCTAGAGGCTATCGTAACCTCAAATCAGCTTACCAACACCCTTCGGTTGTTAGGGACAAGCTGGATAAGGAAATATCTATGGGCCGGGTAGTGGGTCCTTTTTCCTTGCCCCCTTTGCCGAATCTGGTCATTTCACCACTTGGTGTGGTACCCAAGAAGGAATTGGGAAAATTCCGTCTAATACACCACCTGTCCCACCCTAGGGGCTATTCCGTCAATGATGCTATTGATCCGGAACTCAGCTCAGTGCGATATCAATCCTTTGATAGCGCTTTGGACTTGGTGCGGGGGGTAGGTGCGGGCGCCTTGTTGGCAAAGCTGGATATTGAATCCGCCTTTCGCCTACTGCCCTTGCACCCTTCATCATTTTATTTGATGGGTTGCAAATTTCAGAACGGGTTTTACGTAGATAGGTGCTTGCCTATGGGCTGCGCAATCTCTTGCGCCTTGTTTGAAACCTTTAGTACATTTCTGCACAGGGTTTTGGAGCAACAGACAGTTAATAACTGCATTGCACACTATCTGGACGATTTCCTCTTGGTGGGGAGTCCGGGAACTAATGAATGTCAGCAACTGATGGACTCCATGAGAATCCTTATGCTGCAATTCGGTGTCCCTTTAGCTGAGGACAAGACTGAGGGCCCGGGTACTTGAATTACGTTCCTGGGTATCGAAATTGATACCGTAGACAGAATTTGTAGGCTGCCTTCTGGCAAAGTACGGGACATGCTTGAGGCGGTTGAAGCGGCTGTTTCCATGGTAACCATTACGCTTAGGCAGCTACAGTCATTACTTGGCCTTCTGAATTTTGCAGGCAGAGTTATCCCTATGGGGAGAGTTTTCAATCGGAGATTGGAGGCTAAGCTGAAGGGCAAGCTCAAACCTTCTGAAAAAATTTGGATTTCAGAAGGCATGAGAGCTGACCTGCGAGTCTGGAAGACCTTTCTTCAGGATTTCAATGGGATTCGATTATGGCGATCTGAGCCCATTTCCAGTCAGTTGTTGCATTTATTTACTGACGCCGCAGGGTCAAAGGGTTACGGGGCGTATTTCCGTGGGGAATGGAGTGCAGGCCCTTGGCCGCCAGAATGGTCGGCCTGGGGCTTAACACGTAACCTTACTCTTTTGGAGCTTTTCCCTATCGTTTTGGCGGTTGAACTTTGGGGCAATGAATTCGCAAACAGGACGATTAATTTCTGGACAGATAATCTCAGTGTCGTCCACGCGGTGAACGGTCTTTCGGCCACATCCGCTGTTGTAGTTTGTTTGCTGAGGCATCTGGTGTTACGCTGTCTTGAACTTAATATCCAGTTTCAAGCGCGGCACGTCCCGGGGGTTAATAATGTATTAGCAGATGCACTATCCAGGTTTGATTGGGTGACGTTCAGACGTTTGGCCCCTCATGCTGCATTAGAAGGCTTACCTTGTCCTGGTTTCCTTTGGCAGCTTCTCCGTCCTGGATATCCTTGCTCCCTCTAGTGCGGGCGTCACTTGCCCGTAGGACATGGCGCTCCTATGTCGGACTTTGGCGCGAATGGGAAGAATTTTGCCCATGTCAGAATATGGAGGCGATTGAAGCGTCTCAGGACACGGTATGTGATTGGCTGGTGAGTCTTTGGCGAAAGGGTTCGCGGCAGGGGGCTGTTCATTCTCGGTTGGCTGCCTTGTCATTCTTTTATCGTACACTTGCTTTGCCGGATCCGGGTAGTTCAAGATTTGTGCGTCAAGTTGTAAAAGGTTGGGGCAAGCTCCAACCACAACAAAAGGACTCTAGGGAGCCTATCACGCATGACCGGCTCGAGCGGCTGGTGGACGCTTTGCCGGACATCTGCGCAACGCATTATGAGTTTTTGTTATTTAGAGCTGCGTTTTTATTAGCCTATTCGGCAGCGCTTCGTATAAGTGAGCTCGTGGCGCCGTCCAAATCCTGCACTGACAAGGGCCTTCAGTTCGGCCACGTCAGGGCTGGAGCAGATTCACTGTTAATCTATTTGCCTAGATCCAAGACTGATCAAGAGGGCAAAGGGGCATGGATACCTATTCCTCAGTCTAGCGGTCACTGCTGCCCGGTGATGGCAGTTAACCAGTTTTTAGAACACAGGCCAGAGGAACAGGGTCCTTTGTTAATCCATGCGAACCGGACTTCTCTATCTTTGTTTCAGTTCCGTAGGGTGCTAGCGAGGGCTGCTGCGCATGCTGGTTTGGACGTGTCGAAAATAGCTCCCCATTCTTTCCGCATAGGGGCAGCTACTAATGCCGCGCTGCAGGGTTCCTCCGCGGAAGCCATTTGCCGTCTGGGTAGATGGCGTTCCAATAAGTTTAAGGGTTACATTCGACCGGTTGTTGAATAATATGTTAGTTGGTAGTGTTTGTTTTCCCTACTAATCACGTGTGTCTTTACAGGACCTGTCAGCGGCGCTAAAAGGATATGGATCGTGGGGCACTCCTATGTTCATTGGGCCTCCATACGTAGTTCGGCCCTTCCGGGGGGGCAGAATTTAGGTTTCCCTTTCACCCAAGTGTCAATTAGGTGGTTTGGTGAGAGAGGGATGTGTTGGCCAGCGCTTCCATCACGCATATCAGAGGCCCTAGTACGCTGGGGTAAACCTCACGTTATAATCCTTCATTTGGGTGGCAATGATGTGGGCGCCATTCCTGTCTTGGAGCTTATCAAAATCATGCAAGCAGATATTGCATGGATCAGAGCTCGCATTCCGAACGTGTTGGTCGGTTGGTCCAATATAGTTCCCAGGTTAAAATGGCGTCATATGTCTTCCCACAGCGCCGCTTACAAAGTTAGGAAGAAGATAAACTCTTCACTTGCTAGAACCGTCACAGGTAATGGGGGATTTGTGGTTAAACACGAATCCCTAACAGCCGACAAGGTCCATTACTATAGGAAGGATAGGGTTCATTTGGAGACAGTTGCCCTAGATATTTTTATAAAGGATATCCGTAAGGCCATAGTAACCCTCCTTTAAGTCCGGTTGGGTTGTGTTTGTCCTTTATTGGTGGCGGCACAGTTATCATTTTAATGCTATCTGGTGGCGGGAGGTAACGGCCCTGTTGCCTTGGAAAGGGTGAACAGGGGGAGTGATGACCAATCTAAAAGTGTGAGGGGTGGATAGCCTCGTGTGCACGTGAGGTGCCCCTCCCCCTTGCGGGTGGGTCACGTGATCTCATTAACCCCTTAGTAGCAATTTTTCTATGAGCAGAGGTCCCGCTCTGCTGCAGTTTCCGTTTGGGCCGTTTACCTTCTGCTGTGCCGGGTTGTCATTATAGCAATTCGTTCAGCCGCCATCTTACCTTGTTGGTTACCATAGTTACTTAGTTAGTTAATAAATGTTTAACCTGTGACGGTTAAAATTTTACCCATAAAAAGTTGTTGTGTTTTTATTTCATTATAGAGTAAGTGTTTTATATTCTGTTCTACGGCTAGCGACCGGTAGGCATTTAATCCCTTAAGGCAGTGTAGGGCACAATTGGGCCTGGAGCAAAGCTAAGGGTTAAAGCCGTAAGGAGAGATAGGAGAAGAGGGCTGGCTAGGGAGGTTAGTTGCAACAATGTTGCATGCAAGGGAGGGGCCCACTACTCACCTTAAAAGTGGGGATCATCAGCTTCCTGGCCCTCTTCTTCCTGGAATCCGGTGCAGACGAGTTCTTTCCCCTCCCTCCCTTCCCTGTTACAAGATGGCTTCCAAATTTAATTATGATACTAGGTGCTAAGTATGCCTTCTCAGGCTAATTTAGTAGCCACATTATTGATTGAGCATTACCAAATTTAAATTGTTGTCCCCTAGTCAGGCGACGGGTATGCCTATTCAGGCTAACTTTGTCAGCCCATTTAGTTATTGGCCTACCATATCCGGCATACCTGGCTTCTGGCGGCTGAGTAGCGGATCCCCTTTTAGGGGGTAGTCCTTATTCCATACCCGCGCGGCGGGAGGTAACGGCCCTGTTGCCTTGGAAAGGGTGAACAGGGGGAGTGATGACCAATCTAAAAGTGTGAGGGGTGGATAGCCTCGTGTGCACGTGAGGTGCCCCTCCTTCCCTTTGCGGGTGGGTCACGTGATCTCATTAACCCCTTAGTAGCAATTTTTCTATGAGCAGAGGTCCCGCTCTGCTGCAGTTTCCGTTTGGGCCGTTTACCTTCTGCTGTGCCGGGTTGTCATTATAGCAATTCGTTCAGCCGCCATCTTACCTTGTTGGTTACCATAGTTACTTAGTTTAGTTAATAAATGTTTAACCTGTGACGGTTAAAATTTTACCCATAAAAAGTTGTTGTGTTTTTATTTCATTATAGAGTAAGTGTTTTTTATATTCTTTTCTACGGCTAGCGACCGGTAGGCATTTAATCCCTTAAGCTAGCTATTAGAGTTTATGGTTAGACATCACATGAATGCAGAGACAGCTAGCTATTAGAGTTTATGGTTAGACATCACATGAATGCAGAGACAGCTAGCTATTAGAGTTTATGGTTAGACATCATATGAATGCAGAGACAGCTAGCTATTACAGTTTATGGTTAGACATCACATGAATGCAGAGACAGCTAGCTATTAGAAATTATGGTTAGACATCACATGAATGCAGAGACAGCTAGCTATTAGAAATTATGGTTAGACATCACATGAATGCAGAGACAGCTAGCTATTAGAGTTTATGGTTAGACATCACATGAATGCAGAGACAGCTAGCTATTAGAGTTTATGGTTAGACATCACATGAATGCAGAGACAGCTAGCTATTAGAGTTTATGGTTAGACATCACATGAATGCAGAGACAGCTAGCTATTAGAGTTTATGGTTAGACATCACATGAATGCAGAGACAGCTAGCTATTAGAGTTTATGGTTAGACATCACATGCATGCAGAGAAAGCTATCTATTAGAGTTTATGGTTAGACATCACATGAATTCAGAGACAGATAGCTATTATAGTTTATGATTAGACATCACATGAATGCAGAGACAGCTATTAGAGTTTATGATTAGACATCACATGCATGCAGAGAAAGCTAGCTATTAGAGTTTATGATTAGACATCACATGAATGCAGAGACAGCTAGCTATTAGAGTTTATGATTAGACATCACATGAATGCAGAGACAGCTAGCTATTAGAGTTTATGGTTAGACATCACATGAATGCAGAGACAGCTAGCTATTAGAGTTTATGGTTAGACACCACATGAATGCAGAGAAAGCTAGCTATTAGAGTTTATGGTTAGACATCACATGAATGCAGAGACAGCTAGCTATTAGAGTTTATGATTAGACATCACATGAATGCAGAGAAAGCTAGCTATTAGAGTTTATGGTTAGACATCACATGAATGCAGAGACAGCTAGCTATTAGAGTTTATGGTTAGACACCACATGAATGCAGAGAAAGCTAGCTATTAGAGTTTATGATTAGACATCACATGAATGCAGAGAAAGCTAGCTATTAGAGTTTATGGTTAGACATCACATGAATGCAGAGACAGCTAGCTATTAGAGTTTATGGTTAGACATCACATGAATGCAGAGACAGCTAGCTATTAGAGTTTATGGTTAGACATCACATGAATGCAGAGACAGCTAGCTATTAGAGTTTATGATTAGACATCACATAAATGCAGAGACAGCTAGCTATTAGAGTTTATGATTAGACATCACATGAATGCAGAGACAGCTATTAGAGTTTATGGTTAGACATCACATGAATGCAGAGACAGCTATTAGAGTTTATAGTTAGACATCACATGAATGCAGAGACAGCTAGCTATTAGAGTTTATGGTTAGACATCACATGAATGCAGAGACAGCTAGCTATTACAGTTTATGGTTAGACATCACATGAATGCAGAGACAGCTAGCTATTAGAGTTTATGATTAGACATCACATGAATGCAGAGACAGCTATTAGAGTTTATGGTTAGACATCACATGAATGCAGAGACAGCTATTAGAGTTTATAGTTAGACATCACATGAATGCAGAGACAGCTAGCTATTAGAGTTTATGATTAGACATCACATGAATGCAGAGACAGCTAGCTATTAGAGTTTATGATTAGACATCATATGAATGCAGAGACAGCTAGCTATTAGAGTTTATGATTAGACATCACATGAATGCAGAGAAAGCTAGCTATTAGAGTTTATGATTAGACATCACATGAATGCAGAGAAAGCTAGCTATTAGAGTTTATGGTTAGACATCACATGAATGCAGAGACAGCTAGCTATTAGAGTTTATGATTAGACATCACATGAATGCAGAGAAAGCTAGCTATTAGAGTTTATGGTTAGACATCACATGAATGCAGAGACAGCTAGCTATTAGAGTTTATGGTTAGACATCCCATGAATGCAGAGACAGCTAGCTATTAGAGTTTATGGTTAGACATCACATGAATGCAGAGACAGCTAGCTATTAGAGTTTATGATTAGACATCACATGAATGCAGAGAAAGCTAGCTATTAGAGTTTATGGTTAGACATCACATGAATGCAGAGACAGCTAGCTATTAGAGTTTATGATTAGACATCACATAAATGCAGAGACAGCTAGCTATTAGAGTTTATGATTAGACATCACATGAATGCAGAGACAGCTATTAGAGTTTATGGTTAGACATCACATGAATGCAGAGACAGCTATTAGAGTTTATAGTTAGACATCACATGAATGCAGAGACAGCTAGCTATTAGAGTTTATGGTTAGACATCACATGAATGCAGAGACAGCTAGCTATTACAGTTTATGGTTAGACATCACATGAATGCAGAGACAGCTAGCTATTAGAGTTTATGATTAGACATCACATGAATGCAGAGACAGCTATTAGAGTTTATGGTTAGACATCACATGAATGCAGAGACAGCTATTAGAGTTTATAGTTAGACATCACATGAATGCAGAGACAGCTAGCTATTAGAGTTTATGGTTAGACATCACATGAATGCAGAGACAGCTAGCTATTACAGTTTATGGTTAGACATCACATGAATGCAGAGACAGCTAGCTATTAGAGTTTATGATTAGACATCACATGAATGCAGAGACAGCTATTAGAGTTTATGGTTAGACATCACATGAATGCAGAGAAAGCTAGCTATTAGAGTTTATGGTTAGACATCACATGAATGCAGAGACAGCTAGCTATTAGAGTTTATGGTTAGACATCACATGAATGCAGAGACAGCTAGCTATTAGAGTTTATGGTTAGACATCACATGAATGCAGAGACAGCTAGCTATTAGAGTTTTTGGTTAGACATCACATGAATGCAGAGACAGCTAGCTATTAGAGTTTATGGTTAGACATCATATGAATGCAGAGACAGCTAGCTATTAGAGTTTATGGTTAGACATCACATGAATGCAGAGACAGCTAGCTATTAGAGTTTATGATTAGACATCACATGAATGCAGAGACAGCTAGCTATTAGAGTTTATGGTTAGACATCACATGAATGCAGAGACAGCTAGCTATTAGAGTTTATGGTTAGACATCACATGAATGCAGAGACAGCTAGCTATTAGAGTTTATGGTTAGACATCACATGAATGCAGAGACAGCAAGCTATTAGAGTTTATATGGTTAGACATCACATGCATGCAGAGAAAGCTAGCTATTAGAGTTTATGATTAGACATCACATGAATGCAGAGACAGCTAGCTATTAGAGTTTATGGTTAGACATCACATGAATGCAGAGACAGCTAGGTATTACAGTTTATGGTTAGACATCACATGATTGCAGAGACAGCTAGCTATTAGAGTTTATGGTTAGACATCACATGAATGCAGAGACAGCTAGCTATTAGAGTTTATGGTTAGACATCACATGAATGCAGAGACAGCTAGCTATTAGAGTTTATGGTTAGACATCACATGAATGCAGAGACAGCTAGCTATTAGAGTTTATGGTTAGACATCACATGAATGCAGAGACAGCTAGCTATTAGAGTTTATGGTTAGACATCACATGAATGCAGAGACAGCTAGCTATTAGAGTTTATGGTTAGACATCACATGAATGCAGAGACAGCTAGCTATTAGAGTTTATGGTTAGACATCACATGAATGCAGAGACAGCTAGCTATTAGAGTTTATGGTTAGACATCACATGAATGCAGAGACAGCTAGCTATTAGAGTTTATGGTTAGACATCAAATGAATGCAGAGACAGCTAGCTATTAGAGTTTATGGTTAGACATCACATGAATGCAGAGACAGCTAGCTATTAGAGTTTATGGTTAGACATCACATGAATGCAGAGACAGCTAGCTAATAGAGTTTATGGTTAGACACCACATGAATGCAGAGACAGCTAGCTATTAGAGTTTATGGTTAGACATCACATGAATGCAGAGACAGCTAGCTATTAGAATTTATGGTTAGACATCACATGAATGCAGAGACAGCTAGCTATTAGAGTTTATGGTTAGACATCACATGAATGCAGAGACAGCTAGCTATTAGAGTTTATGGCTAGACATCACATGAATGCAGAGATAGCTAGCTATTAGAGTTTATGGTTAGACATCACATGAATGCAGAGACAGCTAGCTATTAGAGTTTATGGTTAGACATCACATGAATGCAGAGACAGCTAGCTATTAGAGTTTATGGTTAGACATCACATGAATGCAGAGAAAGCTATTAGATTTTATGGTTAGACATCACATGAATGCAGAGACAGCTAGCTATTAGAGTTTATGGTTAGACATCACATGAATGCAGAGACAGCTAGCTATTAGAGTTTATGGTTAGACATCACATGAATGCAGAGACAGCTAGCTATTAGAGTTTAAGGTTAGACATCACATGAATGCAGAGACAGCTAGCTATTAGAGTTTATGGTTAGACATCACATGAATGCAGAGACAGCTAGCTATTAGAGTTTATGGTTAGACATCACATGAATGCAGAGACAGCTAGCTATTAGAGTTTATGGTTGGACATCACATGAATGCAGAGACAGCTAGCTATTAGAGTTTATGGTTAGACATCACATGAATGCAGAGACAGCTAGCTATTAGAGTTTATGGTTAGACATCACATGAATGCAGAGACAGCTAGGTATTAGATTTTATGGTTAGACATCACATGAATGCAGAGACAGCTAGCTATTAGAGTTTATGATTAGACATCACATGAATGCAGAGACAGCTAGCTATTAGAGTTTATGGTTAGAGATCACATGAATGCAGAGACAGCTAGCTATTAGAGTTTATGGTTAGAGATCACATGAATGCAGAGACAGCTAGCTATTAGAGTTTATGGTTAGACATCAAATGAATGCAGAGACAGCTAGCTATTAGAGTTTATGGTTAGACATCACATGAATGCAGAGACAGCTAGCTATTAGAGTTTATTGTTAGACATCACATGAATGCAGAGACAGCTAGCTATTAGAGTTTATGGTTAGACATCACATGAATGCAGAGACAGCTAGCTATTAGAGTTTATGGTTAGACATCACATGAATGCAGAGAAAGCTAGCTATTAGAGTTTATGGTTAGACATCACATGAATGCAGAGACAGCTAGCTATTAGAGTTTATGGTTAGACATCACATGAATGCATAGACAGCTAGCTATTAGAGTTTATGATTAGACATCACATGCATGCAGAGAAAGCTAGCTATTAGAGTTTATGTTAGACATCACATGAATGCAGAGACAGCTAGCTATTAGAGTTTATGGTTAGACATCACATGAATGCAGAGACAGCTAGCTATTAGAGTTTATGGTTAGACATCACATAAATGCAGAGACAGCTAGCTATTAGAGTTTATGGTTAGACATCACATGAATGCAGAGACAGCTAGCTATTAGAGTTTATGATTAGACATCAAATGAATGCAGAGACAGCTAGCTACTAGAGTTTATGGTTAGACATCACATGAATGCAGAGACAGCTGGCTATTAGAGTTTATGGTTAGACATCACATGAATGCAGAGAAAGCTAGCTATTAGAGTTTATGGTTAGACATTACATGAATGCAGAGACAGCTAGCTATTAGAGTTTATGGTTAGACATCACATAAATGCAGAGACAGCTAGCTATTAGAGTTTATGGTTAGACATCACATGAATGCAGAGACAGCTAGCTATTAGAGTTTATGATTAGACATCACATGAATGCAGAGACAGCTAGCTATTAGAGTTTATGGTTAGACATCACATGAATGCAGAGACAGCTAGCTATTAGAGTTTATGGTTAGACATCACATGAATGCAGAGAAAGCTAGCTATTAGAGTTTATGGTTAGACATCACATGAATGCAGAGACAGCTAGCTATTAGAGTTTATGGTTAGACATCACATGAATGCAGAGACAGCTAGCTATTAGAGTTTATGGTTAGACAATACACGCTGATCTAAGCAGTGCACAGACGCTTACAGTCCGTTTGTTACTAATTCCGGCAGTAAGCACTGCGCTCGCAGACCCACCACAGCTGATAAGGGGAGACAGCGTATCGGCACAAGGTCTTCTCCTCTATTTTTTCTGTTGTCCCCACTCTCATGTATCTGGTTACAGTCTATAAGTCAAAGATCAAATTTTTTTCTATTATCTGATAATGAACTTGCCCTCTGCTGTTTTTTCTTAAAGGACATGATATGTAAAATATGGTTATTTTGAAAATAATGCATATATATTAGAGATGTTATTTCTAAGTTTAATTATCACATATTCTGGCCTTTACATTTAAACTGTTATTTGGTAATATTCTGTTCTTATTGGTCTATTACAGATATGTTTATGAACATTTAAATGTACTTTCAATTGTTATTATGCTGATACACCTAGGTATTGTACATAGGATTTAATATGGCCTATACTATGTAGCTCTCTGACTTTTCTGTACTTCAATTTTATTTTGCTCATGTTATGAGAAATGTTATGTTAAGATTGCTGCAGATATGGTTATGAAAACAATAATAATAAAAAAAGGTCTTCTCCTCCAGCCTCACCTTGTAAGAAAATCCACGGGCAAGTTTCTCACCAAGAACGCTTCCACTGCAAAAAGGCCAGCGGCTCTAAATGAAGCAACGGTTTAAAGGATCACTGCCTGTGAAGAGCGACCTTAATCAGCGCACGTACCTTGTCTTCTCAGTAAAAGCCTGCACTTTATCGCTCACTGTACTGTGTGCTGACTTTTAGAGAGAGGATAGGGCAGATGTGCTGCCCCTCCCAAATCTGGTGCCCTAGGCACCAGCCTTGTCGGCCTATGGCATAATAAGCCCCTGGGTTAATCAAGTAGCTTGTAAGGTTATATTTTGCTGCAGTGTAGGGATTCCCCTCCCACCCCTGATCTTTATCTGATCTCTTCCAAACAGCTTGGTTCCCTCCCACTGGTCACCACCATCTTAGGTACTGGCAGACAGTCTTTCAGTATGCAGTTTAGAGCATTTTGTTATTGTTTATTTATGTATTTATTTCTGTAGTGTAGGGATCCCTCCACACCTTTCTTACCCTCCCCCCTCCCACTGTCCAACACCAGTAATAAATTAGTCTTCCGGTAGCAAAATGATATTTTTTAAATTTGATTTTATATAATTATTAATTTTATATATTTTTCTGTAGTGTAGGGATCCCACTCACACTCCCCAACTCCAAATATTTTTTTTCCTGTAGTGTAGGGTCCCCCCTCTAATTCAAATTTTTTGGTAGTGTAGGGACTCCCCATATTTTTTAGTAGCATAGGGCCCAATCCCTCCCACTCCGTTCATAACATTTTTGTAGTGTAGGGAACACCACCCTTTCTCCCCCCTCCTCCGCTGCGTTGCCCACCCACCTCCCTCCTTTTGTCTCACTCAGCACCAATGGCGGATCATCTCTCTGTAATGATCGGTGATCTGGCTTTAGGTATATACAAGCAATAGGGCAATAAATGCATGTTCTAACGTATTATATTGTAACATTTTTATTACAGATTTATGTTCCATAAATGGACATACTCCTGGACACAATTACAACAGACAAGGCTACCAGTCACCATGATATTATTTTCCTCTCCCTTATTTAACCCTCTACGGGTGCTGTTTGGTGACACTGAACATTCCCATTCTGGGCACTGCCATCTTGCAGAGGAGGTATTTTTGCACTCTGTGGTGAACATTCACAGATCAGTGATGGTGACGTCGTTTTCACAGCTCTATTGTGCGCTTTAGGTTTGCATGCAAAATACGGAGCAGGAGGGTTACATTTTTTTCTAAACAGATTAAAAGTTACATAACATATATATATATATATATATAAAAAAGCTTAATGAATAGTATAGCGCAATGCAGCCACTGCTGAGATGTAACGCTCATGCTCAGTATCGTGCGCTAACCTGATAGGCAGCTGTCAAACACCTGCCATTGTCACTAGTCTATAAATGGCCACCACTTCTGTATGAAAATACAGACCCTCACCAACCGGCTCCTGTAAGGTATAAAAATAAGATCTGAAGAGCACAATAACATAACAAGTTGTAACGAGGCTACTGTAATCATTCCAGCAGTTCATTGTCCCTTTTAATCAGATAAAAAAAAGGCAAGGTTGGGTTATTGGGTATTGCAGCAGTGCGGTGTGAGAGTTCACAAGATATTCCTGGTAGGGTGGTGGGATTGTGTGATTAATGAATGAGACGAACTGATGAAGCCTAGAAGCTTATACGATATAGTTCTGAGGGTCTATAAGATGTAGGGGTCATGGGTGTTGGTTTGGTTCCTCAGTAGATGACCATGAGAACACTGGCTGTTGTCTGATGTGAGGAGTTTGTGGTCCATTTGTTGATACAATTACAGAATAACTGAGCTGGAGAGAAGAAACATATGATTTGTTATAGATTGGCAGACATGTTCCTGGCAGAACAATGCAGTATGAGGAGCAGCAAATGGGTTTACGTGAGCTTGTTTGTTGAGCATGAAGATAAGTCCATAGGACAATACATTCACGTATATACGCCCAGGATACATACTGGTGTTGGCACCCCATTCACGTATATACACCCAGGATACATTCTGGTGTCTGCACCCCATTCACGTATATACACCCAGGATACATTCTGGTGCCTGCACCCATATTAAAATAAATTGTAGTCTCTTTAAAAAAAAAAAAAAAAAAAAGTTATATATATATACACATACTATTTATGTATATTTATTTACATAGTGGACTTGGTCTGAGTCTCATTCATATATAAGGTACATATCCAGTGCTGTCACAGTCTGAGAAATAATGCCATAGGCCCCTTATTATCCTCGTTGTGCTACTAGGAGCCAGCTTTCCTGATGTCAAGGAGGGGGCTTCTCGTTATTTTCTGATGGTATAGTTTCTTCAGTCAATTGTTTATTTTCTGATGAGGCCACATCTTCTTCTTCAGATGATGTCATGGCTTCTTCTTTTAAGGATTTGATTTCTTGGGCTGGAGTCTTTAGGTTCTCAGACAGAGAAGTTTCCACCTTTGCTGATGTCTTTTTATCATTAGATGTTGCCAGAAATCCTCGGTAGACACCACTCCGATCCATAGCTCGGCGAAGCCGCTCCCAGCCACCTTCCTCCCCATGCAAGGCTTGGTTGTACAGTCTGGTGTGCTCACGAAGCTCACGAATGGATCGTTGGGTTTCTCGGCTCCTGTGCATGAGGGCTATGGATCGTAGGGAGGCTTCTATAAGTGCAGGTGGAGGGCGGATAGGCACTGTTGGAGAAGATGTATCAGTGGAGGAAGAAGAGTAGGCAGGCTGGGTGGGTTTTGGGGCTAGACGAGGGGCTATACGAGGGTAAGACCTTAGGATGGGGAGGTAAGAGGCAGAAGATGAGCGCTTGCGATGACACCGAAGGGTAGGTTGTAGCACAATGAGATGAGGCTGGAAGTGATTGAAAAAAAAAAAAAGGTATCAAAATTTGTGTGATAGCCACACTGAAGGGGCAGGAACAAAGACAATAGAGATACTGAGATACACATGGGCTTATTGCCAATATATAGGAATGTGCAGTTGAGCTTCTGAGAAGTTGGACTTTTTCTCTCACCTGTTTTAGTACAACATTCTGTAGAATATAGACGGGAGTGTAGGTAACAGGCACTGGCTGCTGTTCTTCTTCCAACTTTATTATTGTGGAGGTTGTTTGCTCTTCACCACTTAAACTGTCTGAACTGCTGTCTGTGGAGATGAAGAAGAAGACAAAGATGACTAAAATACAGTAACTGAAGACAAAACAACAGACTAAAAGAAAGAATGTGCATGGTGAACGATGTGGGGTCATTTAAGGATTAAGGGTTTGAGTATGATGTAGGGTGAGAAATGGTGAGAGATTAAACAGAGGGGGGATAGACAGAATGAGAGAATAAAAGAGGGGGGTAGACAGAATGAGAGAATAAAAGAGGGGGGATAGACAGAATGAGAGAATAAAAGAGGGGGGATAGACAGAATGAGAGAATAAAAGAGGGGGATAGACAGAATGAGATAATAAAAGAGGGGGATAGACAGAATGAGAGAATAAAAGAGGGGGGTAGACAGAATGAGAGAATAAAAGGGGGGGGATGACAGAATGAGAGAATAAAAGAGGAGGGGATAGACAGAATGAGAGAATAAAAGAGGGGGATAGACAGAATGAGAGAATAAAAGAGGAGGGGATAGACAGAATGAGAGAATAAAAGAGGGGGATAGACAGAATGAGAGAATAAAAGAGGAGGGGATAGACAGAATGAGAGAATAAAAGAGGGGGATAGACAGAATGAGAGAATAAAAGAGGAGGGGATAGACAGAATGAGAGAATAAAAGAGGGGGATAGACAGAATGAGAGAATAAAATAGAGGGGGGATAGACAGAATGAGAGAATAAAAGAGGGGGGATAGACAGAATGAGAGAATAAAAGAGGGGGATAGACAGAATGAGAGAATAAAAGAGGAGGGGATAGACAGAATGAGAGAATAAAAGAGGGGGATAGACAGAATGAGAGAATAAAAGAGGGGGGATAGACAGAATGAGAGAATAAAAGAGGGGAGATAGACAGAATGAGAGAATAAAAGAGAGGGATAGACAGAATGAGAGAATAAAAGAGAGGGGGGATAGACAGAATGAGAGAATAAAAGAGGGGGGTAGACAGAATGAGAGAATAAAAGAGGGGGGTAGACAGAATGAGAGAATAAAAGAGGGGGGATAGACAGAATGAGAGAATAAAAGAGAGGGGGGATAGACAGAATGAGAGAATAAAAGAGGGGGGTAGACAGAATGAGAGAATAAAAGAGGGGGGTAGACAGAATGAGAGAATAAAAGAGGGGGATAGACAGAATGAGAGAATAAAAGAGGGGGATAGACAGAATGAGAGAATAAAAGAGGGGGATAGACAGAATGAGAAAATAAAAGAGGGGGATAGACAGAATGAGAGAATAAAAGAGGGGGATAGACAGAATGAGAGAATAAAAGAGGGGGATAGACAGAATGAGAGACTAAAAGAGAGGGGGGGAGACAGAATGAGAGAATAAAAGAGGGGGGATAGACAGAATGAGAGAATAAAAGAGGGGGGATAGACAGAATGAGAGAATAAAAGAAGGGGTAGACAGAATGAGAGAATAAAAGAGGGGGGATAGACAGAATGAGAGAATAAAAGAGGGGGATAGACAGAATGAGAAAATAAAAGAGGGGGATAGACAGAATGAGAGAATAAAAGAGGGGGATAGACAGAATGAGAGACTAAAAGAGGGGGGGGGAGACAGAATGAGAGAATAAAAGAGGGGGGATAGACAGAATGAGAGAATAAAAGAGGGGGGATAGACAGAATGAGAGAATAAAAGAGGGGGATAGACAGAATGAGAGAATAAAAGAGGGGGGATAGACAGAATGAGAGACTAAAAGAGGGGGGATAGACAGAATGAGAGAATAAAAGAGGGGGATAGACAGAATGAGAGAATAAAAGAGGGGGGATTGACAGAACGAGAGAATAAAAGAGAGGGGGGAGACAGAATGAGAGTATAAAAGACGGGGGATAGACAGAATGAGAGAATAAAAGAGGGGGGATAGACAGAATGAGAGAATAAAAGAGAGGGGGGGAGACAGAATGAGAGTATAAAAGAGGGGGGATAGACAGAATGAGAGAATAAAAGAGGGGGGATAGACAGAATGAGAGAATAAATGAGGCGTTAGACAGAATGAGAGAATAAAACAGGGGGATAGACAGAATGAGAGAATAAAAGAGGGGGATAGACAGAATGAGAGAATAAAAGAGGGGGGTAGACAGAATGAGAGTATAAAAGAGGGGGATAGACAGAATGAGAGAATAAAAGAGAGGGGGGGAGACAGAATGAGAAAATAAAAGAGGGGGGATAGACAGAATGAGAGAATAAAAGAGGGGGGATAGACAGAATGAGAGAATAAAAGAGGGGGAGTAGACAGAATGAGAGAATAAAAGAGGGGGTAGACAGAATGAGAGAATAAAAGGGGGGATAGACAGAATGAGAGAATAAAAGAGGGGGGATAGACAGAATGAGAGAATAAAAGAGGGGGGATAGACAGAATGAGAGAATAAAAGAGGGAGGATAGACAGAATGAGAGAATAAAAGAGGGGGGGATAGACAGAATGAGAGAATAAAAGAGGGGGGATAGACAGAATGAGAGAATAAAAGAGGGAGGATAGACAGAATGAGAGAATAAAAGAGGGGGGATAGACAGAATGAGAGAATAAAAGAAGGGGTAGACAGAATGAGAGAATAAAAGAGGGGGGTAGACAGAATGAGAGAATAAAAGAGGGGGATAGACAGAATGAGAGAATAAAAGGGGGGGATAGACAGAATGAGATAATAAAAGAGGGGGGGATAGACAGAATGAGAGAATAAAAGAGGGGGTATAGACAGAATGAGAGAATAAAAGAGGGGGGATAGACAGAATGAGTGAATAAAAGAGGGGATAGACAGAATGAGAGAATAAAAGGGGGGATAGACAGAATGAGAGAATAAAAGAGGGGGAGTAGACAGAATGAGAGAATAAAAGAGGGGGTAGACAGAATGAGAGAATAAAAGGGGGGATAGACAGAATGAGAGAATAAAAGAGGGGGTAGACAGAATGAGAGAATAAAAGGGGGGATAGACAGAATGAGAGAATAAAAGAGGGGGGATAGACAGAATGAGAGAATAAAAGAGGGGGATAGACAGAATGAGAGAATAAAAGAGGAGGGGATAGACAGAATGAGAGAATAAAAGAGGGGGGATAGACAGAATGAGAGAATAAAAGAGGGGCGATAGACAGAATGAGTGAATAAAAGAGGTGGGGTAGACAGAATGAGATAATAAAAGAGGGGGATAGACAGAATGAGAGAATAAAAGAGGGGGGATAGACAGAATGAGAGAATAAAAGAGGGGGGATAGACAGAATGAGAGAATAAAAGAGGGGGATAGACAGAATGAGAGAATAAAAGAGGGGGGATAGACAGAATGAGAGAATAAAAGAGGGGGATAGACAGAATGAGAGAATAAAAGAGGAGGGGATAGACAGAATGAGAGAATAAAAGAGGGGGATAGACAGAATGAGAGAATAAAAGAGGGGGGATAGACAGAATGAGAGAATAAAAGAGGGGGGATAGACAGAATGAGAGAATACAAGAGGAGATAGACAGAATGAGAGAATAAAAGAGGGGGATAGACAGAATAAGAGAATAAAAGAGGGGGATAGACAGAATGAGAGAATAAAAGAGGGGGATAGACAGAATGAGAGAATAAAAGAGGGGGGATAGACAGAATGAGAGAATAAAAGAGGGGGGATAGACAGAATGAGAGAATAAAAGAGAGGGGAGATAGACAGAATGAGAGAATAAAAGAGGGGGGATAGACAGAATGAGAGAATAAAAGAGGGGGAGATAGACAGAATGAGAGAATAAAAGAGGGGGGATAGACAGAATGAGAGAATAAAAGAGGGGGGATAGACAGAATGAGAGAATAAAAGAGGGGGGGATAGACAGAATGAGAGTATAAAAGAGGGGGGATAGACAGAATGAGAGAATAAAAGAGGGGGATAGACAGAATGAGAGAATAAAAGAGGGGGTATAGACAGAATGAGTGAATAAAAGAGGGGGATAGACAGAATGAGAGAATAAAAGAGGGGGGATAGACAGAATGAGAGAATAAAAGAGGGGGGGTAGACAGAATGAGAGAATAAAAGAGGGAGGATAGACAGAATGAGAGAATATAAGAGGGGGGATAGACAGAATGAGAGAATAAAAGAGGGGGGATAGATAGAATGAGAGAATAAAAGAGGGGGGGATAGACAGAATGAGAGAATAAAAGAGGGGGATAGACAGAATGAGAGAATAAAAGGGGGGGATAGACAGAATGAGAGAATAAGAGAGGGGGGATAGACAGAATGAGAGAATAAAAGAGGGGGATAGACAGAATGAGAGAATAAAAGAGGGGGATAGACAGAATGAGAGAATAAAAGAGGGGGATAGACAGAATGAGAGAATAAAAGAGGGGGATAGACAGAATGAGAGAATAAAAGAGGGGGGATAGACAGAATGAGAGAATAAAAGAGGGGAGTAGACAGAATGAGAGAATAAAAGAGAGGGATAGACAGAATGAGAGAATAAAAGAGGGGGGATAGACAGAATGAGAGAATAAAAGAGGGGGATAGACAGAATGAAAGAATAAAAGAGGGGGGATAAACAGAATGAGAGAATAAAAGAGGGGGGGATAGACAGAATGAGAGAATAAAAGGGGGGGATAGACAGAATGAGAGAATAAAAGAGGGGGGGATTGACAGAATGAGAGAATAAAAGAGAGGGGGATAGACAGAATGAGAGAATAAAAGAGGGGGGATAGACAGAATGAGAGAATAAAAGAGGGGGAAAGACAGAATGAGAGACTAAAAGAGGGGGTAGACAGAATGAGAGAATAAAATAGAGGGGGGATAGACAGAATGAGAGAATAAAAGAGGGGGATAGACAGAATGAGAGAATAAAAGAGGGGGGGATAGACAGAATGAGACAATAAAAGAGGGGGGGATAGACAGAATGAGAGAATAAAAGAGGGGGGGTAGACAGAATGAGAGAATAAAGGAGGGGGGTAGACAGAATGAGAGAATAAAAGAGGGGGATAGACAGAATGAGAGAATAAAAGAGGGGGGATAGACAGAATGAGAGAATAAAATAGAGGGGGATAGACAGAATGAGAGAATAAAAGAGGGGGGATAGACAGAATGAGAGAATAAAATAGAGGGGGATAGACAGAATGAGAGAATAAAAGAGGGGGGGGGATAGACAGAATGAGACAATAAAAGAGGGGGGGATAGACAGAATGAGAGAATAAAAGAGGGGGATAGACAGAATGAGAGAATAAAAGAGGGGGATAGACAGAATGAGAGAATAAAAGAGGGGGGATAGACAGAATGAGAGAATAAAAAAGGGGGGATAGACAGAATGAGAGAATAAAAGAGGGGGGTAGACAGAATGAGATAATAAAAGAGGGGGGATAGACAGAATGAGAGAATAAAAGAGGGGATAGACAGAATGAGAGAGTAAAAGAGGGGGGATAGACAGAATGAGAGAATAAAAGAGGGGGGATAGACAGAATGAGAGAATACAAGAGGGGGGATAGACAGAATGAGTGAATAAAAGAGGGGATAGACAGAATGAGAGAATAAAAAGGGGGGGATAGACAGAATGAGAGAATAAAAGAGGGGGAGTAGACAGAATGAGAGAATAAAAGAGGGGGTAGACAGAATGAGAGAATAAAAGGGGGGGATAGACAGAATGAGAGAATAAAAGAGGGGGTAGACAGAATGAGAGAATAAAATAGAGGGGGGATAGACAGAATGAGAGAATAAAAGAGGGGGATAGACAGAATGAGAGAATAAAAGAGGAGGGGATAGACAGAATGAGAGAATAAAAGAGGGGGGATAGACAGAATGAGAGAATAAAAGAGGGGGGATAGACAGAATGAGAGAATAAAAGAGGGGGGATAGACAGAATGAGAGAATAAAAGGGGGGGATAGACAGAATGAGAGAATAAAAGAGGGGGTAGACAGAATGAGAGAATAAAATAGAGGGGGGATAGACAGAATGAGAGAATAAAAGAGGGGGATAGACAGAATGAGAGAATAAAAGAGGAGGGGATAGACAGAATGAGAGAATAAAAGAGGGGGGATAGACAGAATGAGAGAATAAAAGAGGGGGGATAGACAGAATGAGAGAATAAAAGAGGGGGGATAGACAGAATGAGAGAATACAAGAGGAGATAGACAGAATGAGAGAATAAAAGAGGGGGATAGACAGAATGAGAGAATAAAAGAGGGGGATAGACAGAATGAGAGAATAAAAGAGGGGGATAGACAGAATGAGAGAATAAAAGAGGGAGGATAGACAGAATGAGAGAATAAAAGAGGGGGGATAGACAGAATGAGAGAATAAAAGAGAGGGGATAGACAGAATGAGAGAATAAAAGAGGGGGAGATAGACAGAATGAGAGAATAAAAGAGGGGGGATAGACAGAATGAGAGAATAAAAGAGGGGGGATAGACAGAATGAGAGAATAAAAGAGGGGGGGATAGACAGAATGAGAGTATAAAAGAGGGGGGATAGACAGAATGAGAGAATAAAAGAGGGGGATAGACAGAATGAGAGAATAAAAGAGGGGGGATAGACAGAATGAGAGAATAAAAGAGGGGGATAGACAGAATGAGAGAATAAAAGAGGGGGGATAGACAGAATGAGAGAATAAAAGAGGGGGGATAGACAGAATGAGAGAATAAAAGAGGGAGGATAGACAGAATGAGAGAATATAAGAGGGGGGATAGACAAAATGAGAGAATAAAAGAGGGGGGATAGATAGAATGAGAGAATAAAAGAGGGGGGATAGACAGAATGAGAGAATAAAAGAGGGAGATATACAGAATGAGAGAATAAAAGAGGGGGGATAGACAGAATGAGAGAATAAAAGAGGGGGGGTAGACAGAATGAGAGAATAAAAGAGGGGGGAGTAGACAGAATGAGAGAAAAAAAGGGGGGGGATAGACAGAATGAGAGAATAAGAGAGGGGGGATAGACAGAATGAGAGAATAAAAGAGGGGGGTAGACAGAATGAGAGAATAAAAGAGGGGGATAGACAGAATGAGAGAATAAAAGAGGGGGATAGACAGAATGAGAGAATAAAAGAGGGGGATAGACAGAATGAGAGAATAAAAGAGGGGGGATAGACAGAATGAGAGAATAAAAGAGGGGAGATAGACAGAATGAGAGAATAAAAGAGAGGGATAGACAGAATGAGAGAATAAAAGAGGGGGGATAGACAGAATGAGAGAATAAAAGAGGGGGATAGACAGAATGAAAGAATAAAAGAGGGGGGGATAGACAGAATGAGAGAATAAAAGAGGGGGGGATAGACAGAATGAGAGAATAAAAGGGGGGGATAGACAGAATGAGAGAATAAAAGAGGGGGGATTGACAGAATGAGAGAATAAAAGAGAGGGGGATAGACAGAATGAGAGAATAAAAGAGGGGGGATAGACAGAATGAGAGAATAAAAGAGGGGGAAAGACAGAATGAGAGACTAAAAGAGGGGGTAGACAGAATGAGAGAATAAAATAGAGGGGGGATAGACAGAATGAGAGAATAAAAGAGGGGGATAGACAGAATGAGAGAATAAAAGAGGGGGGGGGATAGACAGAATGAGACAATAAAAGAGGGGGGGATAGACAGAATGAGAGAATAAAAGAGGGGGGTAGACAGAATGAGAGAATAAAGGAGGGGGGTAGACAGAATGAGAGAATAAAAGAGGGGGATAGACAGAATGAGAGAATAAAAGAGGGGGATAGACAGAATGAGTGAATAAAATAGAGGGGGATAGACAGAATGAGAGAATAAAAGAGTGGGGATAGACAGAATGAGAGAATAAAAAAGGGGGGATAGACAGAATGAGAGAATAAAAGAGGGGGATAGACAGAATGAGAGAATAAAAGAGGGGGGATAGACAGAATGAGAGAATAAAAGAGGGGGATAGACAGAATGAGAGAATAAAAGAGGGGGATAGACAGAATGAGAGAATAAAAGAGGGGGGTAGACAGAATGAGAGAATAAAAAAGGGGGATAGACAGAATGAGAGAATAAAAGAGGGGGATAGACAGAATGAGAGAATAAAAGAGGGGGGTAGACAGAATGAGAGAATAAAAGAGGGGGGATAGACAGAATGAGAGAATAAAAGAGGGGGATAGACAGAATGAGAGAATAAAAGAGGGGGGTAGACAGAATGAGAGAATAAAAGAGAGGAGATAGACAGAATGAGAAAATAAAAGAGGGGGATAGACAGAATGAGAGAATAAAAGAGGGGGGATAGACAGAATGAGAGAATAAAAGAGGGGGGGATAGACAGAATGAGAGAATAAAAGAGGGGGGATAGACAGAATGAGAGAATAAAAGAGGGGGATAGACAGAATGAGAGAATAAAAGAGGGGGATAGACAGAATGAGAGAATAAAAGAGGGGGGATAGACAGAATGAGAGAATAAAAGAGGGGGGATAGACAGAATGAGAGAATAAAAGAGGGGGGAGTAGACAGAATGAGAGAAAAAAAGGGGGGGGATAGACAGAATGAGAGAATAAGAGAGGGGGGATAGACAGAATGAGAGAATAAAAGAGGGGGGTAGACAGAATGAGAGAATAAAAGAGGGGGATAGACAGAATGAGAGAATAAAAGAGGGGGATAGACAGAATGAGAGAATAAAAGAGGGGGATAGACAGAATGAGAGAATAAAAGAGGGGGGATAGACAGAATGAGAGAATAAAAGAGGGGAGATAGACAGAATGAGAGAATAAAAGAGAGGGATAGACAGAATGAGAGAATAAAAGAGGGGGGATAGACAGAATGAGAAAATAAAAGAGGGGGATAGACAGAATGAAAGAATAAAAGAGGGAGGGATAGACAGAATGAGAGAATAAAAGAGGGGGGGGATAGACAGAATGAGAGAATAAAAGGGGGGGATAGACAGAATGAGAGAATAAAAGAGGGGGGATTGACAGAATGAGAGAATAAAAGAGAGGGGGATAGACAGAATGAGAGAATAAAAGAGGGGGGATAGACAGAATGAGAGAATAAAAGAGGGGGAAAGACAGAATGAGAGACTAAAAGAGGGGGTAGACAGAATGAGAGAATAAAATAGAGGGGGGATAGACAGAATGAGAGAATAAAAGAGGGGGATAGACAGAATGAGAGAATAAAAGAGGGGGGGGGGTAGACAGAATGAGACAAAAAAAGAGGGGGGGATAGACAGAATGAGAGAATAAAAGAGGGGGGTAGACAGAATGAGAGAATAAAGGAGGGGGGTAGACAGAATGAGAGAATAAAAGAGGGGGATAGACAGAATGAGAGAATAAAAGAGGGGGATAGACAGAATGAGTGAATAAAATAGAGGGGGATAGACAGAATGAGAGAATAAAAGAGTGGGGATAGACAGAATGAGAGAATAAAAAGGGGGGATAGACAGAATGAGAGAATAAAAGAGGGGGATAGACAGAATGAGAGAATAAAAGAGGGGGGTAGACAGAATGAGAGAATAAAAAAGGGGGGATAGACAGAATGAGAGAATAAAAGAGGGGGATAGACAGAATGAGAGAATAAAAGAGGGGGGATAGACAGAATGAGAGAATAAAAGAGGGGGATAGACAGAATGAGAGAATAAAAGAGGGGGGTAGACAGAATGAGAGAATAAAAGAGAGGAGATAGACAGAATGAGAAAATAAAAGAGGGGGATAGACAGAATGAGAGAATAAAAGAGGGGGGATAGACAGAATGAGAGAATAAAAGAGGGGGGGATAGACAGAATGAGAGAATAAAAGAGGGGGGATAGACAGAATGAGAGAATAAAAGAGGGGGATAGACAGAATGAGAGAATAAAAGAGGGGGATAGACAGAATGAGAGAATAAAAGAGGGGGGATAGACAGAATGAGAGAATAAAAGAGGGGGGATAGACAGAATGAGATAATAAAAGAGGGAGGATAGACAGAATGAGAGAATATAAGAGGGGGGATAGACAGAATGAGAGAATAAAAGAGGGGGGATAGATAGAATGAGAGAATAAAAAAGGGGGGGATAGACAGAATGAGAGAATAAAAGAGGGGGATAGACAGAATGAGAGAATAAAAGGGGGGGATAGACAGAATGAGAGAATAAGAGAGGGGGGATAGACAGAATGAGAGAATAAAAGAGGGGGATAGACAGAATGAGAGAATAAAAGAGGGGGATAGACAGAATGAGAGAATAAAAGAGGGGGGATAGACAGAATGAGAGAATAAAAGAGGGGGTAGACAGAATGAGAGAATAAAAGAGGGGGGGTAGACAGAATGAGAGAATAAAAGAGGGGGGATAGACAGAATGAGAGAATAAAAGAGAGGGATAGACAGAATGAGAGAATAAAAGAGGGGGGATAGACAGAATGAGAGAATAAAAGAGGGGGATAGACAGAATGAGAGAATAAAAGAGGGGGGATAGACAGAATGAGAGAATAAAAGAGGGGGGATAGACAAAATGAGAGAATAAAAGAGGGGGATAGACAGAATGAGAGAATAAAAGAGGGGGGATAGACAGAATGAGAGAATAAAAGAGGGGAGATAGACAGAATGAGAGAATAAAAGAGAGGGATAGACAGAATGAGAGAATAAAAGAGGGGGGGATAGACAGAATGAGAGAATAAAAGAGGGGGATAGACAGAATGAAAGAATAAAAGAGGGGGGATAGACAGAATGAGAGAATAAAAGAGGGGGGATAGACAGAATGAGAGAATAAAAGGGGGGGATAGACAGAATGAGAGAATAAAAGAGGGGGGGATTGACAGAATGAGAGAATAAAAGAGAGGGGGATAGACAGAATGAGAGAATAAAAGAGGGGGGATAGACAGAATGAGAGACTAAAAGAGGGGGTAGACAGAATGAGAGAATAAAATAGAGGGGGGATAGACAGAATGAGAGAATAAAAGAGGGGGATAGACAGAATGAGAGAATAAAAGAGGGGGGGATAGACAGAATGAGACAATAAAAGAGGGGGGGATAGACAGAATGAGAGAATAAAAGAGGGGGGTAGACAGAATGAGAGAATAAAGGAGGGGGGTAGACAGAATGAGAGAATAAAAGAGGGGGATAGACAGAATGAGAGAATAAAAGAGGGGGGATAGACAGAATGAGAGAATAAAATAGAGGGGGATAGACAGAATGAGAGAATAAAAGAGGGGATAGACAGAATGAGAGAATAAAAAAGGGGGGATAGACAGAATGAGAGAATAAAAGAGGGGGATAGACAGAATGAGAGAATACAAGAGGGGGGATAGACAGAATGAGAGAATAAAAGAGGGGGGATAGACAGAATGAGAGAATAAAGAGGGGGGATAGACAGAATGAGAGAATAAAAGAGGGGGGATAGACAGAATGAGAGAATAAAAGAGGGGGATAGACAGAATGAGAGAATAAAAGAGGGGGGATAGACAGAATGAGAGAATAAAAGAGGGGGGTAGACAGAATGAGAGAATAAAAGAGGGGGGATAGACAGAATGAGAGAATAAAAGAGGGGGGATAGACAGAATGAGAGAATAAAAGAGGGGGATAGACAGAATGAGAGAATAAAAGAGGGGGGATAGACAGAATGAGAGAATAAAAGAGGGGGATAGACAGAATGAGAGAATAAAAGAGGGGGGATAGACAGAATGAGAGAATAAAAGAGGGGGGATAGACAGAATGAGAGAATAAAAGAGGGGGATCGACAGAATGAGAGAATAAAAGAGGGGGATAGACAGAATGATAGTATAAAAGAGGGGGATAGACAGAATGAGAGAATAAAAGAGAGGGGGATAGACAGAATGAGAGAATAAAAGAGGGGGGATAGACAGAATGAGAGAATAAAAGAGGGGGATAGACAGAATGAGAGAATAAAAGAGGGGGATAGACAGAATGAGAGAATAAAAGAGGGGGGATAGACAGAATGAGAGAATAAAAGAGGGGGGATAGACAGAATGAGAGAATAAAAGAGGGAGGATAGACAGAATGAGAGAATATAAGAGGGGGGATAGACAGAATGAGAGAATAAAAGAGGGGGGATAGATAGAATGAGAGAATAAAAAAGGGGGATAGACAGAATGAGAGAATAAAAGAGGGGGATAGACAGAATGAGAGAATAAAAGGGGGGGATAGACAGAATGAGAGAATAAGAGAGGGGGGATAGACAGAATGAGAGAATAAAAGAGGGGGGATAGACAGAATGAGAGAATAAAAGAGGGGGATAGACAGAATGAGAGAATAAAAGAGGGGGGATAGACAGAATGAGAGAATAAAAGAGGGGGGATAGACAGAATGAGAGAATAAAAGAGGGGGATAGACAGAATGAGAGAATAAAAGAGGGGGGATAGACAGAATGAGAGAATAAAAGAGGGGGGATAGACAGAATGAGAGAATAAAAGAGGGGGGATAGACAGAATGAGAGAATAAAAGAGGGGGATAGACAGAATGAGAGAATAAAAGAGGGGGGATAGACAGAATGAGAGAATAAAAGAGGGGGGATAGACAGAATGAGAGAATAAAAGAGGGGGATAGACAGAATGAGAGAATAAAAGAGGGGGGATAGACAGAATGAGAGAATAAAAGAGGGGGGGATAGACAGAATGAGAGAATAAAAGAGGGGGATAGACAGAATGAGAGAATAAAAGAGGGGGATAGACAGAATGAGAGAATAAAAGAGGGGGGATAGACAGAATGAGAGAATAAAAGAGGGGGATAGACAGAATGAGAGAATAAAAGAGGGGGGATAGACAGAATGAGAGAATAAAAGAGGGGGATAGACAGAATGAGAGAATAAAAGAGAGGGGATAGACAGAATGAGAGAATTAAAGAGGGGGGATAGACAGAATGAGAGAATAAAAGAGGGGGATAGACAGAATGAGAGAATAAAAGAGGGGGGATAGACAGAATGAGATAATAAAAGAGGGGGGATAGACAGAATGAGAGAATAAAAGGGGGGATAGACAGAATGAGAGAATAAAAGAGGGGGGATTGACAGAATGAGAGAATAAAAGAGAGGGGGATAGACAGAATGAGAGAATAAAAGAGGGGGATAGACAGAATGAGAGAATAAAAGAGGGGATAGACAGAATGAGAGACTAAAAGAGGGGGTAGCCAGAATGAGAGAATAAATAGAGGGGGGAATAGACAGAATGAGAGAATAAAAGAGGGGGATAGACAGAATGAGAGAATAAAAGAGTGGGGATAGACAGAATGAGACAATAAAAGAGGGGGGATAGACAGAATGAGACAATAAAAGAGGGGGGGATAGACAGAATGAGAGAATAAAAGAGGGGGGTAGACAGAATGAGAGAATCAAGGAGGGGGGGTAGACAGAATGAGAGAATAAAAGAGGGGGATAGACAGAATGAGAGAATAAAAGAGGGGGGATAGACAGAATGAGAGAATAAAGAGAGGGGGATAGACAGAATGAGAGAATAAAAGAGGGGGGATAGACAGAATGAGAGAATAAAAAAGGGGGGATAGACAGAATGAGAGAATAAAAGAGGGGGATAGACAGAATGAGAGAATAAAAGAGGGGGGTAGACAGAATGAGAGAATAAAAGAGGGGGGATAGAGCAGAATGAGAGAATAAAAGAGGGGGGATAGACAGAATGAGAGAATAAAAGAGGGGGGATAGACAGAATGAGAGAATAAAAGAGGGGGGGTAGACAGAATGAGAGAATAAAAGAGGGGGGATAGACAGAATGAGAGAATAAAAGAGGGGGGGAATAGACAGAATGAGAGAATAAAAGAGGGGGGATAGACAGAATGAGAGAATAAAAGAGGGGGGATAGACAGAATGAGAGAATAAAAGAGGGGGATAGACAGAATGAGAGAATAAAAGAGGGGGGATAGACAGAATGAGAGAATAAAAGAGGGGGGATAAACAGAATGAGAGAATAAAAGAGGGGGGTAGACAGAATGAGAGAATAAAAGAGGGGGATAGACAGAATGAGAGAATAAAAGAGGGGGGATAGACAGAATGAGAGAATAAAAGAGGGGGGATAGACAGAATGAGAGAATAAAAGAGAGGGGGATAGACAGAATGAGAGAATAAAAGAGGGGGGATAGACAGAATGAGAGAATAAAAGAGGGGGGATAGACAGAATGAGAGAATAAAAGAGGGGGTAGACAGAATGAGAGAATAAAAGAGGGGGATAGACAGAATGAGAGAATAAAAGAGGGGGATAGACAGAATGAGAGAATAAAAGAGGGGGGATAGACAGAATAAGAGAATAAAAGAGGGGGGTAGACAGAATGAGAGAATAAAAGAGGGGGGATAGACAGAATGAGAGAATAAAAGAGGGGGGATAGTCAGAATGAGAGAATAAAAGAGGGGGGATAGACAGAATGAGAGAATAAAAGAGGGGGGATAGACAGAATGAGAGAATAAAAGAGGGGGATTGAGAGAATAAAAGAGGGGGATAGACAGAATGAGAGAATAAAAGAGGGGGAGAGACAGAATGAGAGAATAAAAGAGGGGGATAGACAGAATGAGAGAATAAAAGAGGGGGGTATACAGAATGAGAGAATAAAAGAGGGGGGATAGACAGAATGAGAGAATAAAAGAGGGGGATAGACAGAATGAGAGAATAAAAGAGGGGGGATAGACAGAATGAGAGAATAAAAGAGGGGGGTAGACAGAATGAGAGAATAAAAGAGGGGGGATAGACAGAATGAGAGAATAAAAGAGGGGGGATAGACAGAATGAGAGAATAAAAGAGGGGGGTATACAGAATGAGAGAATAAAAGAGGGGGGATAGACAGAATGAGAGAATAAAAGAGGGGGGATAGACAGAATGAGAGTATAAAAGAGGGGGGATAGACAGAATGAGAGTATAAAAGAGGGGGGTAGACAGAATGAGAGTATAAAAGAGCGGGTAGACAGAATGAGAGAATAAAAGAGGGGGTAGACAGAATGAGAGAATAAAAGAGGGGGGATAGACAGAATGAGAGCATAAAAGAGGGGGGGTATACAGAATGAGAGAATAAAAGAGGGGGGATAGACAGAATGAGAGAATAAAGAGGGGGGGTAGACAAATGAGAGAATAGAAGAGGGGGATGGACAGAATGAGAGTATAAAAGAGGGGGATAGACAGAATGAGAGAATAAAAGAGAGGGGGGTAGACAGAATGAGAGAATAAAAGAGGGGGGATAGACAGAATGAGAGAATAAAAGAGGGTGGGTAGACAGAATGATAGTATAAAAGAGGGGGATAGACAGAATGAGAGAATAAAAGAGGGGGGATAGACAGAATGAGAGAATAAAAGAGGGGGGATAGACAGAATGAGAGAATAAAAGAGGGGGGATAGACAGAATGAGAGAATAAAAGAGGGGGGGATAGACAGAATGAGAGAATAAAAGAGGGGGGATAGACAGAATGAGAGAATAAAAGAGGGGGGATAGACAGAATGAGAGAATAAAAGAGGGGGGTAGACAGAATGAGAGAATAAAAGAGGGGGGTAGACAGAATGAGAGTATAAAAGAGGGGGGATAGACAGAATGAGAGTATAAAAGAGGGGGGATAGACAGAATGAGAGAATAAAAGAGGGGGGATAGACAGAATGAGAGAATAAAAGAGGGGGGATAGACAGAATGAGAGAATAAAAGAGGCGTTAGACAGAATGAGAGAATAAAACAGGGGGATAGACAGAATGAGAGAATAAAAGAGGGGGATAGACAGAATGAGAGAATAAAAGAGGGGGTAGACAGAATGAGAGAATAAAAGAGGGGGGATAGACAGAATGAGAGAATAAAAGAGGGGGGATAGACAGAATGAGAGAATAAAATAGGGGGGATAGACAGAATGAGAGAATAAAAGAGGGGGGATAGACAGAATGAGAGTATAAAAGAGGGGGGTAGACAGAATGAGAGTATAAAAGAGGGGGGTAGACAGAATGAGAGAATAAAAGAGGGGTAGACAGAATGAGAGAATAAAAGAGGGGGGATAGACAGAATGAGAGAATACAAGAGGGGGGGTATACAGAATGAGAGAATAAAAGAGGGGGGGATAGACAGAATGAGAGAATAAAGAGGGGGGGTAGACAGAATGAGAGAATAAAAGAGGGGGGATAGACAGAATGAGAGTATAAAAGAGGGGGATAGACAGAATGAGAGAATAAAAGAGAGGGGGGTAGACAGAATGAGAGAATAAAAGAGGGGGATAGACAGAATGAGAGAATAAAAGAGGGGGGTAGACAGAATGAGAGAATAAAAGAGGGGGGATAGACAGAATGAGAGTATAAAAGAGGGGGATAGACAGAATGAGAGAATAAAAGAGAGGGGGATAGACAGAATGAGAGAATAAAAGAGGGGGATAGACAGAATGAGAGAATAAAAGAGGGGGGATAGACAGAATGAGAGAATAAAAGAGGGGGATAGACAGAATGAGAGAATAAAAGAGAGGGGGGTAGACAGAATGAGAGAATAAAAGAGGGGGGATAGACAGAATGAGAGAATAAAAGAGGGGGGATAGACAGAATGAGAGAATAAAAGAGGGGGGATAGACAGAATGAGAGAATAAAAGAGGGGGGATAGACAGAATGAGAGAATAAAAGAGGGGGGATAGACAGAATGAGAGTATAAAAGAGGGGGGATAGACAGAATGAGAGTATAAAAGAGGGGGGATAGACAGAATGAGAGAATAAAAGAGGGGGGATAGACAGAATGAGAGAATAAAAGAGGGGGATAGACAGAATGAGAGAATAAAAGAGGGGGGATAGACAGAATGAGAGAATAAAAGAGGGGGGATAGACAGAATGAGAGAATAAAAGAGGGGGATAGACAGAATGAGAGAATAAAAGAGGGGGATAGACAGAATGAGAGAATAAAAGAGGGGGATAGACAGAATGAGAGAATAAAAGAGGGGGGATAGACAGAATGAGAGAATAAAAGAGGGGGGATAGACAGAATGAGAGAATAAAAGAGGGAGGATAGACAGAATGAGAGAATAAAAGAGGGGGGATAGACAGAATGAGAGAATAAAAGAGGGGGGATAGACAGAATGAGAGAATAAAAGAGGGGGGGATAGACAGAATGAGAGAATAAAAGAGGGGGGATAGACAGAATGAGAGAATAAAGAGGGGGGGATAGACAGAATGAGAGAATAAAAGAGGGGGGATAGACAGAATGAGAGAATAAAAGAGGGGGATAGACAGAATGAGAGAATAAAAGAGGGGGATAGACAGAATGAGAGAATAAAAGAGGGGGGATAGACAGAATGAGAGAATAAAAGAGGGGGGATAGACAGAATGAGAGAATAAAAGAGGGGAGATAGACAGAATGAGAGAATAAAAGAGAGGGATAGACAGAATGAGAGAATAAAAGAGGGGGGATAGACAGAATGAGAGAATAAAAGAGGGGGGATAGACAGAATGAAAGAATAAAAGAGGGGGGATAGACAGAATGAGAGAATAAAAGAGGGGGGGATAGACAGAATGAGAGAATAAAAGGGGGGGGATAGACAGAATGAGAGAATAAAAGAGGGGGGGATTGACAGAATGAGAGAATAAAAGAGAGGGGGATAGACAGAATGAGAGAATAAAAGAGGGGGGATAGACAGAATGAGAGAATAAAAGAGGGGGAAAGACAGAATGAGAGACTAAAAGAGGGGGTAGACAGAATGAGAGAATAAAATAGAGGGGGGGATAGACAGAATGAGAGAATAAAAGAGGGGGGATAGACAGAATGAGAGAATAAAAGAGGGGGGGGGATAGACAGAATGAGACAATAAAAGAGGGGGGGATAGACAGAATGAGAGAATAAAAGAGGGGGGTAGACAGAATGAGAGAATAAAGGAGGGGGGTAGACAGAATGAGAGAATAAAAGAGGGGGATAGACAGAATGAGAGAATAAAAGAGGGGGATAGACAGAATGAGTGAATAAAATAGAGGGGGATAGACAGAATGAGAGAATAAAAGAGTGGGGATAGACAGAATGAGAGAATAAAAAAGGGGGGATAGACAGAATGAGAGAATAAAAGAGGGGGGATAGACAGAATGAGAGAATAAAAGAGGGGGGATAGACAGAATGAGAGAATAAAAGAGGGGGATAGACAGAATGAGAGAATAAAAGAGGGGGATAGACAGAATGAGAGAATAAAAGAGGGGGGTAGACAGAATGAGAGAATAAAAAAGGGGGGATAGACAGAATGAGAGAATAAAAGAGGGGGGATAGACAGAATGAGAGAATAAAAGAGGGGGTAGACAGAATGAGAGAATAAAAGAGGGGGGATAGACAGAATGAGAGAATAAAAGAGGGGGATAGACAGAATGAGAGAATAAAAGAGGGGGGTAGACAGAATGAGAGAATAAAAGAGAGGAGATAGACAGAATGAGAAAATAAAAGAGGGGGATAGACAGAATGAGAGAATAAAAGAGGGGGGATAGACAGAATGAGAGAATAAAAGAGGGGGGGATAGACAGAATGAGAGAATAAAAGAGGGGGGATAGACAGAATGAGAGAATAAAAGAGGGGGATAGACAGAATGAGAGAATAAAAGAGGGGGATAGACAGAATGAGAGAATAAAAGAGGGGGGATAGACAGAATGAGAGAATAAAAGAGGGGGGATAGACAGAATGAGAGAATAAAAGAGGGGGGAGTAGACAGAATGAGAGAAAAAAAGGGGGGGGATAGACAGAATGAGAGAATAAGAGAGGGGGGATAGACAGAATGAGAGAATAAAAGAGGGGGGTAGACAGAATGAGAGAATAAAAGAGGGGGATAGACAGAATGAGAGAATAAAAGAGGGGGATAGACAGAATGAGAGAATAAAAGAGGGGGATAGACAGAATGAGAGAATAAAAGAGGGGGGATAGACAGAATGAGAGAATAAAAGAGGGGAGATAGACAGAATGAGAGAATAAAAGAGAGGGGATAGACAGAATGAGAGAATAAAAGAGGGGGGATAGACAGAATGAGAGAATAAAAGAGGGGGATAGACAGAATGAAAGAATAAAAGAGGGAGGGATAGACAGAATGAGAGAATAAAAGAGGGGGGGATAGACAGAATGAGAGAATAAAAGGGGGGGATAGACAGAATGAGAGAATAAAAGAGGGGGGATTGACAGAATGAGAGAATAAAAGAGAGGGGGATAGACAGAATGAGAGAATAAAAGAGGGGGGATAGACAGAATGAGAGAATAAAAGAGGGGGAAAGACAGAATGAGAGACTAAAAGAGGGGGTAGACAGAATGAGAGAATAAAATAGAGGGGGGATAGACAGAATGAGAGAATAAAAGAGGGGGATAGACAGAATGAGAGAATAAAAGAGGGGGGGGGGTAGACAGAATGAGACAATAAAAGAGGGGGGGATAGACAGAATGAGAGAATAAAAGAGGGGGGTAGACAGAATGAGAGAATAAAAGAGGGGGGTAGACAGAATGAGAGAATAAAAGAGGGGGATAGACAGAATGAGAGAATAAAAGAGGGGGATAGACAGAATGAGTGAATAAAATAGAGGGGGATAGACAGAATGAGAGAATAAAAGAGTGGGGATAGACAGAATGAGAGAATAAAAAAGGGGGGATAGACAGAATGAGAGAATAAAAGAGGGGGATAGACAGAATGAGAGAATAAAAGAGGGGGGATAGACAGAATGAGAGAATAAAAAAGGGGGGATAGACAGAATGAGAGAATAAAAGAGGGGGATAGACAGAATGAGAGAATAAAAGAGGGGGGATAGACAGAATGAGAGAATAAAAGAGGGGGATAGACAGAATGAGAGAATAAAAGAGGGGGGTAGACAGAATGAGAGAATAAAAGAGAGGAGATAGACAGAATGAGAAAATAAAAGAGGGGGATAGACAGAATGAGAGAATAAAAGAGGGGGGGATAGACAGAATGAGAGAATAAAAGAGGGGGGGATAGACAGAATGAGAGAATAAAAGAGGGGGGATAGACAGAATGAGAGAATAAAAGAGGGGGATAGACAGAATGAGAGAATAAAAGAGGGGGATAGACAGAATGAGAGAATAAAAGAGGGGGGATAGACAGAATGAGAGAATAAAAGAGGGGGGATAGACAGAATGAGATAATAAAAGAGGGAGGATAGACAGAATGAGAGAATATAAGAGGGGGGATAGACAGAATGAGAGAATAAAAGAGGGGGGATAGACAGAATGAGAGAATAAAAAAGGGGGGGGATAGACAGAATGAGAGAATAAAAGAGGGGGATAGACAGAATGAGAGAATAAAAGGGGGGGATAGACAGAATGAGAGAATAAGAGAGGGGGGATAGACAGAATGAGAGAATAAAAGAGGGGGATAGACAGAATGAGAGAATAAAAGAGGGGGATAGACAGAATGAGAGAATAAAAGAGGGGGGATAGACAGAATGAGAGAATAAAAGAGGGGGTAGACAGAATGAGAGAATAAAAGAGGGGGGGTAGACAGAATGAGAGAATAAAAGAGGGGGGATAGACAGAATGAGAGAATAAAAGAGAGGGATAGACAGAATGAGAGAATAAAAGAGGGGGGATAGACAGAATGAGAGAATAAAAGAGGGGGATAGACAGAATGAGAGAATAAAAGAGGGGGGATAGACAGAATGAGAGAATAAAAGAGGGGGGATAGACAAAATGAGAGAATAAAAGAGGGGGATAGACAGAATGAGAGAATAAAAGAGGGGGGATAGACAGAATGAGAGAATAAAAGAGGGGGGATAGACAGAATGAGAGAATAAAAGAGAGGGATAGACAGAATGAGAGAATAAAAGAGGGGGGGATAGACAGAATGAGAGAATAAAAGAGGGGGATAGACAGAATGAAAGAATAAAAGAGGGGGGATAGACAGAATGAGAGAATAAAAGAGGGGGGATAGACAGAATGAGAGAATAAAAGGGGGGGATAGACAGAATGAGAGAATAAAAGAGGGGGGGATTGACAGAATGAGAGAATAAAAGAGAGGGGGATAGACAGAATGAGAGAATAAAAGAGGGGGGATAGACAGAATGAGAGACTAAAAGAGGGGGTAGACAGAATGAGAGAATAAAATAGAGGGGGGATAGACAGAATGAGAGAATAAAAGAGGGGGATAGACAGAATGAGAGAATAAAAGAGGGGGGGATAGACAGAATGAGACAATAAAAGAGGGGGGGATAGACAGAATGAGAGAATAAAAGAGGGGGGTAGACAGAATGAGAGAATAAAGGAGGGGGGTAGACAGAATGAGAGAATAAAAGAGGGGGATAGACAGAATGAGAGAATAAAAGAGGGGGGATAGACAGAATGAGAGAATAAAATAGAGGGGGATAGACAGAATGAGAGAATAAAAGAGGGGATAGACAGAATGAGAGAATAAAAAAGGGGGGATAGACAGAATGAGAGAATAAAAGAGGGGGATAGACAGAATGAGAGAATACAAGAGGGGGGATAGACAGAATGAGAGAATAAAAGAGGGGGGATAGACAGAATGAGAGAATAAAGAGGGGGGATAGACAGAATGAGAGAATAAAAGAGGGGGGATAGACAGAATGAGAGAATAAAAGAGGGGGATAGACAGAATGAGAGAATAAAAGAGGGGGGATAGACAGAATGAGAGAATAAAAGAGGGGGGTAGACAGAATGAGAGAATAAAAGAGGGGGGATAGACAGAATGAGAGAATAAAAGAGGGGGGATAGACAGAATGAGAGAATAAAAGAGGGGGATAGACAGAATGAGAGAATAAAAGAGGGGGGATAGACAGAATGAGAGAATAAAAGAGGGGGATAGACAGAATGAGAGAATAAAAGAGGGGGGATAGACAGAATGAGAGAATAAAAGAGGGGGGATAGACAGAATGAGAGAATAAAAGAGGGGGATCGACAGAATGAGAGAATAAAAGAGGGGGATAGACAGAATGATAGTATAAAAGAGGGGGATAGACAGAATGAGAGAATAAAAGAGAGGGGGATAGACAGAATGAGAGAATAAAAGAGGGGGGATAGACAGAATGAGAGAATAAAAGAGGGGGATAGACAGAATGAGAGAATAAAAGAGGGGGATAGACAGAATGAGAGAATAAAAGAGGGGGGATAGACAGAATGAGAGAATAAAAGAGGGGGGATAGACAGAATGAGAGAATAAAAGAGGGAGGATAGACAGAATGAGAGAATATAAGAGGGGGGATAGACAGAATGAGAGAATAAAAGAGGGGGGATAGATAGAATGAGAGAATAAAAAAGGGGGGATAGACAGAATGAGAGAATAAAAGAGGGGGATAGACAGAATGAGAGAATAAAAGGGGGGGATAGACAGAATGAGAGAATAAGAGAGGGGGGATAGACAGAATGAGAGAATAAAAGAGGGGGATAGACAGAATGAGAGAATAAAAGAGGGGGATAGACAGAATGAGAGGATAAAAGAGGGGGGATAGACAGAATGAGAGAATAAAAGAGGGGGGATAGACAGAATGAGAGAATAAAAAAGGTAGGGATAGACAGAATGAGAGAATAAAAGAGGGGGATAGACAGAATGAGAGAATAAAAGAGGGGGGATAGACAGAATGAGAGAATAAAAGAGGGAGGATAGACAGAATGAGAGAATATAAGAGGGGGGATAGACAGAATGAGAGAATAAAAGAGGGGGGATAGATAGAATGAGAGAATAAAAAGGGGGGATAGACAGAATGAGAGAATAAAAGAGGGGGATAGACAGAATGAGAGAATAAAAGGGGGGGATAGACAGAATGAGAGAATAAGAGAGGGGGGATAGACAGAATGAGAGAATAAAAGAGGGGGATAGACAGAATGAGAGAATAAAAGAGGGGGATAGACAGAATGAGAGAATAAAAGAGGGGGGATAGACAGAATGAGAGAATAAAAGAGGGGGATAGACAGAATGAGAGAATAAAAGAGGGGGGATAGACAGAATGAGAGAATAAAAGAGGGGGGATAGACAGAATGAGAGAATAAAAGAGAGGGATAGACAGAATGAGAGAATTAAAGAGGGGGGATAGACAGAATGAGAGAATAAAAGAGGGGGATAGACAGAATGAGAGAATAAAAGAGGGGGGATAGACAGAATGAGATAATAAAAGAGGGGGGATAGACAGAATGAGAGAATAAAAGGGGGGATAGACAGAATGAGAGAATAAAAGAGGGGGGATTGACAGAATGAGAGAATAAAAGAGAGGGGGATAGACAGAATGAGAGAATAAAAGAGGGGGATAGACAGAATGAGAGAATAAAAGAGGGGATAGACAGAATGAGAGACTAAAAGAGGGGGTAGCCAGAATGAGAGAATAAAATAGAGGGGGAATAGACAGAATGAGAGAATAAAAGAGGGGGATAGACAGAATGAGAGAATAAAAGAGTGGGGATAGACAGAATGAGACAATAAAAGAGGGGGGATAGACAGAATGAGACAATAAAAGAGGGGGGGATAGACAGAATGAGAGAATAAAAGAGGGGGGTAGACAGAATGAGAGAATCAAGGAGGGGGGGTAGACAGAATGAGAGAATAAAAGAGGGGGATAGACAGAATGAGAGAATAAAAGAGGGGGGATAGACAGAATGAGAGAATAAAATAGAGGGGGATAGACAGAATGAGAGAATAAAAGAGGGGGGATAGACAGAATGAGAGAATAAAAAAGGGGGGATAGACAGAATGAGAGAATAAAAGAGGGGGATAGACAGAATGAGAGAATAAAAGAGGGGGGTAGACAGAATGAGAGAATAAAAGAGGGGGGATAGAGAGAATGAGAGAATAAAAGAGGGGGGATAGACAGAATGAGAGAATAAAAGAGGGGGGATAGACAGAATGAGAGAATAAAAGAGGGGGGGTAGACAGAATGAGAGAATAAAAGAGGGGGATAGACAGAATGAGAGAATAAAAGAGGGGGGAATAGACAGAATGAGAGAATAAAAGAGGGGGGATAGACAGAATGAGAGAATAAAAGAGGGGGGATAGACAGAATGAGAGAATAAAAGAGGGGGATAGACAGAATGAGAGAATAAAAGAGGGGGGATAGACAGAATGAGAGAATAAAAGAGGGGGGATAAACAGAATGAGAGAATAAAAGAGGGGGGTAGACAGAATGAGAGAATAAAAGAGGGGGATAGACAGAATGAGAGAATAAAAGAGGGGGGATAGACAGAATGAGAGAATAAAAGAGGGGGGATAGACAGAATGAGAGAATAAAAGAGAGGGGGATAGACAGAATGAGAGAATAAAAGAGGGGGGATAGACAGAATGAGAGAATAAAAGAGGGGGGATAGACAGAATGAGAGAATAAAAGAGGGGGTAGACAGAATGAGAGAATAAAAGAGGGGGATAGACAGAATGAGAGAATAAAAGAGGGGGATAGACAGAATGAGAGAATAAAAGAGGGGGGATAGACAGAATAAGAGAATAAAAGAGGGGGGTAGACAGAATGAGAGAATAAAAGAGGGGGATAGACAGAATGAGAGAATAAAAGAGGGGGGATAGTCAGAATGAGAGAATAAAAGAGGGGGATAGACAGAATGAGAGAATAAAAGAGGGGGATAGACAGAATGAGAGAATAAAAGAGGGGGATTGAGAGAATAAAAGAGGGGGATAGACAGAATGAGAGAATAAAAGAGGGGGAGAGACAGAATGAGAGAATAAAAGAGGGGGATAGACAGAATGAGAGAATAAAAGAGGGGGGTATACAGAATGAGAGAATAAAAGAGGGGGGATAGACAGAATGAGAGAATAAAAGAGGGGGATAGACAGAATGAGAGAATAAAAGAGGGGGGATAGACAGAATGAGAGAATAAAAGAGGGGGGTAGACAGAATGAGAGAATAAAAGAGGGGGGATAGACAGAATGAGAGAATAAAAGAGGGGGGATAGACAGAATGAGAGAATAAAAGAGGGGGGTATACAGAATGAGAGAATAAAAGAGGGGGGATAGACAGAATGAGAGAATAAAAGAGGGGGGATAGACAGAATGAGAGTATAAAAGAGGGGGGATAGACAGAATGAGAGTATAAAAGAGGGGGGTAGACAGAATGAGAGTATAAAAGAGCGGGTAGACAGAATGAGAGAATAAAAGAGGGGGTAGACAGAATGAGAGAATAAAAGAGGGGGGATAGACAGAATGAGAGCATACAAGAGGGGGGTATACAGAATGAGAGAATAAAAGAGGGGGGATAGACAGAATGAGAGAATAAAGAGGGGGGGTAGACAAAATGAGAGAATAGAAGAGGGGGATGGACAGAATGAGAGTATAAAAGAGGGGGATAGACAGAATGAGAGAATAAAAGAGAGGGGGGTAGACAGAATGAGAGAATAAAAGAGGGGGGATAGACAGAATGAGAGAATAAAAGAGGGTGGTAGACAGAATGATAGTATAAAAGAGGGGGATAGACAGAATGAGAGAATAAAAGAGAGGGGATAGACAGAATGAGAGAATAAAAGAGGGGGGATAGACAGAATGAGAGAATAAAAGAGGGGGGATAGACAGAATGAGAGAATAAAAGAGGGGGGATAGACAGAATGAGAGAATAAAAGAGGGGGGATAGACAGAATGAGAGAATAAAAGAGGGGGGATAGACAGAATGAGAGAATAAAAGAGGGGGGTAGACAGAATGAGAGAATAAAAGAGGGGGGTAGACAGAATGAGAGTATAAAAGAGGGGGGATAGACAGAATGAGAGTATAAAAGAGGGGGGATAGACAGAATGAGAGAATAAAAGAGGGGGATAGACAGAATGAGAGAATAAAAGAGGGGGGTAGACAGAATGAGAGAATAAAAGAGGCGTTAGACAGAATGAGAGAATAAAACAGGGGGATAGACAGAATGAGAGAATAAAAGAGGGGGATAGACAGAATGAGAGAATAAAAGAGGGGGTAGACAGAATGAGAGAATAAAAGAGGGGGGATAGACAGAATGAGAGAATAAAAGAGGGGGGATAGACAGAATGAGAGAATAAAATAGGGGGGATAGACAGAATGAGAGAATAAAAGAGGGGGGATAGACAGAATGAGAGTATAAAAGAGGGGGGTAGACAGAATGAGAGTATAAAAGAGGGGGGTAGACAGAATGAGAGAATAAAAGAGGGGGTAGACAGAATGAGAGAATAAAAGAGGGGGGATAGACAGAATGAGAGAATACAAGAGGGGGGTATACAGAATGAGAGAATAAAAGAGGGGGGATAGACAGAATGAGAGAATAAAGAGGGGGGGTAGACAGAATGAGAGAATAAAAGAGGGGGATAGACAGAATGAGAGTATAAAAGAGGGGGATAGACAGAATGAGAGAATAAAAGAGAGGGGGGTAGACAGAATGAGAGAATAAAAGAGGGGGGATAGACAGAATGAGAGAATAAAAGAGGGGGGTAGACAGAATGAGAGAATAAAAGAGGGGGGTAGACAGAATGAGAGTATAAAAGAGGGGGATAGACAGAATGAGAGAATAAAAGAGAGGGGGGATAGACAGAATGAGAGAATAAAAGAGGGGGATAGACAGAATGAGAGAATAAAAGAGGGGGGTAGACAGAATGAGAGTATAAAAGAGGGGGATAGACAGAATGAGAGAATAAAAGAGAGGGGGGTAGACAGAATGAGAGAATAAAAGAGGGGGGATAGACAGAATGAGAGAATAAAAGAGGGGGGATAGACAGAATGAGAGAATAAAAGAGGGGGGATAGACAGAATGAGAGAATAAAATAGGGGGGTAGACAGAATGAGAGAATAAAAGAGGGGGGGATAGACAGAATGAGAGTATAAAAGAGGGGGGTAGACAGAATGAGAGTATAAAAGAGGGGGGTAGACAGAATGAGAGTATAAAAGAGGGGGGATAGACAGAATGAGAGAATAAAAGAGGGGGTAGACAGAATGAGAGAATAAAAGAGGGGGGGATAGACAGAATGAGAGTATAAAAGAGGGGGGTAGACAGAATGAGAGTATAAAAGAGGGGGGTAGACAGAATGAGAGTATAAAAGAGGGGGGATAGACAGAATGAGAGAATAAAAGAGGGGGTAGACAGAATGAGAGAATAAAAGAGGGGGGGATAGACAGAATGAGAGTATAAAAGAGGGGGGTAGACAGAATGAGAGTATAAAAGAGGGGGGTAGACAGAATGAGAGTATAGAAGAGGGGGGATAGACAGAATGAGAGAATAAAAGAGGGGGTAGACAGAATGAGAGAATAAAAGAGGGGGGTAGACAGAATGAGAGTATAAAAGAGGGGGGTAGACAGAATGAGAGAATAAAAGAGGGGGTAGACAGAATGAGAGAATAAAAGAGGGGGGATAGACAGAATGAGATAATAAAAGAGGGGGGGTAGACAGAATGAGAGAATAAAAGAGGGGGGATAGACAGAATGAGAGAATAAAAGAGGGGGGTAGACAGAATGAGAGTATAAAAGAGGGGGGTAGACAGAATGAGAGTATAGAAGAGGGGGGATAGACAGAATGAGAGAATAAAAGAGGGGGTAGACAGAATGAGAGAATAAAAGAGGGGGGTAGACAGAATGAGAGTATAAAAGAGGGGGGTAGACAGAATGAGAGAATAAAAGAGGGGGGTAGACAGAATGAGAGAATAAAAGAGGGGGGATAGACAGAATGAGATAATAAAAGAGGGGGGGTAGACAGAATGAGAGAATAAAAGAGGGGGGATAGACAGAATGAGAGAATAAAAGAGGGGGGGTAGACAGAATGAGAGAATAAAAGAGGGGGGTAATGTAGGGAGAACCACTGACCTGAGAACCCTGAATCCTTTTCATTGCTCACTGGGGACGATCCCTTGTCCTCCTCAGGCTGCTGTGTGTTGTCCTCACTTTCGGGGGGTTTGTCAGTAGAGGAGGGGGCCATGGCTGGGGGTGAGACATGCATTAGACATGTAACTGTCAGATATTGTCTTCTTGTCTGCTCAGAGTCTCACTCTTTGTTTCCTGTTTGCTCTCTGCATCTCTCCCTCTTGTGCCTGGTTAGACCGCTCCCAGTCTGGCAGTAAAGTACATTCCCGCCCCTTGTACTGTACAACGTGATGTTCTGTACTGTACTCACTGTACAAGTGCTGCCCCGCCTGTACTGTACATACCTGAGCAGCTACACGTGTTATCTACACCACTGTTTGTATTTTTATATAGTCTGTTTGTCCTTCTACCAAACGTGTACGTCTGTGTATGTATGTATGTATGTATGTATCTATCTGTCTATCTGTCTATCTATCTATATATCTATCTATCTATCTATCTATCTATCATCTATCTATCTATCTATCTATCTGTCTATCTATATATCTATCATCTATCTATTTATCTATCTATCTATCAATCTATCTATCTATCTATCATCTATCTATCTATCTATCTATCATCTATCTATCTATCTGTCTATCTGTCTATCTATCTATATATCTATATATCTATCTATCATCTATCTATCTATCTATCTATCTGTCTATCTATATATCTATCATCTATCTATTTATCTATCTATCTATCAATCTATCAATCTATCTATATATCTATTTATCTATCTATCTATCATCTATCTATCTATCTGTCTATCTATCTATATATCTATCATCTATCTATTTATCTATCTATATATCTATCATCTATCTATATATCTATATATCTATCATCTATCTTTATATGTCTGTATCTATCTATCTATCTATCTATCTATCTATCTATCTATCATCTATCTATCTATCTATCTATCTATCTATCTATCTATCATCTATCTTTATATGTCTGTATCTATCTATCTATCTATCTATATATCTATCATCTATCTATCTATCTATCATCTATCTTTATCTGTCTGTATCTATCTATCTATCTATCTATCTATCATCTATCAATCTATCTATATATCTATATATCTATCATCTATCTTTATCTGTCTGTCTGTATCTATCATCTATCTATCTATCTATCATCTATCTATCTATCTATCTATCTATCTAATTATCTATCTATCTATCATCTATCTTTATCTGTCTGTATCTATCTATCTATCTTACTATCTATCTATCTATCTATCTATCTATCTATCTATCTATATATCATCTATCTTTATCTGTCTGTATCTATCTATCTATCTACCTATCTATCTATCTATTTATCTATCTATAATCTATCTATCTATATATCATCTATCTATTTCTCTCTGTCTACTATCTATCTATCTATCTATCTATCTATAATCTATCTATCTATATATCATCTATCTATTTCTCTCTGTCTACTATCTATCTATCTATCTATCTATCTCTGTCTACTATCTATCTATCATCTATCTATCTATCCATCTATCTATCATCTATCTATCTATCTATCTATCTATCTATCTCTGTCTACTATCTATCATCTATCTATCTATCTCTGTCTACTATCTATCTATCTATCTATCATCTATCTATCTATCTATCTATCTATCAATCATCTATCTATCTATCTCTGTCTACTATCTATCATCTATCTATCTGTCATGTGAATACAGATACATTTAATCTTACCGTTCTCTCTCGCTCCCTTGCCTCTCTCCCTCTCTCTCTCCCTGATCTGTATTACTCTCTCACACACTCCTCCTCTGTCTCCTCCCCTCAGTAATTCACCACGTGTATCTGTCATGCTTCTCTCTCAGTGTTCAACTATTAATCTGTAACCTATATATAATCTATCTGGATTGGATATGTGTGTCTATATCTTTTTAAAGCAATATCTATCTATCTATCTATCTATCTATCTATCTATATCTAATCTATCTATCTGTCTGTCTATCGATTTATCTTTCTATCTATTTGTCTTCTGTTTGCCTATGAATCTGTTAATCTATCAGTTTGCATTTGCCTACCTGTCCATCTATCAGTCTGTCTTGTCTGCCTATCCTTCACTATCTCTGTCTATGCGCCCATCCATCAGTCTGTCTGCCTATCCTCTATGTCTGTCTACCTGTCCATCCATCAGTCTGTCGCCTATCCCTCTCTATGTCTGTCTACCTGTCCATCTATCAGTCTATCTGCCTAGCCTTCTCTAGGTCTGTCTACCTGTCCATCCATCAGTCTGTCTGCCTATCCTTCTCAATGTTTGTCTACCTGTCCATCCATCAGTCTTTCTGCCTATCCTTCACTATCTCTGTCTACCTGTCCATCCATCAGCCTGTCTGCCTATCCTTCTTTATGTCTGTCTACACGTCTATCCATCAGTCTTTCTGCCTATCCTTTACTATCTCTGTCTACCTGTCCATCCATCCATCAGTCTGTCTGTCTATCCTTTACTATCTCTGTCTACCTGTCCATCCATCCATCAGTCTGTCTGTTTATCCTTCTCTATGTCTGTCTACCTGCCCATCCATCAGTCTGTCTGCCTATCCTTCTCTATGTCTGTCTACCTGTCCATCCATCAGTCTGTCTGCCTATCCTTCTCTATGTCTGTCTACCTGTCCATCCATCCATCCATCCATCCATCCATCCATCCATCCATCCATCAGTCTTTCTGACTATTCTTCTCTATGTCTGTATACCTGTCCATCCATCAGTCTGTTTGTTTATCTTCTCTATATCTGTCTACCTGTCCATCCATTAGTCTGTCTGCCTATCCTCTATGTCTGTCTACCTGCCCATCCATCAGTCTGTCTGCCTATCCTTCTCTATGTCTGTCTACCTGTCCAGCCATCAGTCTGTCTGCCTATCCTTCTCTATGTCTGTCTACCTGTCCATCCATCTGTCTTTCTGCCTATTCTTCTCTATGTCTGTCTACCTGACCATCCATCAGTCTGTCTGCCTATCATCTATGTCTGTCTACCTGTCCATCCATCAGTCTGTCTGTTTATCTTTCTCTGTGTCTGTCTACCTGCCCATCCACCAGTCTGTCTGCCTATCCTTCACTATCTCTATCTACCTATTTATCTATAAGTCTGTCTGCCTATCCTCTATCTCTGTCTACCTGTCCATCCATTAGTCTGCCTATCCTTTACTATCTCTGTCTACCTGTCAATCCATCAGTCTGACTGCCTATCCTTTTCTATGTCTGTCTTCCTGTCCATCCATCAGTCTATCTGACTATCCTTCACTATCTATGTCTACCTGTCTATCAGTCTGTCTGCCTACCCTTCTCTATGTCTGTCTACCTGTCCATCCATCAGTCTGTCTGCCCATCCTTCAGTTTATTCCTAGCTTAGTATTCTTCCATCTAACAGCCTGCCCCTCAGTTTGTCCATCTGTTTATCCATCCATCTATCCACTTGTCCTCAATCACTCTGTCTTCTTGTCTGTCCATGAATCTAACAATCTGCTTGCCTATCCATCCAGTTCTTCTGCCAGATCTTCTGTCTGTCCATTTTTCACTTCATCTGTCATTGAGCCTATACTTACATTTCTCTGTCTACTTGTCTGTCTGTCCATTTGTCTGACGGTCCTCCTGTCTGTCAGTGTGTTCTTTAGTCTGTCTTCCGTGCCCTCCATTAGTCTGTCTGCTTGTCCTCTCTCTGTCTGTCTGCCTCCTGTCATTCTGTGCGTCCCTCCATCTCCCTAACTGTGTATCAGTCACACTTCACCTGTATAACAGCCATGTGCTCAGTCTATAATGTGCCTAAGTATCCTACAGACTGTTGTAGTGAAATATACAAATAATGTGTTTATACATTTATTATTCCATCCATCTATCTTTATGTATCCAGCTGTATATTATTTAGCATCTTCCCATTGCCGGTGTACACACATGCAGTGTAATAAACAATCTGCTTGGTCTATCAGTAAACATGTTTATGTACAATGTGTCCATCAGACGCTAGCGTGTCTGCCTGTACGATTTATACAGAGGTTTGCAGCTATAAGAATTATGAAAAAGAAAAATATAGAGCATCAGTCTATGACGTAAACATTTTTTCATACACTTTGGGGCCTATTTATTAAGGTGCGAGCGGACATGATCCGACATGTCCGCTGTCGGCATTTATCATTACACCAGCAGTTCTTGTGAACTGCTGGTGCAATGCCGCCCCCTGCAGATTTGCGGCCAATCGGACGCTAGCAGGGGATGTCAATCAACCAACTCTTGTTGTACACTAATGTAACCTGACCAGATTGCAAGCTCTTGTAGCATTCTGCTGTAACCTAATCAGATTGCAAGCTCTTGTAGCACACAGCTGTAACCTGATCAGATTGCAAGCTCTTGTAGCACACTGCTGTAACCTGATCAGATTGCAACTTCTTGTATTACACTGCTGTAACCTGATCAGATTGCAAGCTCTTGTAGCACACTGCTGTAACCTGATCAGATTGCAAGCTCTTGTATTACACTGCTGTAACATGATCAGAGTGCAAGCTCTTGTATCACACTGCTGTAACCTGATCAGATTGCAACTTCTTGTATTACACTGCTGTAACCTGATCAGATTGCAAGCTCTTGTATTACACTGCTGTAACCTAATCAGATTGCAAGCTCTTGTATTACACTGCTGTAATCTGATCAGATTGCAAGCTCTTGTATTACACTGCTGTAATCTGATCAGATTGCAAGCTCTTGTAGCACACTGCTGTAACCTGATCAGATTGCAAGCTCTTGTATTACACTGCTGTAACATGATCAGAGTGCAAGCTCTTGTATCACACTGCTGTAACCTGATCAGATTGCAACTTCTTGTATTACACTGCTGTAACCTGATCAGATTGCAAGCTCTTGTATTACACTGCTGTAACCTAATCAGATTGCAAGCTCTTGTATTACACTGCTGTAATCTGATCAGATTGCAAGCTCTTGTAGCACACTGCTGTAACCTGATCAGATTGCAAGCTCTTGTATTACACTGCTGTAACATGATCAGAGTGCAAGCTCTTGTATCACACTGCTGTAACCTGATCAGATTGCAAGCTCTTGTAGCACACTGCTGTAACCTGATCAGATTGCAAGCTCTTGTATCACACTGCTGTAACCTGATCAGATTGCAAGCTCTTGTATTACACTGCTGTAACCTGATCAGATTGCAACTTCTTGTATTACACTGCTGTAACCTGATCAGATTGCAAGCTCTTGTAGCATACTGCTGTAACCTAATCAGATTGCAAGCTCTTGTAGCACACTGCTGTAACCTGATCAGATTGCAAGCTCTTGTAGCATACTGCTGTAACCTAATCAGATTGCAAGCTCTTGTAGCACACAGCTGTAACCTGATCAGATTGCAAGCTCTTGTATTACACTAATGTAACCTGATCAGATTGCAAGCTCTTGTATTACACTGCTGTAACCTAATCAGATTACAAGCTCTTGTAGCACACAGCTGTAAATTCAAAGTGATGGAAAACAGCACACCTGTATCTTCTTTTGTGGGGCACGGAGTAACAGACTTGCCAGGTCTCTGTAGAATCCACAAATTTCAAAAAACTCCAGCCACCAACTTCATTAAAAGACCTTTATTATCTTATTCTGGGTCCAAGTATACAATGTTTCAAGCCAACATTAGGCTCTTAATCATGTACCTATCATGTACCTATTAATCAGGTACATGATTAGGAGCCTAATGTTGGCTTGAAACGTTGTATACTTGGACCCAGAATAAGATAATAAAGGTCTTTTAATGAAGTTGGTGGCTGGAGTTTTTTGAAATTTGAGCACACAGCTGTAACCTGATCAGATTGCAAGCTCTTGTATTACACTAATGTAACCTGATCAGATTGCAAGCTCTTGTATCACACTGCTGTAACCTGATCAGTTTGCAAGCTCTCGTAGCACACTGCTGTAACCTGATCAGATTGCAACATCTTTTATTACACTGCTATAACCTGATCAGATTGCAAGCTTTTGTATTACACTACTGTAACCTGATCAGACTACAAGCTCTTGTAGCACACTGCTGTGACCTGATTAGAGTGCAAGTTTTTGTATTACACTGCTGTAACCTGATCAGATTGCAAGCTCTTGTATTACACTGCTGTAACCTGATCAGATTGCTGCTGTAACCTGATCAGATTGCAAGCTCTTGTAGCACACTGCTGTAACCTGATCAGATTGCAAGCTCTTGTAGCACACTGCTGTAACCTGATTAGATTGCAAGCTCTTGTATCACACTGCTGTAACCTGATCAGATTGCAAGCTCTTGTAGCACACTGCTGTAACCTGATTAGAATGCAAGCTTTTTTTTCATCACACTGCTGTAACCTGATCAGATTGCAAGCTCTTGTAGCACACTGCTGTAACCTGATTAGATTACAAGCTTTTTTTAATCACACTGCTGTAACCTGATCAGATTGCAAGCTCTTGTAGCACACTGCTGTAACCTGATCAAATTGCAAGCTCTTGTAGCACACTGCTGTAACCTGATCAGATAGCACAGTGCTGTAACCTGATCAGATTGCAAGCTCTTGTATAACACTTCTGTAACCTGATCAGATAGCACAGTGCTGTAACCTGATCAGATTGCAAGCTCTTGTATTACACTGCTGTAACCTGATCAGATTGCTGCTGTAACCTGATCAGATTGCAAGCTCTTGTAGCACACTGCTGTAACCTGATCAGATTGCAAGCTCTTGTAGCACACTGCTGTAACCTGATTAGATTGCAAGCTCTTGTATCACACTGCTGTAACCTGATCAGATTGCAAGCTCTTGTAGCACACTGCTGTAACCTGATTAGATTGCAAGCTTTTTTTTATCACACTGCTGTAACCTGATCAGATTGCAAGCTCTTGTAGCACACTGCTGTAACCTGATTAGATTGCAAGCTTTTTTTAATCACACTGCTGTAACCTGATCAGATTGCAAGCTCTTGTAGCACACTGCTGTAACCTGATCAAATTGCAAGCTCTTGTAGCACACTGCTGTAACCTGATCAGATAGCACAGTGCTGTAACCTGATCAGATTGCAAGCTCTTGTATAACACTTCTGTAACGTGATCAGATAGCACAGTGCTGTAACCTGATCAGATTGCAAGCTCTTGTATAACACTTCTGTAACCTGATCAGATAGCACAGTGCTGTAACCTGATCAGATTGCAAGCTCTTGTATAACACTGCTGTAACCTGATCAGATTGCAAGCTCTTGTATCACACTGCTGTAACCTGATCAGATCGCAAGATATTGTATTACACTGCTGTAACCTGATCAGATTGCAAGATCTTGTATCACACTGCTGTAACCTGATCAGATAGCACAGTGCTGTAACCTGATCAGATTGCAAGCTCTTGTATAACACTTCTGTAACCTGATCAGATAGCACAGTGCTGTAACCTGATCAGATTGCAAGCTCTTGTATAACACTGCTGTAACCTGATCAGATTGCAAGCTATTGTATCACACTGCTGTAACCTAATCAGATTGCAAGCTCTTGTATTACACTGCTGTAACCTGATCAGAGTGCAAGCTCATGTATTGCACTGCTTTAACCTGATCAGATTGCAAGCTCTTGTAGCACACTGCTGTAACCTGATCAGATTGCAATCTCTTGTATTGCACTGCTGTAACCTGATCAGATTGCAAGCTCTTGTATTACACTGCTGTAACCTGATCAGATTGCAAGCTCTTGTATTACACTGCTGTAACCTGATCAGATTGCAAGCTCTTGTATTACACTGCTGTAACCGGATCAGATTACAAGGTCTTGTATTACATAGCTGTAACCTGATCAGATTGCAAGCTCTTGTAGCACACTGCTGTAACTTGATCAGATTGCTAACTCTTGTATCACACTGCTATAACCTGATCAGATTGCAAGCTTTTGTAGCACACTACTGTAACCTGATCAGATTGCAAGCTCTTGTATCACACTGCTGTAATCTGATCAGATTGCAAGCTCTTGTAGCACACTGCTGTAATCTGATCAGATTGCAAGCTCTTGTATCACACTGCTGTAACCTGATCAGAGTGCAAGCTCTTGTATCAAACTGCTGTAATCTGATCAGATTGCAAGATCTTGTATCACACTGCTGTAACCTGATCAGATTGCAAGCTCTTGTAGCACACTGCTGTAACCTGATCAGATTGCAAGCTCTTGTATTACACTGCTGTAACCTGATCAGATTGCAAGCTCTTGTATTACACTAATGTAATCTGATCAGATTGCAAGCTTTTGTAGCTCACTGCTGTAACCTGATCAGATTGCAAGCTCTTGTAGCACACTGCTGTAATCTGATCAGATTGCAAACTCATGTAGCACACTGCTGTAATCTGATCAGATTGCAAGCTCTTGTATCACACTGCTGTAACCTGATCAGATTGCAAGCTCTTGTATTACACTGCTGTAACCTGATCAGAATGCAAGCTCTTGTATTACACTGCTGTAATCTGATCAGATTGCAAGCTCTTGTAGTACACTACTGTAACCTGATCAGATTGCAAGCTCTTGTAGCACACTACTGTAACCTGATCAGATTGCAAGCTCTTGTAGTACACTACTGTAACCTGATCAGATTGCAAGCTCTTGTATCAAACTGCTGTAATCTGATCAGATTGCAAGATCTTGTATCACACTGCTGTAATCTGATCAGATTGCAAACTCATGTAGCACACTGCTGTAATCTGATCAGATTGCAAGCACTTGTATCACACTGCTGTAACCTGATCAGATTGCAAGCTCTTGTATCACACTGCTGTAACCTGATCAGATTGCAAGCTCTTGTAGTACACTGCTGTAACCTGATCAGAGTGCAAGCTCTTGTAGTACACTGCTGTAACCTGATCAGATTGCAAGCTCTTGTATTACACTAATGTAATCTGATCAGATTGCAAGCTTTTGTAGCTCACTGCTGTAACCTGATCAGATTGCAAGCTCTTGTAGCACACTGCTGTAATCTGATCAGATTGCAAACTCATGTAGCACACTGCTGTAATCTGATCAGATTGCAAGCTCTTGTATCACACTGCTGTAACCTGATCAGATTGCAAGCTCTTGTATTACACTGCTGTAACCTGATCAGAATGCAAGCTCTTGTATTACACTGCTGTAATCTGATCAGATTGCAAGCTCTTGTAGTACACTACTGTAACCTGATCAGATTGCAAGCTCTTGTAGCACACTACTGTAACCTGATCAGATTGCAAGCTCTTGTAGTACACTACTGTAACCTGATCAGATTGCAAGCTCTTGTATCAAACTGCTGTAATCTGATCAGATTGCAAGATCTTGTATCACACTGCTGTAATCTGATCAGATTGCAAACTCATGTAGCACACTGCTGTAATCTGATCAGATTGCAAGCACTTGTATCACACTGCTGTAACCTGATCAGATTGCAAGCTCTTGTATCACACTGCTGTAACCTGATCAGATTGCAAGCTCTTGTAGTACACTGCTGTAACCTGATCAGAGTGCAAGCTCTTGTAGTACACTAATGTAATCTGATCAGATTGCAAGCTCTTGTAGTACACTATTGTAATCTGATCAGATTGCAAGCTCTTGTAGTACACTGCTGTAACCTGATCAGATTGCAAGCTCTTGTATTACACTACTGTAACCTGATCAGATTGCAAGCTCTTGTAGCACACTGCTGTAACCTGATCAGATTGCAAGCTCTTGTATCACACTGCTGTAACCTGATCAGAATGCAAGCTCTTGTATCACACTGCTGTAATCTTATTTTATTGCAAGCTCTTGTAGCACACTGCTGTAACCTGATCAGAGTGCAAGCTCATGCATTGCACTGCTGTAACCTGATCAGATTGCAAGCTCTTGTAGCACACTGCTGTAACCTGATCAGATTGCAAGCTCTTGTATTGCACAGCTGTAACCTGATCAGATTGCAAACTCTTGTAGCACACTGCTGTAACCTGATCAGATTGCAAGCTCTTGTAGCACACTGCTGTAATCTGACCAGATTGCAAGCTTTTGTATCACACTGCTGTAACCTGATCAGATTGCAAGCTCTTGTATTACACTGCTGTAACCTGATCAGATTGCAAGCTCTTGTAGCACACTGCTGTAACCTGATCAGATTGCAATCTCTTGTATTGCACTGCTGTAACCTGATCAGATTGCAAGCTCTTGTATTACACTGCTGTAACTGGATCAGATTACAAGGTCTTGTATTACATAGCTGTAACCTGATCAGATTGCAAGCTCTTGTAGCACACTGCTGTAACTTGATCAGATTGCTAACTCTTGTATCACACTGCTATAACCTGATCAGATTGCAAGCTTTTGTAGCACACTACTGTAACCTGATCAGATTGCAAGCTCTTGTATCACACTGCTGTAATCTGATCAGATTGCAAGCTCTTGTAGCACACTGCTGTAATCTGATCAGATTGCAAGCTCTTGTATCACACTGCTGTAACCTGATCAGAGTGCAAGCTCTTGTATCAAACTGCTGTAATCTGATCAGATTGCAAGATCTTGTATCACACTGCTGTAACCTGATCAGATTGCAAGCTCTTGTAGCACACTGCTGTAACCTGATCAGATTGCAAGCTCTTGTATTACACTGCTGTAACCTGATCAGATTGCAAGCTCTTGTATTACACTAATGTAATCTGATCAGATTGCAAGCTTTTGTAGCTCACTGCTGTAACCTGATCAGATTGCAAGCTCTTGTAGCACACTGCTGTAATCTGATCAGATTGCAAACTCATGTAGCACACTGCTGTAATCTGATCAGATTGCAAGCTCTTGTATCACACTGCTGTAACCTGATCAGATTGCAAGCTCTTGTATTACACTGCTGTAACCTGATCAGAATGCAAGCTCTTGTATCAAACTGCTGTAATCTGATCAGATTGCAAGATCTTGTATCACACTGCTGTAATCTGATCAGATTGCAAACTCATGTAGCACACTGCTGTAATCTGATCAGATTGCAAGCTCTTGTATCACACTGCTGTAACCTGATCAGATTGCAAGCTCTTGTATCACACTGCTGTAACCTGATCAGATTGCAAGCTCTTGTATTACACTGCTGTAATCTGATCAGATTGCAAGCTCTTGTAGTACACTGCTGTAACCTGATCAGATTGCAAGCTCTTGTAGTACACTGCTGTAACCTGATCAGAGTGCAAGCTCTTGTAGTACACTAATGTAATCTGATCAGATTGCAAGCTCTTGTAGTACACAGCTGTAACCTGATCAGATTGCAAGCTCTTGTATTACACTGCTGTAACCTGATCAGATTGCAAGCTCTTGTATCACACTGCTGTAATCTTATCAGATTGCAAGCTCTTGTAGCACACTGCTGTAATCTGATCAGATTGCAAGCTCTTGTATCACACTGCTGTAACCTGATCAGATTGCAAGCTCTTGTAGCACACTGCTGTAACCTGATCAGATTGCAAGCTTTTGTAGTACACTGCTGTAACCTGATCAGATTGCATGCTCTTGTATTACACTGCTGTAATTTGATCAGATTGCAAGCTCTTGTATTACACTAATGTAATCTGATCAGATTGCAAGCTTTTGTAGCTCACTGCTGTAACCTGATCAGATTGCAAGCTCGTGTAGCACACTGCTGTAATCTGATCAGATTGCAAGCTCTTGTATCACACTGCTGTAACCTGATCATATTGCAAGCTCTTGTATCACAGTGCTGTAATCTGATCAGATTGCAAGCTCTTGTAGCACACTGCTGTAACCTGATCAGATTGCAAGCTTTTGTAGTACACTGATGTAACCTGATCAGATTGCAAGCTCTTGTATTACACTGCTGTAACTTGATCAGATTGCAAACTCTTGTATTACACTGCTGTAATCTGATCAGATTGCAAGCTTTTGTAGCTCACTGCTGTAATCTGATCAGATTGCAAACTCATGTAGCACACTGCTGTAATCTGATCAGATTGCAAGCTCTTGTATCACACTGCTGTAACCTGATCAGATTGCAAGCTCTTGTATCACACTGCTGTAATCTGATCAGATTGCAAGCTCTTGTAGCACGCTGCTGTAATCTGATCAGATTGCAAGCTCTTGTATCACACTGCTGTAACCTGATCACATTGCAAGATCTTGTAGCACACTGCTGTAACCAGATCAGATTGCAAGCTCTTGTAGTACACTGCTGTAACCTGATCAGATTGCAAGCTCTTGTATTACACTAATGTAATCTGATTAGATTGCAAGATCTTGTATCACACTGCTGTAACCTGATCAGATTGCAAGCTCTTGTATTACACTGCTGTAACCTGATCAGATTGCAAGCTCTTGTAGTACACTGCTGTAACCTGATCAGATTGTAAGCTCTTGTAGTACACTGCTGTAACCTGATCAGATTGCAAGCACTTGTATTACACTGCTGTAACCTGATCAGATTGCAAGCTCTTGTATCACACTGCTGTAACCTGATCAGATTGCAAGCTCTTGTATCACATTGCTGTAACCTAATCAGATTGCAAGCTCTTGTATTACACTGCTGTAACCTGATCAGAGTGCAAGCTCATGTATTGCACTGCTGTAACCTGATCAGATTGCAAGCTCTTGTAGCACACTGCTGTAACCTGATCAGATTGCAATCTCTTGTATTGCACTGCTGTAACCTGATCAGATTGCAAGCTCTTGTATTACACTGCTGTAACCTGATCAGATTGCAAGCTCTTGTATTACATAGCTGTAACCTGATCAGATTGCAAGCTCTTGTAGCACAGTGCTGTAACCTGATCAGATTGCTAACTCTTGTATCACACTGCTGTAACCTGATCAGATTGCAAGCTCTTGTATCACACTGCTGTAACCTGATCCGATTGCAAGCTCTTGTATCACACTGCTGTAATCTGATCAGATTGCAAGCTCTTGTAGCACACTGCTGTAATCTGATCAGATTGCAAGATCTTGTATCACACTGCTGTAACCTGATCAGAGTGCAAGCTCTTGTATCAAACTGCTGTAATCTGATCAGATTGCAAGCTCTTGTAGCACACTGCTGTAATCTGATCAGATTGCAAGATCTTGTATCACACTGCTGTAACCTGATCAGATTGCAAGATCTTGTATCACACTGCTGTAATCTGATCAGATTGCAAGCTCTTGTAGTACACTGCTGTAACCTGATCAGATTGCAAGCTCTTGTATTACACTAATGTAATCTGATCAGATTGCAAGCTCTTGTAGTACACTGCTGTAACCTGATCAGAGTGCAAGCTCTTGTATTACACTGCTGTAATCTAATCAGATTGCAAGCTCTTGTATTACACTGCTGTAACTTCATCAGATTGCAAGCTCTTGTAGCAGACTGCTGTAACCTGATCAGAGTGCAAGCTCTTGTAGCACACTGCTGTAACTTGATCAGATTGGGAACTCTTATAGTACACTACTGTAACCTGATCAGAGTGCAAGCTCTTGTAGCACACTGCTGTAACTTGATCAGATTGGGAACTCTTATAGTACACTACTGTAACCTGATCAGAGTGCAAGCTCGTGTAGCACACTGCTGTAACTTGATCAGATTGGGAACTCTTATAGTACACTACTGTAACCTGATCAGAGTGCAAGCTCTTGTATTACACTGCTGTAACCTGATCACATTGCAAGCTCTTGTAGTACATTGCTGTAACCTGATCAGAGTGCAAGCTCTTGTATTACACTGCTGTAACCTGATCAGATTGCAAGCTCTTGTATTACACTGCTGTAACCTGATCAGATTGCAAGCTCTTGTATTACACTGCTGTAACCTGATCAGATTGCAAGATCTTGTATCACACTGCTGTAACCTGATCAGATTGCAAGCTCTTGTAGTACACTAATGTAAACTGTTCAGATTGCTCTGGTACCATCTAACAAGAATAGGTTGCAATCTATTTTGCTATATTGTTAGAAGTAAATCTGTTTATCTTGCTTCTAGAGGAAAATGAAATGCAAAACATAAAATAGCTGCTCTCAGTTAGTGCTGGCATGAGCTGTGTAGATCACCATAAGCCCCTGTGTTTATGAGTATGTATATACAAACAGCCACACACTTACCTCGTGTCTATGCTCACCGTCTGTTGTGTATCTCTGTAACTCGTACTGTACTGACGGCCTTCCATTACACACCTCTCTGCACGCTCTGTTCCTCCTTTGTCTCCTCCCTTTGTTCAGCCTACTAATGTTCAGAACATTACGGTTCCTCCCTCCCCCTTTATATCTATCTATCTATCTATCTATCTATCTATCTGTCTGTCTGTCTGTCTGTCTGTCTGTCTATCTGTCTGTCTATCTATCGATCTATATATCTGTCTGTCTGTCTATCTATCTGTCTGTCTATCTATCTGTCTGTCTATCTATCGATCTATATATCTATCTGTCTGTCTATCTATCTATCTGTCTGTCTGTCTGTCTGTCTGTCTGTCTGTCTATCTATCTATCTATCTATCTATCTGTCTGTCTGTCTGTCTGTCTGCCTGTCTGTCTGTCTATCTATCTGTCTGTCTATCTATCGATCTATATATCTGTCTGTCTGTCTATCTATCTATCTATCTATCTATCTATCTATCTATCTATCTGTCTGTCTGTCTGTCTGTCTGTCTGTCTATCTGTCTGTCTGTCTATCTATCTATCTATCTGTCTGTCTGTCTGTCTGTCTATCTATCTATCTGTCTGTCTGTCTGTCTTTTTGCAGACAATATCAATTAGATTACAAGTGGCGCTCTAATAATAACACCGGACAGGAAAAGCAGTATCGCTAGAAATACTGGTGCAATGATAAATGCCAACAGCGTATGCTGTCAACATTTATTGATATGCAGGGCGGACATGATCCGCTATATCGTATCATGTCCGTCCGCACTTTAATAAATGGACCCCTTATTATGAAACTGTGCTAGAGAATTTAGCTTGACTTGAAGTAAAGTGTAAAACACATCAAAAACTTATTAAAATAAACTATTATACCCATGTAAACAATTATTAATTAAAAATATTTAAATATTGATTATTATTATAATTTTTCTTTAAGTTTAAGAAGGGATATGGTATATGGCAAGAAGTTTGACTTGAAAGTGCTCCAATGTATATATATATATATGTTTAAATATGTTTATGTGTTTATATGTGTATGTGTGTACGTACGCATGTCTGCATATGTCTATATATATGTGCATACACGTGTATGTGTTTATATGTGTATATGTGTACGTACGCATGTCTGCATATGTCTATATATATGTGCATACACGTGTATGTGTTTATATGTGTATATGTGTACGTACGCATGTCTGCATATGTCTATATATATGTGCATACACGTGTATGTGTTTATATGTGTATATGTGTACGTACGCATGTCTGCATATGTCTATAAATATGTGCATACACGTGTATGTTTTTATATGTGTATGTGTGTACGTACGCATGTCTGCATATGTCTATATATATGTGCATACACGTGTATGTGTTTATATGTGTATATGTGTACGTACGCATGTCTGCATATGTCTATATATATGTGCATACACGTGTATGTGTTTATATGTGTATGTGTGTACGTACGCATGTCTGCATATGTCTATATATATGTGCATACACGTGTATGTGTTTATATGTGTATGTGTGTACGTACGCATGTCTGAATATGTCTATATATATGTGTGCATACACGTGTATGTGTTTATATGTGTATATGTGTACGTACGCATGTCTGAATATGTCTATATATATGTGTGCATACACGTGTATGTGTTTATATGTGTATATGTGTACGTACGCATGTCTGAATATGTCTATATATATGTGCATACACGTGTATGTGTTTATATGTGTATATGTGTACGTACACATGTCTACAGGGCCGCCACTAGAAATTTTGGGGCCCCTGACTTAACCATTGATCAGGGCAACCTCCTTTGACGTGCAATTTTTGACCAAGTGACTAAAACGTGTATGCACTTTATTCTTAAGTGTCTATTTAAATTGGAATTGTTGTAAAGGCAGTAACATATAAACACACAGACACACTCATACACTGAAACACACACTCACACATAAGGATTCACATATAGACACTCTAGAAGACACGCAAAGAAACTCAGACACAGACAACCAAACAGACACTTAGCACTTGTTTACAGTGACCTGACAAGTAATAAGGTAAACTACAGTTTTGTGAAAAAATGAGATTTAGAAAACAAAATATGGAGTTCTGATTATATTTTTTGCAAAGGAAGATGCCAACTAAATGATGACAACAGCATGCAGTGGCTGAAAGGAAGGGCCCTGAACTGCCTAAACAATAATCTAAAGGTTAAATGGTGGATTGGTAACTTCCGGAAAGGTCTCATTAGTCTCAAAGTCTGTAGAAAGATGTGAATAATCAGTAGTAAGGTCAAAATGTCCTAAAAAGGAACAGACAATGTTTATGTGCATAGTGGTTTAGTGCACACTCAGAAATCCTCTCAAATGCTAATACTTTACTCCTTGTAATAACAATTCCCATGCTCAATTAGCACTCTGCTGTAGTACCCACGGGTGGCTGCCAAAATGTAAAAAAAAAAAAAAAAATTTTTTTTTTTTTAGTTCTTGCCTCATGGGGCCCCCCTGGCCCATTGGGCCCCTGACAGGAGTCACCCCTGTCACCCCCTGATGGCGGCCCTGCATGTCTACATATGTCTATATATATATGTGCATACACGTGTATGTGTTTATATGTGTATATGTGTACGTACACATGTCTGCATATGTCTATATATATGTGCATACATGTGTATGTGTTTATATGTGTATATGTGTACGTACACATGTCTGCATATGTCTATATATATGTGTGCATACATGTGTATGTATGTGTTTATATGTGTAAACATGTATGTGCATGCATACATATATACAATTTTAAACTGTTTTAATGTGTTTTGGATAGAAATACTTTCAAAGTCCTTCACTTTTAAATAAATGTTCTTTTTATTTTTCTATAGATATTTCTATGTATATCTGTATAAATTCATATAGATATACAGATAAAAAAATATATACAGATAAGTTATAGAAATAATTATTTAAACATAAAAAGAACAGTTTCTTCTAAGTTAAGAACATAGGAATGTGAAGAATTCCTAACGCTTCGTCGACCTTTAACGCAGTTGATATAGCGCAGTGTTGGTTAGGGAGGTTGCGATATACTGAAGTTAGTGCACCTGAGTTTTTTTACTTTCAACTTGTAATACCTGTGCTAATCCGGCAACGCTAAAGTAATGTCACCTCTCAAGCGCCTTATTTCTAGAGAAACAGACCCAGTTTGGCTAATCTCTCCTCATAACTTAAATTCTCCATCACCCTTATTAGCTTTGTGGCCCTTCTCTGAACTTTTTCTAGTTCTGCAATATCTTTTTTTGTGATCGGTCCCCAGAACTGCACTCCATACTCAAGGTGAGGTTTTATCAGGGATTTATATATTAACAGAATTATGCTTTCCTCCATTGCATCAATGCCTCTTTTAATACATGCTAGTATCTTATTAGCCTTTGTAGCCGCTGCCCTGCATTGTGCACCCATCTTTATCTTGTTATCTATTAATACACCCAAATCCCTGTTCATAATCCCCCTGCCCCCCCTCTCCACTCTGCGTGCCCATGTGTGTGAGCCGGAGCTCAGGGGATTGACCCATAGGGGGGTTAGAGATCAGGGGCAAGGGAAGGAGAGGCGAGAGGGGAGACATATGATATTGATTCTGTCTGTAATCCAAAAATATTACTGAAAAGGTAGTTTGTTTGTTTCTTAACGTAGTGACTCAAAATGTGTCAACATCAGAGATTATAGAGAAGGTAAAGTGTGCAAGCAGGTGTATGTACTAGGGGCCCATACCCCATACTGCCCCAGTAATCCCTGGTAACATGACACTGACATATACAGGATCCTCAGTTATACACAGATACGTCTCAGGCAGTGAAGGGATTCATGCCATGTGTAATATACCCCCTAGGGCCCAGCTGTCCCTCATGCCAGGTCTGTGCCCACCACGTGTGTTAGAAGTACAGTACCAGCTCCCCACAAGTTCTCACACAGTAATATTTTGGGCATGAGTTTGTCAGTACAAACAATTACATAATGTGAGGATTTACAGTACGAGAAACAGCCGCAAGGTACACAGCGCTCTGGAAGGGAAGTGACGCCTACCCATGTCCCAGGCTGTGTGCCAGCTGGGAACATCACAGAACTTCTAGTCATAGGACCTGAGCCAAATGTACAGTATGTCCCAAGGAAGTCACCGCTGTACCAACCCAAACACTCAAACCATGTGCACAAAAACGTGTTCTAAGTACAAGCTAGGTACTAGCCGCAGGGAACATACTACTGTATTAGCTGTAAACAATGTACAGTACCTACCTCTCTATTAGCTAACCACTTGCTGTGTCACCTACCTGCTGACACTGTATACTGTAAGTACTGTAAATATTATATTACTGTATCAGCTGTAACTAATGTACAGTACTTACCTCTATTACTAACTACATACTGTATCACTTACCTACTGACACTGTATACTGTAAGTACATGACCTCTTGTTCTGTAGTTATTATATTACTGTATCAGCTGTAACTAATGTACAGTACTTACCTCTATTACTAACTACTGCTGTATCACTTACCTACTGACACTGTATACTGTAAGTACATGACCTCTTGTTCTGTAGTTATTATATTACTGTATCAGCTGTAACTAATGTACAGTACTTACCTCTATTACTAACTACTGCTGTATCACTTACCTACTGACACTGTATACTGTAAGTACATGACCTCTTGTTCTGTAGTTATTATATTACTGTATCAGCTGTAACTAATGTACAGTACTTACCTCTATTACTAACTACATACTGTATCACTTACCTACTGACACTGTATACTGTAAGTACATGACCTCTTGTTCTGTAGTTATTATATTACTGTATCAGCTGTAACTAATGTACAGTACTTACCTCTATTACTAACTACATACTGTATCACTTACCTACTGACACTGTATACTGTAAGTACATGACCTCTTGTTCTGTAGTTATTATATTACTGTATCAGCTGTAACTAATGTACAGTACTTACCTCTATTACTAACTACATACTGTATCACTTACCTACTGACACTGTATACTGTAAGTACATGACCTCTTGTTCTGTAGTTATTATATTACTGTATCAGCTGTAACTACAGTACAGTACTTACCTCTATTACTAACTACTGCTGTATCACTTACCTACTGACACTGTATACTGTAAGTACATGACCTCTTGTTCTGTAGTTATTATATTACTGTATCAGCTGTAACTAATGTACAGAACTTACCTCTATTACTAACTTACTGCTGTATCACTTACCTACTGACACTGTATACTGTAAGTACATGACCTCTTGTTCTGTAGTTATTATATTACTGTATCAGCTGTAACTAATGTACAGTACTTACCTCTATTACTAACTACTGCTGTATCACTTACCTACTGACACTGTATACTGTAAGTACATGACTTCTTGTTCTGTAGTTATTATATTACTGTATCAGCTGTAACTAATGTACAGTACTTACCTTTAATACTAACTTACAGCTAGATTACAAGTTTTGCGTAAGCTTCATAACGCTGGTTTTTCCCTAACGCCGCTATTACAAGTCTTGTAGGTACAGCTGTACCGCACACCTTTTTGGCCTTAATGCAACGTAACTACCGCAGCTTTCCAAAAGTCCTTTTTCAATGGGACTCCCATAGTGGCGGTATTACGAGTTTACCCGAGAGGCCAAAAAGTGAGCGGTACACCCTATACCAACAAGATCCGTACCACCATCTAAAGTCAGTAGTTATGAGTTTTACGTTACAAAGCTGTAACATAAAACTCATAACTAAACTGTTAAAAAGTACACTAATGGGGGGCGTGTCCAAGCAGCGACTGGGAACGGTTGCACTTTCTTAATGCTCCAGCCGATTGCCTAATAACCCGTCGGTTTGGGGTACTTTTTACAGCGACTTACAGCACAATACGATTGGCACTGTTGATGCAGTGGTCTGTTTGAAGAAAACCGGATAGTTCTCTGTATTTGTGACGCTGGAACATAGGAACGGACAGTAAAGCCTGGAGCAGCGGCTCAGGACAGGCAGCGCTACCCCCCTCGGTTTCCCGAGGGTCATTGTCTGGGCTGGAGATCAAATATTACTCTCTCACTCCTTTTCAGTTGCTTTGAACAAGCAAAGAGACCTAGAGAAAAGAAATTTCGAGTCTACAAAGAAATCTAATACTGCGTAGCAAATATGGCTGCCACAGTGGAAACTACTTATGAGAACCGCATCGACGCCATTATGGTGAGACTGGAGCATTGCTTTATTGACTTAATGCATAGAGCTCCTTGGGACTTTTTCACACAATCACACTTGGCATACTTCGACTTAGGGAGCAGAGCAAAAGCTAAAGAAGACAAGCTGTGGAGGTCGGAGCTGCGGCCAAGGGCGCTCCCGCGGTTTCCCCTCTACAAAGCAATAAGGAAATAATAGTGAGAACTGTGTCGTCTTCCCTGGTGTCATACCGAAAGAAGATGCCCCGACAAATTAACAAGCTACAAATGACTGATCAGCTACAGGGGACTCCTGTGCGTAGAGTCCCTCTCAGGGCTGACACAATGTATAAGGACAGTGATGGCGTCGGCACAAACTGGATAATAGCTGCTAACCAAACCAAGAAGCTCAGTTCCCGTGGTCAAGCTGTCCCGCGGCATGAATTCGAAGCACTCCTTCAACAGGGAAATGGAGGCAAACCCAGGTCCGTAGCATACACTGACAACTTCTTGCCTCTCACGGATGCGGCTCAAACTTGGCAGGTGGACATGTTTTGCAACTCCTGAAGAAAAGCCCCTAACAGACAGTCTATAATGCACAAATACTGGGACAAATTAAGGCCAGCTTGATAAATCAGTGGTATCGTTAAAGCAGTTGTATATTGTTGGTTTGAGTGGGTTTTAAACTTGTTTCCCTATGTTTATGATTAAGTGATAATGTTAGGTGTATCATTTATATTTGTTATCCCAGCAGACTATTTGCAGCACTCTGTAGCACGCTAGTAGTGAGCCTTTATGGAAAACTTTGCGCTTTTGACACTATGGAGGTATAGCGAATGTATTTATGCCCTTCAACACCTAAAAGTGTTTCCTATGGGGTTTTCGGGGGGGCCCCGGGGGGACACACATATGTAATTGAAAAAGGGATATTGATGCAGACGCGGTCTCAGATATCGGTAAGAAAAGGTGTAAAATAAGGTATAGCAATATCAACACCCCTCTGGTGGTCTACGGCCGGGACTGCTGCCGGGTGTTCATAACATTAATCAATTTCATCAAATTGTGTTATACCCAAAAGAAAACTCTTTAAATAGTTTCATAGTTAATATTACACCACAACTAATTGAAAGTGTATATGGATAACCACTCAGGCTTAATAAGGTGGCTTAGGTTGGCTGGGATATTAGTTACGAGCAGATGCACTGTTTTCAAATTTGTTATGCATTTCTCTAGTTAGACCATGAGATTGGTTAATTGTTCTCTTTCTTTTAATTTTTGTTTTAGTATAGTGAGTTAAACGCTAACAAAGCATCCAGTCCTGACCGTTGCACCTTAATAAACATGTGATTTATGATGTCTTTAAATATGGTGCAAGGCGGTAAATTGTAGATTCTCCTACCTATCACAAGTCTGTTAATAGCCCCGAATATCATTTTTGCATGGATACAGGCCCAAGAGAGGCCTACATTTTAGTTATAGGGGGCCAATGAAAGAGAGCTATTGTTTTTGATGTATAGCTATAGTCAGCTCTATGATAAATACTCTGCGGGTTTGTATCATTTAAGATATCATCAAAACAAGGAAAGAAATGGATGTTTTGGTTTCTAATTATCATTACATGAACACATGTCTGAGTTATGCTATCCTGTAACTTTATCGATTTATATCATGTACAACCGCTTAATGATTTGTATGTCTTACTGACTTTAATAAAGCTCTTTTGAAAAAAAAAAAAAAAAAAAAAGGACACTAACACCCATAAACTACCTATTAACCCCTAAACTGAGGCCCTCTCGCAAACACTATAATACATTTATTAACCCCTAATCTGCCGCTCCGGACATCACCGCCACTTAAAAATGTATTAACCCCTGTTCTGCTGCTCCCCGACATTGTTGCCACTATAATAAACTTATTAACCCCTAAACCGCCTTCCCACATCGCAAACACTATTTAAATATTATCAACTCCTAATCTGCCGTACGCCCACACCGCCACTATAATAAACCTATTAAACACTAAACCGCAAGCCCCCCACAACGAAATATACTAAAATAAATTATAAACCCCTAAACCTCTGGCCTCCCACATCACTACATAAATATATTAACCCCTAAACCTAACCCTAACTTTAACCCTAACCCTACACCATGTGTGAATACAGCACCACTGAATGTGCACGGTATAGTGGAAAAACTGCAACTCCTCTAAAACACTCAATGATTCATATAATCCACCAGCACTTTATGGGTATAAAACTTTCATCTTTTATTGAAGGACCAAGTTAAAATAAGCAACGTTTCGTGACCTTCTGTCACTTAATCATGCTCTCTGTTACATATTAACAAAATTCCTTTTTAAACATTTACGGCTAGATTTAGAGTTTTGTCGGTAACGACCCGCGTAGCTAACGCTGGCTTTTTTCTGGCCGCATCTTTTAAATAACTCTGGTATTGAGAGTTCACAGAATGGCTGCATTAGGCTCCAAAAAAGGAGCGTAGAGCATATTTAACACAACTTCAACTCTCGATACCAGAGTTGCTTACGGACGCGGCCAGCTTCAAAAATGTGCTCGTGCACGATTCCCCCATAGAAAACAATGGGGCTGTTTGAGCTGAAAAAAAACCTAACACCTGCAAAAAAGCTGCGTTCAGCTCCTAACGCAGCCCCATTGTTTGCTATGGGGAAACACTTCCTACGTCTGCACCTAACACTCTAACATGTACCCCGAGTCTAAACACCCCTAACCTTACACTTATTAACCCCTAATCTGCCGCCCCCGCTATCGCTGACCCCTGCATATTTTTTTAACCCCTAATGTGCCGCTACGTAAACCGCCGCTACTTACATTATCCCTATGTACCCCTAATCTGCTGCCCCTAACACCGCCGACCCCTATATTATATTTATTAACCCCTAATCTGCCCCCCACAACGTCGCCTCCACCTGCCTACACTTATTAACCCCTAATCTGCCGAGCGGACCGCACCGCTATTATAATAAAGTTATTAACCCCTAATCCGCCTCACTCCCGCCTCAATAACCCTATAATAAATAGTATTAACCGCTAATCTGCCCTCCCTAACATCGCCGACACCTAACTTCAAACATTAACCCCTAATCTGCCGACTCCAGCTCACCGCTATTCTAATAAATGTATTAACCCCTAAAGCTAAGTCTAACCCTAACACTAACACCCCCCTAAGTTAAATATAATTTAAATCTAACGAAATAAATTAACTCTTATTAAATAAATTATTCCTATTTAAAGCTAAATACTTACCTGTAAAATAAATCCTAATATAGCTACAATATAAATTATAATTTTCTTTCATGTAATTAACAAGAGTCCATGAGCTAGTGACGTATGGGATATACATTCCTACCAGGAGGGGCAAAGTTTCCCAAACCTTAAAATGCCTATAAATACACCCCTCACCACACCCACAAATCAGTTTTTACAAACTTTGCCTCCAAGGGAGGTGGTGAAGTAAGTTTGTGCTAGATTCTACGTTGATATGCGCTCCGCAGCAAGTTGGAGCCCGGTTTTCCTCTCAGCGTGCAGTGAATGTCAGAGGGATGTGAGGAGAGTATTGCCTATTGAATGCAGTGATCTCCTTCTACGGGGTCTATTTCATAAGGTTCTCTGTTATCGGTCGTAGAGATTCATCTCTTACCTCCCTTTTCAGATCGACGATATACTCTTATATTTACCATTTCCTCTACTGATTCTCGTTTCAGTACTGGTTTGGCTTTCTACAAACATGTAGATGAGTGTCCTGGGGTAAGTAAGTCTTATTTTCTGTGACACTCTAAGCTATGGTTGGGCACTTTATTTATAAAGTTCTAAATATATGTATTCAAACATTTATTTGCCTTGACTCAGAATGTTCAACTTTCCTTATTTCCAGACAGTCAGTTTCATATTTGGGATTATGCATTGAATTATCATATTTTTTCTTACCTCAAAAATTTGACTTTTTTCCCTGTGGGCTGTTAGGCTCGCGGGGGCTGAAAATGCTTCATTTTATTGCGTCATTCTTGGCGCGGACTTTTTTGGCGCAAAAATTATTTTCCGTTTCCGGCGTCATACGTGTCGCCGGAAGTTGCGTCATTTTTTGACGTTATTTTGCGCCAAAAATGTCGGCGTTCCGGATGTGGCGTCATTTTTGGCGCCAAAAGCATTTAGGCGCCAAATAATGTGGGCGTCTTATTTGGCGCTAAAAAATATGGGCGTCGCTTTTGTCTCCACATTATTTCAGTCTCATTTTTCATTTGCTTCTGGTTGCTAGAAGCTTGATGTTTGGCATTTTTTCCCATTCCTGAAACTGTCTTATAAGGAATTTGATCTATTTTGCTTTATATGTTGTTTTTTCTCTTACATATTGCAAGATGTCTCACGTTGCATCTGAGCCAGAAGATACTACAGGAAAACCACTGCCTGCTGGATCTACCAAAGCTAAGTGTATCTGCTGTAAACTTTTGGTAGCTATTCCTCCAGCTGTTGTTTGTAATAATTGTCATGACAAACTTGTTAAAGCAGATAATATTTCCTTTAGTGATGTACCATTGCCTGTTGCAGTTCCCTCAACATCTAAGGTGCAGAATGTTCCTGATAACATAAGAGATTTTGTTTCTGAATCCATAAAGAAGGCTTTGTCTGTTATTTCTCCTTCTAGTAAACGTAAAAAGTCTTTTAAATCTTCTCTCTCTACAGATGAATTTTTAAATGAACACCATCATTCTGATTCTTTGGACTCTTCTGGTTCAGAGGATTCTATCTCAGAGATTGATGCTGATAAATCTTCATATTTATTTAAGATGGAATTTATTCGCTCTTTACTTAAAGAAGTACTAATTGCTTTAGAAATAGAGGATTCTAGTCCTCTTGATACTAATTCTATACGTTTGGATAAGGTTTTTAAAGCTCCTGCGGTTATTCCAGAAGTCTTTCCTGTTCCTAATGCTATTTCTGCTGTAATTTCCAAGGAATGGGATAAATTGGGTAATTCATTTACTCCTTCTAAACGTTTTAAGCAATTATATCCTGTTCCGCCTGACAGGTTAGAATTTTGGGACAAAATCCCTAAGTTGATGGGGCTATTTCTACCCTTGCTAAACGTACTACCATTCCTACGTCAGATGGTACCTCGTTTAAGGATCCTTTAGATAGAAAAATTGAATCTTTTCTAAGAAAAGCTTATCTATGTTCAGGTAATCTTCTTAGACCTGCTATATCATTGGCTGATGTTGCTGCAGCTTCAACTTTTTGGTTGGAAACTCTAGCGCAACAAGTAACAAATCGTGATTCTCATGATATTATTATTCTTCTCCAGCATGCTAATAATTTCATCTGTGATGCCATTTTTGATATTATTAGAGTTGATGTTAGGTTTATGTCTCTGGCTATCTTAGCCAGAAGAGCTTTATGGCTTAAGACCTGGAATGCTGATATGGCTTCTACATCAACTCTACTTTCCATTTCTTTCCAGGGAAACAAATTATTTGGTTCTCAGTTGGATTCTATTATTTCAACTGTTACTGGTGGGAAAGGAACTTTTTTACCACAGGATAAAAAGTCTAAAGGTAAAAACAGGGCTAACAATCGTTTTCGTTCCTTTCGTTTCAACAAAGAACAAAAGCCTGATCCTTCGTCCTCAGGAGCAGTTTCAGTTTGGAAACCATCTCCAGTCTGGAATAAATCCAAGCCTGCTAGAAAGGCAAAGCCTGCTTCTAAGTTCACATGAAGGTACGGCCCTCATTCCAGTTCAGCTGGTAGGGGGCAGGTTACGTTTTTTCAAAGAAATTTGGATCAATTCTGTTCACAATCTTTGGATTCAGAACATTGTTTCAGAAGGGTACAGAATTGGTTTCAAGATGAGACCTCCTGCAAAGAGATTTTTTCTTTCCCATGTCCCAGTAAATCCAGTGAAAGCTCAAGCATTTCTGAATTGTGTTTCAGATCTAGAGTTGGCTGGAGTAATTATGCCAGTTCCAGTTCCGGAACAGGGGATGGGGTTTTATTCAAATCTCTTCATTGTACCAAAGAAGGAGAATTCCTTCAGACCAGTTCTGGATCTAAAATTATTGAATCGTTATGTAAGGATACCAACGTTCAAGATGGTAACTGTAAGGACTATATTGCCTTTTGTTCAGCAAGGGAATTATATGTCCACAATAGATTTACAGGATGCATATCTGCATATTCCGATTCATCCAGATCATTATCAGTTCCTGAGATTCTCTTTTCTAGACAAGCATTACCAATTTATGGCTCTACCGTTTGGCCTTGCTACAGCTCCAAGAATTTTCACAAAGATTCTCGGTGCCCTTCTGTCTGTAATCAGAGAACAGGGTATTGTGGTATTTCCTTATTTGGACGATATCTTGGTACTTGCTCAGTCTTTACATTTAGCAGAGTCTCATACGAATCGACTTGTGTTGTTTCTTCAAGATCATGGTTGGAGGATCAATTTACCAAAAAGTTCTTTGATTCCTCAAACAAGGGTAACCTTTCTGGGTTTTCAGATAGATTCAGTGTCCATGACTCTGTCTTTAACAGACAAGAGACGTCTAAAATTGATTACAGCTTGTCGAAACCTTCAGTCTCAATCATTCCCTTCGGTAGCCTTATGCATGGAAATTCTAGGTCTTATGACTGCTGCATCGGACGCGATCCCCTTTGCTCGTTTTCACATGCGACCTCTTCAGCTCTGTATCCTGAACCAATGGTGCAGGGATTACACGAAGATATATCAATTAATATCTTTAAAACCGATTGTTCGACACTCTCTAACGTGGTGGACAGATCACCTTCGTTTAATTCAGGGGGCTTCTTTTGTTCTTCCGACCTGGACTGTAATTTCAACAGATGCAAGTCTCACAGGTTGGGGAGCTGTGTGGGGATCTCTGACGGCACAAGGAGTTTGGGAATCTCAGGAGGTGAGATTACCGATCAATATCTTGGAACTCCGTGCAGTTTTCAGAGCTCTTCAGTTTTGGCCTCTTCTGAAGAGAGAATCGTTCATTTGTTTTCAGACAGACAATGTCACAACTGTGGCATACATCAATCATCAAGGAGGGACTCACAGTCCTCTGGCTATGAAAGAAGTATCTCGAATTTTGGTTTGGGCGGAATCCAGCTCCTGTCTAATCTCTGCGGTTCATATCCCAGGTGTAGACAATTGGGAAGCGGATTATCTCAGTCGCCAAACGTTGCATCCGGGCGAATGGTCTCTTCACCCAGAGGTATTTCTTCAGATTGTTCAAATGTGGGGGCTCCCAGAGATAGATCTGATGGCCTCTCATCTAAACAAGAAACTTCCCAGGTATCTGTCCAGATCCCGGGATCCTCAGGCGGAGGCAGTGGATGCATTATCACTTCCTTGGAAGTATCATCCTGCCTATATCTTTCCGCCTCTAGTTCTTCTTCCAAGAGTAATCTCCAAGATTCTGAGGGAATGCTCGTTTGTTCTGCTAATAGCTCCGGCATGGCCTCACAGGTTTTGGTATGCGGATCTTGTCCGGATGGCATCTTGCCAACCATGGACTCTTCCGTTAAGACCAGACCTTCTGTCACAAGGTCCTTTTTTCCATCCGGATCTGAAATCCTTAAATTTAAAGGTATGGAGATTGAACGCTTGATTCTTGGTCAAAGAGGTTTCTCTGACTCCGTGATTAATACTATGTTACAGGCTCGTAAATCTGTATCTCGAGAGATATATTATAGAGTCTGGAAGACTTATATTTCTTGGTGTCTTTCTCATCATTTTTCTTGGCATTCTTTTAGAATACCGAGAATTTTACAGTTTCTTCAGGATGGTTTAGATAAGGGTTTGTCCGCAAGTTCTTTGAAAGGACAAATCTCCGCTCTTTCTGTTTTTTTTCACAGAAAGATTGCTATTCTTCCTGATATTCATTGTTTTGTACAAGCTTTGGTTCGTATAAAACCTGTCATTAAGTCAATTTCTCCTCCTTGGAGTTTGAATTTGGTTCTGGGAGCTCTTCAAGCTCCTCCGTTTGAACCTATGCATTCATTGGACATTAAATTACTTTCTTGGAAAGTTTTGTTCCTTTTGGCCATCTCTTCTGCTAGAAGAGTTTCTGAATTATCTGCTCTTTCTTGTGAGTCTCCTTTTCTGATTTTTCATCAGGATAAGGCGGTGTTGCGAACTTCTTTTGAATTTTTACCTAAAGTTGTGAATTCCAACAACATTAGTAGAGAAATTGTGGTTCCTTCATTATGTCCTAATCCTAAGAATTCTAAGGAGAAATCGTTGCATTCTTTGGATGTTGTTAGAGCTTTGAAATATTATGTTGAAGCTACGAAATCTTTCCGTAAGACTTCTAGTCTATTTGTTATCTTTTCCGGTTCTAGGAAAGGCCAGAAAGCTTCTGCCATTTCTTTGGCATCTTGGTTGAAATCTTTAATTCATCTTGCCTATGTTGAGTCGGGTAAAATTCCGCCTCAGAGAATTACAGCTCATTCTACTAGGTCAGTATCTACTTCCTGGGCGTTTAGGAATGAAGCTTCGGTTGACCAGATCTGCAAAGCAGCAACTTGGTCCTCTTTGCATACTTTTACTAAATTCTACCATTTTGATGTATTTTCTTCTTCTGAAGCAGTTTTTGGTAGAAAAGTTCTTCAGGCAGCGGTTTCAGTTTGAATCTTCTGCTTATGTTTTTTGTTAAACTTTATTTTGGGTGTGGATTATTTTCAGCAGGAATTGGCTGTCTTTATTTTATCCCTCCCTCTCTAGTGACTCTTGTGTGGAAAGATCCACATCTTGGGTAGTCATTATCCCATACGTCACTAGCTCATGGACTCTTGTTAATTACATGAAAGAAAACATAATTTATGTAAGAACTTACCTGATAAATTCATTTCTTTCATATTAACAAGAGTCCATGAGGCCCACCCTTTTTTGTGGTGGTTATGATTTTTTTGTATAAAGCACAATTATTCCAATTCCTTATTTTATATGCTTCGCACTTTTTTTCTTATCACCCCACTTCTTGGCTATTCGTTAAACTGATTTGTGGGTGTGGTGAGGGGTGTATTTATAGGCATTTTAAGGTTTGGGAAACTTTGCCCCTCCTGGTAGGAATGTATATCCCATACGTCACTAGCTCATGGACTCTTGTTAATATGAAAGAAATGAATTTATCAGGTAAGTTCTTACATAAATTATGTTATATTGTAGCTATTTTAGGATTAATATTTATTTTACAGGCAACTTTGTAATTATATTAACCAGGTACAATAGCTATTAAATAGTTAATAACTATTTAATAGCTACCTAGTTAAAATAATAACAAAATTACCTGTAAAATAAATCCTAATATAGCTACAATATAAATTATAATTATATTATAGCTATTTTAGGATTTATATTTATTTTACAGGTAACTTTGTATTTATTTTAACCAGGTACAATAGCTATTAAATAGTTAAGAACTATTTAATAGCTAAAATAGTTAAAATAATTACAAAATTACCTGTAAAATAAATCCTAACCTAAGTTACAATTAAACCTAACACTACACTATCAATAAATTAATTAAATAAAATACCAACAATTATCTACAATTAAACCTAACACTACACTATCAATAAATTATTTAAATACAATATCTACAAATAAATACAATGAAATAAACTAACTAAAGTACAAAAAATAAAAAAGAACTAAGTTACAAAAAATAAAAAAATATTTACAAACATTAGAAAAATATTACAATAATTTTAAACTAATTACACCTACTCTAAGCCCCCTAATAAAATAACAAAGCCCCCCAAAATAAAAAAATGCCCTACCCTATTCTAAATTTAAAAAAGTTCAAAGCTCTTTTACCTTACCAGCCCTGAACAGGGCCCTTTGCGGGGCATGCCCCAAAGAATTCAGCTCTTTTGCCTGTAAAAAAAAACATACAATACCCCCCCAACATTACAACCCACCACCCACATACCCCTAATCTAACCCAAACCCCCCTTAAATAAACCTAACACTAAGCCCCTGAAGATCTTCCTACCTTATCTTCACCCTGCCAGGTTCACCGATCCGTCCTCGGAAGTCTTGATCCAAGCCTCGGAAGTGTTGATCCAAGCCCAAGCGGGGGGCTGAAGAGTGACGTCCATCCTCGGACTGAAGTCTGGATCCAAGCGGCGACTGAAGAAATCCATCATCGGGCTGAAGTCGGAAGTCCATCATCGGGATGAAGTCTTCTATCAAGCCGCATCTTCAATCTTCTATCTTCTGGAGCGGAACCATCTTCTTCCAAGCCGACGCGGAACATCCTCTTCAACCGACGACTAGACGACGAATGACGGTTCCTTTAAATGACGTCATCCAAGATGGCATCCCTCAAATTCCGATTGGCTGATAGGATTCTATCAGCCAATCGGAATTAAGGTAGGAATATTCTGATTGGCTGATGGAATCAGCCAATCAGAATCAAGTTCAATCCGGTTGGCTGATCCAATCAGCCAATCAGATTGAGCTCACATTCTATTGGCTGTTCCGATCAGCCAATAGAATGCGAGCTCAATCTGATTGGCTGATTGGATCAGCCAATCGGATTGAACTTGATTCTGATTGGCTGATTCCATCAGCCAATCAGAATATTCCTACCTTAATTCCGATTGGCTGATAGAATCCTATCAGCCAATCGGAATTCGAGGGACGCCATCTTGGATGACGTCATTTAAAGGAACCGTCATTCGTCGTCTAGTCGTCGGTTGAAGAGGATGTTCCGCGTCGGCTTGGAAGAAGATGGTTCCGCTCCGCTCCAGAAGAAAGAAGATTGAAGATGCGGCTTGATAGAAGACTTCATCCCAATGATGGACTTCCGACTTCAGCCCGATGATGGATTTCTTCAGTCGCCGCTTGGATCCAGACTTCAGCCCGAGGATGGACGTCACTCTTCAGCCCCCCGCTTGGGCTTGGATCAACACTTCCGAGGACCGATCGGTGAACCTGGTATGGTGAAGATAAGGTAGGAAGATCTTCAGGGGCTTAGTGTTAGGTTTATTTAAGGGGGGTTTGGGTTAGATTAGGGGTATGTGGGTGGTGGGTTGTAATGTTGGGGGGGGTATTGTATGTGTTTTTTTTACAGGAAAAATAGCTGAATTTCTTGGGGCATGCCCCGCAAAGGGCCCTGTTCAGGGCTGGTAAGGTAAAAGAGCTTTGAACTTTTTTAATTTAGAATAGGGTAGAGCATTTTTTATTTTGGGGGGCTTTGTTATTTTATTAGGGGGCTTAGGGTAGGTGTAATTAGTTTAAAATTGTTGTAATATTTTTCCAATGTTTGTAAATATTTTTTTATTTTTTGTAACTTAGTTCTTTTTTATTTTTTGCACTTTAGTTAGTTTATTTAATTGTATTTATTTGTAGGTATTGTATTTAATTAATTTATTGATAGTGTAGTGTTAGGTTTAATTTTAGGTAATTGTAGGTATTTTATTTAATTTATTTATTGATAGTGTAGTGTTAGGTTTAATTGTAACTTAGGTTAGGATTTATTTTACAGGTAAATTTGTAATTATTTTAACTATTTTAGCTATTAAATAGTTCTTAACTATTTAATAGCTATTGTACCTGGTTAAAATAAATACAAAGTTACCTGTAAAATAAATATAAATCCTAAAATAGCTATAATATAATTATAATTTATATTGTAGCTATATTAGGATTTATTTTACAGGTAAGTATTTAGCTTTAAATAGGAATAATTTATTTAATAAGAGTTAATTAATTTCGTTAGATTTAAATTATATTTAACTTAGAGGGGTGTTAGTGTTAGGGTTAGACTTAGCTTTAGGGGTTAATACATTTATTAGAATAGCGGTGAGCTCCGGTCGGCAGATTAGGGGTTAATGTTTGAAGTTAGGTGTCGGCGATGTTAGGGAGGGCAGATTAGGGGTTAATACTATTTATTATAGGGTTAGTGAGGCGGATTAGGGGTTAATAACTTTATTATAATAGCGGTGCGGTCCGGTCGGCAGATTAGGGGTTAATAAGTGTAGGCAGGTGGAGGCGATGTTGAGTGCGGCAGATTAGGGGTTAATAAATATAATATAGGGGTCGGCGGTGTTAGGGGCAGCAGATTAGGGGTACATAGCTATAATGTAGGTGGTGGCGCTTTGCGGTCGGCAGATAAGGGGTTAATTATTGTAGGTAGCTGGCGGCGACGTTGTGGGGGCAGGTTAGGGGTTAATAAATATAATACAGGGGTCGGCGGTGTTAGGGGCAGCAGATTAGGGGTACATAAGTATAATGTAGGTGGCGGTCGGCAGGTTAGGGGTTAGAAAAATTTAATCGAGTGGCGGCGATGTGGGGGGACCTCGGTTTAGGGGTACATAGGTAGTTTATGGGTGTTAGTGTACTTTAGAGCACAGTAGTTAAGAGCTTTATGAAGCGGCATTAGCCCAGAAAGCTCTTAACTACTGACTTTTTTCTGCGGCTGGAGTTTTGTCGTTAGATTTCTAACGCTCACTTCAGACACGACTCTAAATACCGGAGTTAGAAAGATCCCATTGAAAAGATAGGATACGCAAATGACGTAAGGGAATCTGCGGTATGTTTAAAAGGAAAGTGGAATACCTAATTAGGTATGTAACAGTTTAAGTGGTAATTTTTTGGAAGGAAGGAAAGCAGTTATAGGGTTAAAAGAGGGGAGTGTTCCCTGCAGAGCAGGGAGGGGGGAACTTGAGAGGGTGGAGATTCAGAGCTAATAATTAGAGCTGCAGAACTGAAAGTAAACCACTAACCTGTTTTTTGTCTTGCAGGTTACACCATGGAGAGGTCCAAGCGGTCTGCGAAGGTCCCACGAAGATTGTTGGAAGAAGAGGATGTCCCTGCAAAGAAGAAGAAGAGTGTGGTTACTGATAGTGGTGAAATGTCCCTGCCTTTGTCTGTAATCCCTGTTGTTTCTGAACTTGCTGGTTCTGGGCCTGTGTCTGTGGGCTCTTCTTTTCCTACCCCCTTTAGCCCTGTATATTCTATCTCTCTACCTGTTTCTTCCTCTGCTGTTTTTACAGCTCCTACTCTTTTCCCTAACGTCTCTGTGTCCTCTGCTTCCCCTCTTGCTTCCTCTCATGCCTCTGTTTCTTTTCCCTCTTCAGTTATCTTTTCTGTCCCTAGTGTGGCCACGCTTTCCCTAGCTAGCACTTCTCTGGCCGGGGGGTTGGTGGGGCAGCCGGTTCCTCACCGGAACCCGGCTGTAGCTCCCCAATCTGTGGCTGATGTGTTGTTGTACTCCCCGGAGATGCGTTTTTCCCCGGGGAGCAGGAGCGTATCGCCATCCCCCCCCTTTGTCTCTGGGCAGAGGGGGATGGTGGGTAGGCCTCAGGCGCCATGCGGTGCAGAGCCTCGTGGGGAGTCTGTAGTATTGGAGCCTCAGTTGCGCGCGCCCGCTCTAGCTCCGCCCACCGCACGTCCGGTCGCCATCTTGGGACTCCCTGCGCAGTCAATTCAGATTGCAGCGATGGAGGGAGCTGGAGCGGTCGCGGGTGGTTCTGTGCCCTTGGGACATCAGGTCCCTGCGGGCGGCTTGTTACAGGTAGGTGGAGCCGCAGGGGGGAACGGGAGGGCCGGGGGGCCAGTCACTCGCGGGGCAAAGGGAAACAAGAGGGGGATGAATGATAATACTAATAAAGGCAGAAATAAGCCTAATAGGAAATCTGATAGGATTCAGGCGGCAAATAAAGGGCCATTAGGGCCAGTTTGTACTCCGGTACATGTGAGATCTGTTAGAAAAGCGGGGCATATGGATTTAATGGCAAGTTTAAGAAAAAGGCTCATATCAAGGCATCTGTCAGGGGGGCAGTCTGCAGGATCTGGGGGGTTAGGAGGTGCGACTGGGGGACTCCCTGGGCAGCTTGTTTCTCCCTGTGTTGCTCCCACTTTTCATTTTGTACCACAGGTTGCTGTTCGTGAAGCGCAGGAGATTGGAGTTGCTGGTGGCAGTGCGGCGCAAGGCGGACAGAGAGCTGAGGTAGTCTCATCAGCAGGAGAGAAGGTGGTGGAAGGTTCCTCTGGATCCACGCAGGCCGGGACAGTAGCGGCATCAGGAAATGGTGAGCCTGCTATTGCACAACACACAGGGGGGGATGATTCATCTAGCTCAGGGGATTCAGACAGTTCCACGGGGCTAAGAGATGAAGGGCATCGAAAATTGTTTAAAAAAATAAGGAGGTTGGTTGACAGGAAAACTAAAAATGTGGGGGTGCGCGGCGCAGCAACTGGCGATAAGGAGATGCTGATGCTGGGGCGGTTGCAGCCCCTGCGGGAGGTAAAAAAGGGAAGAAAGGCGGCGTAGCGAGTACGGCTGACACTTATCCTTGCATAGTTCGTTCGCTGCATTCGCATTTAAAGCCTAGGATTGCGAAAAAAATCAGGGAAGGGCGCTACGTAAAAATCTTTGAGCTGTCTAGGGCTGCGTATCAGGTTAGGGAGATGGCGGAAGATGGTACGGGGGATAAGAAGATACATAGGCCAGAAACATACCAGGAATGGATGAGGTGTTTTAGGGTATTAGCTTCTTGTTACATAGAAGCCAACCCAGATCAGGCTGTTAACATCCTTAAGTATATGGAGGTCATTGATGACATCCATGAAAGGGGAAAAGGTACTGCGTGGCGACAGTACGATGCACAATTTAGAAGAATGTTGGAGGCAAACTCGGTTTTAACTTTCGGGATGAAGGAGATGGACCTATGGTCCAATCCGGATCTCTTGGATAATACGGGGTCTGGGCCGGTGAAATCATTTAGCCCTGGTCAGCAAAACCGTCCCTTTCGAAAGAGAGGGGGCAGGGAATGCTGGCGTTTCCAAGAGAAACTATGCGACAGGGGTACTCAATGTCTTTTTAGGCATGTGTGTATTTATTGCAGTGGTACCCATCCAGGCAATGATTGCAGTAGGAAGAGAGACAGTTATACGGGAAAACAACAATTTGGTCAGGGGTCCGCTGGGAAGAATGCTCGGTCAGAGGAACCTCGGGGTATGCCTTTGGGCACTTAGGTGGTTGTGAAAAAAGTAGCAGTAGGAGTTTTACAAGCGAGCTTGAGTTATAGTTGGGAAGTTCTGTGGGCAGTTGTTGTTAGTGCCAAAGTGGGAATCAGTAACGTTTGGACTTGGTCTGGTTCGTCGAGTTCAATAGAGTTGGTAGGGAAGTTGTAGTTGATGAGGTTGATAAGCCAGTGGCTATCAATTCTTTTAGTTGCCATTTGGCAAAGTTGCAGGGTTGGGGGTCAGTCAAGGTATTGGTGAGGTGTTCGCCGGGTGCTTATCGGGCGCTACGTTAGTTCTCTGCCGGGGGAATGTATTTGCTAGTCGGTTTTTTGGTTTGGGGTCGTTGTTAGGCGTGTTGCGGTTTTTGTTGGGGTGATAGCTAAGGGGGTTGGATTGAGATAGCTATTGCTTAAGGGCGTTTTTTAAGGTGGGCTAATTTTGGGTACGGGCAGCAACCGTGGTGGTTTAGGGTAACGGGTGTCCCACATATTTCTGACAGGTGGCGTGTTCTGGGGTGCTGCGTTAAGGCTTCTGAAGGGCTCGCTGGCTCCCAGGACGTGGCAGGCGTACGGCGTGGCTTGGCGTGAGTGGGGTAAATTTTTACAGTCTGTTGGTACCACATGGAGGACACCTTCGGTACAGTTCTTTATTATGTGGTTGGGCTCCTTAGATCGGGCAGGTTTATCTCCTGGCGCTATAGGTGGAAAAGCAGCGGCTGTCGCATTTTTCTCTAAATTGTATGGGGTGGAGGATGTTTCTAGAGAATTTTTGGCTAGGGCTGCGTTGAAAGGGGTACGCAGGTTAGGGACTAAGAGAAGAGATGAGAGGGAGCCTATCACCAGGGCGAGGCTTGCGCAGCTGATACAACAGCTTGAGGTGGTATGTGATTCTAGTTTTGAGGTACTATTGTTTTCATTAGCATTTTCGCTTGCGTACTTTGCTGCTCTCAGGATTAGTGAATTAGTGGCGCGATCCAAAACTAATACGGGTTTGGGTTTATTGGATGTACATGTTAGGTTAGTGGACCAGGCGGTCCTAGTCTTTGTGGCTAGATCAAAAACGGATCAGGTAGGAAAGGGTAGATGGCTCAATTTGCATTCGCAGGTGGAGCCATCAATATGCCCAGTTTTGCTTTGTAAGAAATTTAGGCAAATTAGGCCGAGTGTAAGGGGGCTGTTTTTGGTACATGAGGACGGGTCTTTTTTGTCCCAGTTTCAGTTTAGAGCAGTGTTACGGAAGGTAGTTTGTAGTTTGGGGTGGGATCCAGCGGTGGTAGCTCCTCATTCTTTTCGCATTGGGTCTGCCACTGATGCAGCCATGGGGGGTTGTTCTGAGAGTGAGATCAAGGTCCTGGGCCGTTGGTCTTCCGGGCAGTATAAGAAATACATTAGGCCCCTGAAGCAGTAGTAGGTTAAAGTGCAGTAGGTTTGTAGTTCTATGGTTAGCGATGTGTTTTTTGGTGTTTCTTTGAGGAAGCCAGGACCTTATTGTTGGTTGATGTTTTTTCAGGTCAGGACACGGGATGCCGGAGGATTTGGATAGTTGGACATTCTTATGTTCATTGGGCGGCCATACGGGCAGCATCCCGGGCGGGAGGTCAGCAGTTGGGACTGCCGACTAACAAGGTGTCGATTAGGTGGCTGGGTAGGAGGGGCATGCTGTGGTCCCAGTTGCCCGAGCAGATTGGCGAAGCCAGAAGGAGATGGGGGAGACCTCATGTGATTCTACTTAATTTAGGTAGAAATTATGTAGGAACTATGCCGATGGGAGATCTTGCGGATATTATGGTTTCTGATGTTAGATGGCTGAGAACACAGTTTAAGGGTGTGACCATTATATGGTCAAACATTATATCCAGGAACATATGGAGGCATATGGCTACTAGGAAGGCCGGTTTTCGTGTAAAGAGAAAACTAAATAGGGATGTTGGCAAAGAGGTTTTGGCTTCAGGTGGGAAGGTGGTGTTACATGACAATATTCGTATTGATTATGCAGGTTTGTTTAGGAAGGATCAGGTGCATTTATCTGATGCAGGTAATGATTTGTTCCTGGAAAATATTCGGCAGGTCCTGGCTTCCAGTTATGTTTAGTGGGGCAAGAGTACCTTGTCCTCTTTGGGGTGGCGGAAAGGGGTGTGGCATAACAAGATAATTGGCCGGTAACATCATAGAAGGAAGGTACAGTGGGCGTGTAGGACCCTAGTCGCCGAGGGGCTAGGGATAGGTCGGCTCGCTGGTCGATCTTCCTTGGGCAGAGAAGTAAGCGGAATGAGGGCGTCCTCATTTCCAGGGCGGCCACACCCCTTAGAGGGTTAATTAGGACAAGATCTTCTTGCCAGCTTGGTGGTTAATCAGGTTAGGGTTATTTATTTATTTAATAAAGCAACCCCTCCCCCTGTTGGGGAGGTGGTTTTTTCTCCCAACTCTGTGTGTTGTGTCGTTATTATATAGATAAGATGGTTTTTGGGGAGGGTTGGTGTCAGGTTGACTGAATGAAACTAAAAAATTTAACCCCTTAAGGAATTTTTTTAATATGTAACAGAGAGCATGATTAAGTGACAGAAGGTCACGAAACGTTGCTTATTTTAACTTGGTCCTTCAATAAAAGATGAAAGTTTTTTACCCATAAGTTCTGGTGGATTATATGAATCTTTAACCCTAACCCTAACAGCCCCTAACTTTAACATAATTAAAATAGAGCTAAGTTAAAGTTACAATTAATACCTAAATAATTCCTATTTAAAACTAAATTCTTACCTGTAAAATAAACCCTAAGATAGCTACAATATAACTAATAGTTACACTGTATCTATCTTAGGGTTTATTTTTATTTTACAGACAACTTTGTATTTATTTTAACTAGGTAGACTAGTTACTAAATAGTTATTAACTCTTTACTAACTACCTAGTTAAAATAAATACAAATTTACCGGTGAAATAAAACCTAACCTGACTTACACTAAAACCTTACACTAAAACCTAACATTACAAAAAATAAAATAAATTAAATTAATAAAATACAATTTTCTAAATTACAAAAAATAAAAAACGAAATGATCAAAAATAAAAACGAATTACTCTTAATCTAATAGCCCTATCAAAATAAAAATACCACCCAAAATAAAAAAAACCCTAGTCTAAACTAAACTACCAATGGCCCTTAAAAGGGCCTTTTGTGGGGCATTGCCCCAAAGAAATCAGCTCTTTTACCTGTAAAAAAAATACAAACACCCCCCAACAGTAAAACCCACCACCCACACCAACTTGAAAATGGCATCTGGATGGGCATTGCCCTTAAAAGGGCATTTAGCTCTTTTACATTGCCCAAAACCCTAAGCTAAAAATAAAACCCACCCAATAAACCCTTAACCCCTTAACGACCAACGACGTATGGGGTACGTCCTGCAAAAAAATGCAGTTAATGACCAAGGACGTACCCCATGCGTCGTTGGTCTTTGAAAGCAGTGGAAGCGATCCTGATAGCTTCCAGCTGCTTTCATGTTATTGCAGTGATGCCTCAATATTGAGGCATCCTGCAATAACTGTTTTTAGCCATCCGATGCAGAGAGAGCCACTCTGTGGTCCTCTCTGCATCGGCTATCGATAGCCGTTACCGTTGGTGGGTGGGAGCTCATCCAGGGAGACGGGTGGGCAGTTATTGGTGGAGGAGGGATCTTGTGCGGGTGCGTGCGCGTGCACGTGCGCGTGCACGAGAGCCATGCACGCACGTGCACGTGAGATCAATGCAAACAGCATCAATATGCTGTAGATCTGGAGGGTGGGAGAGAGGACTGGGGAGGGTGGGATTTTCAAATCAAGGCATCTGGGAGAGGGTGGGGGGTTGGATGTTGAGGGGGGGGGGCAGCTACACTACAAAAATATTTAATAAAATAGAAAAATTTAAATACATTATTATTTTTCAAACTGGGTACTGGCAGACAGCTGCCAGTACCCAATATGGTGCCCAATAAAGGCAGAGGGGGGGGGGGGGGTTAAAGAGCTGTTTGGGGGGGGATCAGGGAGGTTGGGGGCTAAGGAGGGTCCTACACAGCAGAATATTATTTTTTTTTGCCAGTACTTAAGATGGCGGGGACAATTGTGGGGTGGGGGAGGGAAGGGATCTGTTTGGGAGGGATCAGGGGGTGGGATGTGTCAGGTGGGAGGCTGATCTCTACATTAAAGCTAAAATTAACCCTGCAAGCTCCCTACAAGCTACCTAAGTAACCCCTTCACTGCTAGACATAATACACGTGTGATGCACAGCGGCATTTAGCGGCCTTCTAATTACCAAAAAGCAACGCCAAAGCCATATATGTCTGCTATTTCTGAACAAAGGGGATCCCAGAGAAGCATTTACAACCATTTGTGCCATAATTGCACAAGCTGTTTGTAAATAATTTCAGTGAGAAACCTAAAGTTTGTGAAATATTTAAAGTTTTTTTTTAATTTGATCGCATTTGGCGGTGAAATGGTGGCATGAAATATACCAAAATGGGCCTAGATCAATACTTGGGGTCGTTTACTACACTACACTAAAGCTAAAATTAACCCTACAAGCTCCCTACATGCTCCCTAATTAACCCCTTCACTGCTGCGCATAATACACGTGTGGTGCGCAGTGGCATTTAGCGGCCTTCTAATTACCAAAAAGCAACGTAAAAGCCATATATGTCTTCTATTTCTGAACAAAGGGGATCCCAGAGAAGCATTTAAAACCATTTGTGCAATAATTGCACAATCTGTTTGTAAATAATTTCAGTGAGAAACCTAAAGTTTGTGAAAACATTTGTGAAAAAGTGAACTTTTTTTTTTATTTGATCGCATTTGGCAGTGAAATGGTGGCATGAAATATACCAAAATGGGCCTAGATCAATACTTTGTGATGTCTTCTAAATATATATATACATGTTAAAGGATATTCAGGGATTCCTGACAGATATCAGTGTCCCAATGTAACTAGCGCTAATTTTGAAAAAAAGTGGTTTGGAAATAGCAAAGTGCTACTTGTATTTATGGCCCTATAACTTGCAAAAAAAGCAAAGAACATCTAAACATTGGGTATTTCTAAACTCAGGACAAAATTTAGAAACTATTTAGCATGGGTGTTTTTGGGTGGTTGTAGATGTGCAACAGATTTTGGGGGTCAAAGTTTGAAAAAATTGTTTTTTTTTCCATTTTTTCCTCATATTTTATAATTTTTTTAATAGTAAATTATAAGATATGATGAAAATAATGGTATCTTTAGAAAGTCCATTTAATGGCGAGAAAAACGGTATATAATATGTGTGGGTACAGTAAATGAGTAAGAGGAAAATTACAGCTAAACACAAACACCGCAGAAATGTAAAAATAGCCTTGGTCCCAAACGGTCAACAAATGGAAAAGTGCTCTGGTCACTAAGGGGTTAAAAAAACCTAACACTAACCCCCGACGATCTACTTACAGTTTTTGAAAACCAGACATACTTTCTCATCCAGGCGGCAGAAGTCTTCATTTAAGCGAGCAGAAGTCCTCCTCGAAGCCGGCAGAAGTCTTCATCCAAGCGGGCAGAAGTCTTCATCCAGAAGGCATCTTCTATCTTCATCCATCCAGCAAAAAGATTTCTATCAGCCAATAGGAATTAAAGGGGAAAAAATCCTATTGGCTGTTGCAATCAGCCAATAGGATTGAGCTCTTATTCTATTGGCTCTTACAATCAGCCAATAGAATGAGAGCTCAATCCTTTTGGCTGATTGGATCAGCCAATAGGATGAAAGCTCAATCCAATTGGCTGATTGCAACAGCCAATAGGATTTTTCCCCTTTAATTCCTATTGGCTGATTTTTATCAGCGAATTGGAATGTAAGGGACACCATCTTGGATGACGTCACTTAAAGGGAACTTAATTTTCGAGCGACGATCAGAACAAGAGGATGCTCTGCGCTGGATGTCTTGAAGATGGTCCCGCTCAGCGCCGGATGGATGAAGATAGAAGATGCAGTCTGGACGAAGACTTCTGCCCGCTTGGATGAGGACTTCACCGGCTGGATGAGGATGGATGTCCAGACTTCGAAAACTGTAAGTGGATCTTCGGGGGTTAGTGTTAGGTTTTATTAAGGGTTTTTGGGTGGGTTTTATTTTTAGCTTAAGGTTTGGGCAATGTAAAAGAGCTAAATGCCCTTTTAAGGGCAATGCCCATCCAAATGCAATTTTCAGGGCAATGGTTAGCTTAGGTTTATTTAGATAGAATTTTATTTGGGGGGTTGGTTGTGTGGGTGGTGGGTCTTACTGTTGGGGGGTTGTTTGTATTTTTTTTTACAGGTAAAAGAGCTGATTACTTTGGGGCAATGCCCCGCAAAAGGCCCTTTTAAGGACTATTGATAGTTTAGTGTAGGCTAGGGTTTTTTTTTATTTTGGGGGGGCTTTTTTATTTTGATAGAGCTATTAGATTAGGAGTAATTCATTTTTATTTTTGATAATTTCGTTTTTTATTTTGTGTAATTTAGTGTTTCTTTCATGGAATTGGCAAGAGTCCATGAGCTAGTGACGTATGGGATATACAATCCTACCAGGAGGGGCAAAGTTTCCCAAACCTCAAAATGCCTATAAATACACCCCTCACCACACCCACAAATCAGTTTTACAATCTTTGCTTCCTATGGAGGTGGTGAAGTAAGTTTGTGCTAAGATTTCTACGTTGACATGCGCTTCTCAGCATTTTGAAGCCCGATTCCTCTCAGAGTACAGCAAATGTCAGAGGGACATGGAGAGTATCACCTATTGAATGTAATGATTTTCCTAACGGGGGTCTTTTTCATAGGTTCTCTGTTATCGGTCGTAGAGATTCATCTCCTACCTCCCTTTTCAGATTGACGATATACTCTCATATTCCATTACCTCTACTGATAACTGTTTCAGTACTGGTTTGGCTATCTGCTATATGGGGATGGGTGTCTTTGGGTAAGTATGTTTTTATTACTTAAAGGGACACTGAACCCAAAAATTTTGTTTTGTAATTCAGAAAGAGCATGCAATTTTAAGCAACTTTCTAATTTACTCCTATTATCAATTTTTCTTTGTTCTCTTGCTATCTTTATTTGAAAAAGAAGGCATCTATGCTTTTTTGGGGTTCAGTACTCTGGACAGCAATTTTTTATTGGTGGATGAATTTATCCACCAATCAGCAAGGACAACCCAGGTTGTTCACCAAAAATGGTCCGGCATCTAAACTTACATTCTTGTATTTTAAATAAAGATACCAAGAGAATGAAGAAAATTTGATAATAGGAGTAAATTAGAAAGTTGCTTAAAATTTCATGCTCAATCTGAATCACAAAAGATTTTTTTTGGGTACAGTGTCCCTTTAAGACACCTCAGCTATGGTTTTGGTACTTTATGCATTTATATAAAGTTCTAAATATATGTATTGTACTTATATTTGCCATGAGTCAGGTTCATGTCTTTCCTTTTGCAGATTGTCAGTTTCATATTTGGGAAAAATTAATATTAAGAAATATTTTTTTCTTACCTGGGGTTTAGTCTTTTTTCAATTGACTATTTTGTTTCAAATTGCGGGCTGACTTAATGCTACACTTTATTGAACGGGAGGGCCGGGGGGCCAGTCACTCGCGGGGCAAAGGGAAACAAGAGGGGGATGAATGATAATACTAATAAAGGCAGAAATAAGCCTAATAGGAAATCTGATAGGATTCAGGCGGCAAATAAAGGGCCATTAGGGCCAGTTTGTACTCCGGTACATGTGAGATCTGTTAGAAAAGCGGGGCATATGGATTTAATGGCAAGTTTAAGAAAAAGGCTCATATCAAGGCATCTGTCAGGGGGGCAGTCTGCAGGATCTGGGGGGTTAGGAGGTGCGACTGGGGGGCTCCCTGGGCAGCTTGTTTCTCCCTGTGTTGCTCCCACTTTTCATTTTGTACCACAGGTTGCTGTTCGTGAAGCGCAGGAGATTGGAGTTGCTGGTGGCAGTGCGGCGCAACGCGGACAGAGAGCTGAGGTAGTCTCATCAGCAGGAGAGAAGGTGGTGGAAGGTTCCTCTGGATCCACGCAGGCCGGGACAGTAGCGGCATCAGGAAATGGTGAGCCTGCTATTGCACAACACACAGGGGGGGATGATTCATCTAGCTCAGGGGATTCAGACAGTTCCACGGGGCTAAGAGATGAAGGGCATCGAAAATTGTTTAAAAAAATAAGGAGGTTGGTTGACTGGAAAACTAAAAATGTGGGGGTGCGCGGCGCAGCAACTGGCGATAAGGAGATAGCTGATGCTGGGGCGGTTGCAGCCCCTGGGGGAGGTAAAAAAGGGAAGAAAGGCGGCGTAGCGAGTACGGCTGACACTTATCCTTGCATAGTTCGTTCACTGCATTCGCATTTAAAGCCTAGGGTTGCGAAAAAAATCAGGGAAGGGCGCTACGTAAAAATCTTTGAGCTGTCTAGGGCTGCGTATCAGGTTAGGGAGATGGCGGAAGATGGTACGGGGGATAAGAAGATACATAGGCCAGAAACATGCCAGGAATGGATGAGGTGTTTTAGGGTATTAGCTTCTTGTTACATAGAAGCCAACCCAGATCAGGCTGTTAACATCCTTAAGTATATGGAGGTCATTGATGACATCCATGAAAGGGGAAAAGATACTGCGTGGCGACAGTACGATGCACAATTTAGAAGAATGTTGGAGGCAAACTCGGTTTTAACTTTCGGGATGAAGGAGATGGACCTATGGTCCAATCCGGATCTCTTGGATAATACGGGGTCTGGGCCGGTGAAATCATTTAGCCCTGGTCAGCAAAACCGTCCCTTTCGAAAGAGAGGGGGCAGGGAATGCTGGCGTTTCCAAAAGATACTATGCGACAGGGGTACTCAATGTCTTTTTAGGCATGTGTGTATTTATTGCAGTGGTACCCATCCAGGCAATGATTGCAGTAGGAGGAGAGACAGTTATACAGGAAAACAACAATTTGGTCAGGGGTCCGCTGGGAAGAATGCTCGGTCAGAGGAACCTCGGGGTATGCCTTTGGGCACTTAGGTGGTTGTGAAAAAAGTAGCAGTAGGAGTTTTACAAGCGAGCTTGAGTTATAGTTGGGAAGTTCTGTGGGCAGTTGTTGTTAGTGCCAAAGTGGGAATCAGTAACGTTTGGACTTGGTCTGGTTCGTCGAGTTCAATAGAGTTGGTAGGGAAGTTGTAGTTGATGAGGTTGATAAGCCAGTGGCTATCAATTCTTTTAGTTGCCATTTGGCAAAGTTGCAGGGTTGGGGGTCAGTCAAATTATTGGTGAGGTGTCCGCCGGGTGCTTATCGGGCGCTACGTTAGTTCTCTGCCGGGGGGAAAGTTTTTGCTAGTCGGTTTTTTGGTTTGGGGTCGTTGTTAGGCGTGTTGCGGTTTTTGTTGGGGTGATAGCTAAGGGGGTTGGATTGAGATAGCTATTGCTTAAGGGCGTTTTTTAAGGTGGGCTAATTTTGGGTACGGGTAGCAACCGTGGTGGTTTAGGGTAACGGGTGTCCCACATATTTCTGACAGGTGGCGTGTTCTGGGGTGCTGCGTTAAGGCTTCTGAAGGGCTCGCTGGCTCCCAGGACGTGGCAGGCGTACAGCGTGGCTTGGCGTGAGTGGGGTAAATTTTTACAGTCTGTTGGTACCACATGGAGGACACCTTCGGTACAGTTCTTTATTATGTGGTTGGGCTCCTTAGATCGGGCAGGTTTATCTCCTGGCGCTATAGGTGGAAAAGCAGCGGCTGTCGCATTTTTCTCTAAATTGTATGGGGTGGAGGATGTTTCTAGAGAATTTTTGGCTAGGGCTGCGTTGAAAGGGGTACGCAGGTTAGGGGCTAAGAGAAGAGATGAGAGGGAGCCTATCACCAGGGCGAGGCTTGCGCAGCTGATACAACAGCTTGAGGTGGTATGTGATTCTAGTTTTGAGGTACTATTGTTTTCATTAGCATTTTCGCTTGCGTACTTTGCTGCTCTCAGGATTAGTGAATTAGTGGCGCGATCCAAAACTAATACGGGTTTGGGTTTATTGGATGTACATGTTAGGTTAGTGGACCAGGCGGTCCTAGTCTTTGTGGCTAGATCAAAAATGGATCAGGTAGGAAAGGGTAGATGGCTCAATTTGCTTTCGCAGGTGGAGCCATCAATATGCCCCAGTTTTGTTTTGTAAGAAATTTAGGCAAATTAGGCCGAGTGTAAGGGGGCTGTTTTTGGTACATGAGGACGGGTCTTTTTTGTCCCAGTTTCAGTTTAGAGCAGTGTTACGGAAGGTAGTTTGTAGTTTGGGGTGGGATCCAGCGGTGGTAGCTCCTCATTCTTTTCGCATTGGGTCTGCCACTGATGCAGCCATGGGGGGTTGTTCTGAGAGGGAGATCAAGGTCCTGGGCCGTTGGTCTTCCGGGCAGTATAAGAAATACATTAGGCCCCTGAAGCAGTAGTAGGTTAAAGTGCAGTAGGTTTGTAGTTCTATGGTTAGCGATGTGTTTTTTGGTGTTTCTTTGAGGAAGCCAGGACCTTATTGTTGGTTGATGTTTTTTCAGGTCAGGACACGGGATGCCGGAGGATTTGGATAGTTGGACATTCTTATGTTCATTGGGCGGCCATACGGGCAGCATCCCGGGCGGGAGGTCAGCAGTTGGGACTGCCGACTAACAAGGTGTCGATTAGGTGGCTGGGTAGGAGGGGCATGCTGTGGTCCCAGTTGCCCGAGCAGATTGGCAAAGCCAGAAGGAGATGGGGGAGACCTCATGTGATTCTACTTCATTTAGGTAGAAATGATGTAGGAACTATGCCGATGGGAGATCTTGCGGATATTATGGTTTCTGATGTTAGATGGCTGAGAACACAGTTTAAGGGTGTGACCATTATATGGTCAAACATTATATCCAGGAACATATGGAGGCATATGGCTACTAGGAAGGCCGGTTTTCGTGTAAAGAGAAAACTAAATAGGGATGTTGGCAAAGAGGTTTTGGCTTCAGGTGGGAAGGTGGTGTTACATGACAATATTCGTATTGATTATGCAGGTTTGTTTAGGAAGGATCAGGTGCATTTATCTGATGCAGGTAATGATTTGTTCCTGGAAAATATTCGGCAGGTCCTGGCTTCCAGTTATGTTTAGTGGGGCAAGAGTACCTTGTCCTCTTTGGGGTGGCGGAAAGGGGTGTGGCATAACAAGATAATTGGCCGGTAACATCATAGAAGGAAGGTACAGTGGGCGTGTAGGACCCTAGTCGCCGAGGGGCTAGGGATAGGTCGGCTCGCTGGTCGATCTTCCTTGGGCAGAGAAGTAGGCGGAATGAGGGCGTCCTCATTTCCAGGGCGGCCACACCCCTTAGAGGGTTAATTAGGACAAGATCTTCGTGCCAGCTTGGTGGTTAATCAGGTTAGGGTTATTTATTTATTTAATAAAGCAACCCCTCCCCCTGTTGGGGAGGTGGTTTTTTTCTCCCAACTCTGTGTGTTGTGTCGTTATTATATAGATAAGATGGTTTTTGGGGAGGGTTGGTGTCAGGTTGACTGAATGAAACTAAAAAATTTAACCCCTTAGGAAAGTGGAATACCTAATTAGGTATGTAACAGTTTAAGGGGTAATTTTTTGGAAGGAAGGAAAGCAGTTATAGGGTTAAAAAAGGGGAGTGTTCCCTGCAGAGCAGGGAGGGGGGAACTTGAGAGGGTGGAGATTCAGAGCTAATAATTAGAGCTGCAGAACTGAAAGTAAACCACTAACCTGTTTTTTGTCTTCCCTCCCAGCCCTCCCTGTTTGGCGGTTGTTCGTTGTCTGATTTTTTACAGGTCCAGTAGCAGATGGAGGATCTTCAGTTCGTGACAGCTGGTTTAGTTTCCTTTGGCAGGGGGCTACATAGTCATGTGGACCTTTGTAAGTCCAAAGGCTTTAATTCATAGTATGGGGTCTCCCTTCGGGACTAACAGTCTTTTGGCTGGGGGACTGTTGACTATCCAGTATTGGAGACTCCGTTAACCCTGAAGCTGATAGGTGGGGGGTTTGCATGGCGGCATGCTTTCCCAAGGGCGGCGGAAAGGGGTGTGGCATAACAAGATAATTGGCCGTAACATCATAGAAGGAAGGTACAGTGGGCGTGTAGGACCCTAGTCGCCGAGGGGCTAGGGATAGGTCGGCTCGCTGGTCGATCTTCCTTGGGCGGAGAAGTAGGCGGAATGAGGGCGTCCTCATTTCCAGGGCGGCCACACCCCTTAGAGGGTTAATTAGGACAAGATCTTCTTGCCAGCTTGGTGGTTAATCAGGTTAGGGTTATTTATTTATTTAATAAAGCAACCCCTCCCCCTGTTGGGGAGGTGGTTTTTTCTCCCAACTCTGTGTGTTGTGTCGTTATTATATAGATAAGATGGTTTTTGGGGAGGGTTGGTGTCAGGTTGACTGAATGAAACTAAAAAATTTAACCCCTTAAGGAATTTTGTTAATATGTAACAGAGAGCATGATTAAGTGACAGAAGGTCACGAAACGTTGCTTATTTTAACTTGGTCCTTCAATAAAAGATGAAAGTTTTTTACCCATAAGTTCTGGTGGATTATATGAATCTTTAACCCTAACCCTAACAGCCCCTAACTTTAACATAATTAAAATAGAGCTAAGTTAAAGTTACAATTAATACCTAAATAATTCCTATTTAAAACTAAATTCTTACCTGTAAAATAAACCCTAAGATAGCTACAATATAACTAATAGTTACACTGTATCTATCTTAGGGTTTATTTTTATTTTACAGACAACTTTGTATTTATTTTAACTAGGTAGACTAGTTACTAAATAGTTATTAACTCTTTACTAACTACCTAGTTAAAATAAATACAAATTTACCGGTGAAATAAAACCTAACCTGACTTACACTAAAACCTTACACTAAAACCTAACATTACAAAAAATAAAATAAATTAAATTAATAAAATACAATTTTCTAAATTACAAAAAATAAAAAACGAAATGATCAAAAATAAAAACGAATTACTCTTAATCTAATAGCCCTATCAAAATAAAAATACCACCCAAAATAAAAAAAAACCCTAGTCTAAACTAAACTACCAATGGCCCTTAAAAGGGCCTTTTGTGGGGCATTGCCCCAAAGAAATCAGCTCTTTTACCTGTAAAAAAAATACAAACACCCCCCAACAGTAAAACCCACCACCCACACCAACCTGAAAAGGGCATTTGGATGGGCATTGCCCTTAAAAGGGCATTTAGCTCTTTTACATTGCCCAAAACCCTAAGCTAAAAATAAAACCCACCCAATAAACCCTTAACCCCTTAACGACGTATGGGGTACGTCCTGCAAAAAAATGCAGTTAATGACCAAGGACGTACCCCATGCGTCGTTGGTCTTTGAAAGCAGTGGAAGCGATCCTGATAGCTTCCAGCTGCTTTCATGTTATTGCAGTGATGCCTCAATATTGAGGCATCCTGCAATAACTGTTTTTAGCCATCCGATGCAGAGAGAGCCACTCTGTGGTCCTCTCTGCATCGGCTATCGATAGCCGTTACCGTTGGTGGGTGGGAGCTCATCCAGGGAGACGGGTGGGCAGTTATTGGTGGAGGAGGGATCTTGTGCGGGTGCGTGCGCGTGCACGTGCGCGTGCACGAGAGCCATGCACGCACGTGCACGTGAGATCAATGCAAACAGCATCAATATGCTGTAGATCTGGAGGGTGGGAGAGAGGACTGAGGAGGGTGGGATTTTCAAATCAAGGCATCTGGGAGAGCGTGGGGGGTTGGATGTTGAGGGGGGGGGGGCAGCTACACTACAAAAATATTTAATAAAATAGAAAAATTTAAATACATTATTATTTTTCAAACTGGGTACTGGCAGACAGCTGCCAGTACCCAATATGGTGCCCAATAAAGGCAGAGGGGGGGGGGGGTTAAAGAGCTGTTTGGGGGGGGATCAGGGAGGTTGGGGGCTAAGGAGGGTCCTACACAGCAGAATATTATTTTTTTTTGCCAGTACTTAAGATGGCGGGGACAATTGTGGGGTGGGGGAGGGAAGGGATCTGTTTGGGAGGGATCAGGGGGTGGGATGTGTCAGGTGGGAGGCTGATCTCTACACTAAAGCTAAAATTAACCCTGCAAGCTCCCTACAAGCTACCTAAGTAACCCCTTCACTGCTAGACATAATACACGTGTGATGCGCAGCGGCATTTAGCGACCTTCTAATTACCAAAAAGCAACGCCAAAGCCATATATGTCTGCTATTTCTGAACAAAGGGGATCCCAGAGAAGCATTTACAACCATTTGTGCCATAATTGCACAAGCTGTTTGTAAATAATTTCAGTGAGAAACCTAAAGTTTGTGAAATATTTAAAGTTTTTTTTTAATTTGATCGCATTTGGCGGTGAAATGGTGGCATGAAATATACCAAAATGGGCCTAGATCAATACTTGGGGTCGTTTACTACACTACACTAAAGCTAAAATTAACCCTACAAGCTCCCTACATGCTCCCTAATTAACCCCTTCACTGCTGCGCATAATACACGTGTGGTGCGCAGTGGCATTTAGCGGCCTTCTAATTACCAAAAAGCAACGTAAAAGCCATATATGTCTTCTATTTCTGAACAAAGGGGATCCCAGAGAAGCATTTAAAACCATTTGTGCAATAATTGCACAATCTGTTTGTAAATAATTTCAGTGAGAAACCTAAAGTTTGTGAAAACATTTGTGAAAAAGTGAACTTTTTTTTTTATTTGATCGCATTTGGCAGTGAAATGGTGGCATGAAATATACCAAAATGGGCCTAGATCAATACTTTGTGATGTCTTCTAAATATATATATATACATGTTAAAGGATATTCAGGGATTCCTGACAGATATCAGTGTCCCAATGTAACTAGCGCTAATTTTGAAAAAAAGTGGTTTGGAAATAGCAAAGTGCTACTTGTATTTATGGCCCTATAACTTGCAAAAAAAGCAAAGAACATCTAAACATTGGGTATTTCTAAACTCAGGACAAAATTTAGAAACTATTTAGCATGGGTGTTTTTGGGTGGTTGTAGATGTGCAACAGATTTTGGGGTCAAAGTTTGAAAAAATTGTTTTTTTTCCATTTTTTCCTCATATTTTATAATTTTTTTAATAGTAAATTATAAGATATGATGAAAATAATGGTATCTTTAGAAAGTCCATTTAATGGCGAGAAAAACGGTATATAATATGTGTGGGTACAGTAAATGAGTAAGAGGAAAATTACAGCTAAACACAAACACCGCAGAAATGTAAAAATAGCCTTGGTCCCAAACGGTCAACAAATGGAAAAGTGCTCTGGTCACTAAGGGGTTAAAAAAACCTAACACTAACCCCCGACGATCTACTTACAGTTTTTGAAAACCGGACATACTTTCTCATCCAGGCGGCAGAAGTCTTCATTTAAGCGGGCAGAAGTCCTCCTCGAAGCCGGCAGAAGTCTTCATCCAAGCGGGCAGAAGTCTTCATCCAGAAGGCATCTTCTATCTTCATCCATCCAGCAAAAGGATTTCTATCAGCCAATAGGAATTAAAGGGGAAAAAATCCTATTGGCTGTTGCAATCAGCCAATAGGATTGAGCTCTTATTCTATTGGCTCTTACAATCAGCCAATAGAATGAGAGCTCAATCCTTTTGGCTGATTGGATCAGCCAATAGGATGAAAGCTCAATCCAATTGGCTGATTGCAATGTAAGGGACACCATCTTGGATGACGTCACTTAAAGGGAACTTAATTTTCGAGCGACGATCAGAACAAGAGGATGCTCTGCGCTGGATGTCTTGAAGATGGTCCCGCTCAGCGCCGGATGGATGAAGATAGAAGATGCCGTCTGGACGAAGACTTCTGCCCGCATGGATGAGGACTTCACCGGCTGGATGAGGATGGATGTCCAGACTTCGAAAACTGTAAGTGGATCTTCGGGGGTTAGTGTTAGGTTTTATTAAGGGTTTTTGGGTGGGTTTTATTTTTAGCTTAAGGTTTGGGCAATGTAAAAGAGCTAAATGCCCTTTTCAGGGCATGGCAAAAGAGCTAAATGCCCTTTTAAGGGCAATGCCCATCCAAATGCAATTTTCAGGGCAATGGTTAGCTTAGGTTTATTTAGATAGAATTTTATTTGGGGGGTTGGTTGTGTGGGTGGTGGGTCTTACTGTTGGGGGGTTGTTTGTATTTTTTTTTACAGGTAAAAGAGCTGATTTCTTTGGGGCAATGCCCCGCAAAAGGCCCTTTTAAGGACTATTGATAGTTTAGTGTAGGCTAGGGTTTTTTTTTATTTTGGGGGGGCTTTTTTATTTTGATAGAGCTATTAGATTAGGAGTAATTCATTTTTATTTTTGATAATTTCGTTTTTTATTTTGTGTAATTTAGTGTTTCTTTCATGTAATTGGCAAGAGTCCATGAGCTAGTGACGTATGGGATATACAATCCTACCAGGAGGGGCAAAGTTTCCCAAACCTCAAAATGCCTATAAATACACCCCTCACCACACCCACAATTCAGTTTTACAAACTTTGCTTCCTATGGAGGTGGTGAAGTAAGTTTGTGCTAAGATTTCTACGTTGACATGCGCTTCTCAGCATTTTGAAGCCCGATTCCTCTCAGAGTACAGCGAATGTCAGAGGGACATGGAGAGTATCACCTATTGAATGTAATGATTTTCCTAACGGGGGTCTTTTTCATGGGTTCTCTGTTATCGGTCGTAGAGATTCATCTCCTACCTCCCTTTTCAGATTGACGATATACTCTCATATTCCATTACCTCTACTGATAACTGTTTCAGTACTGGTTTGGCTATCTGCTATATGGGGATGGGTGTCTTTGGGTAAGTATGTTTTTATTACTTAAAGGGACACTGAACCCAAAAATTTCGTTTTGTAATTCAGAAAGAGCATGCAATTTTAAGCAACTTTCTAATTTACTCCTATTATCAATTTTTCTTTGTTCTCTTGCTATCTTTATTTGAAAAAGAAGGCAACCTATGCTTTTTTGGGGTTCAGTACTCTGGACAGCAATTTTTTATTGGTGGATGAATTTATCCACCAATCAGCAAGGACAACCCAGGTTGTTCACCAAAAATGGTCCGGCATCTAAACTTACATTCTTGTATTTTAAATAAAGATACCAAGATAATGAAGAAAATTTGATAATAGGAGTAAATTAGAAAGTTGCTTAAAATTTCATGCTCAATCTGAATCACAAAAGATTTTTTTTGGGTACAGTGTCCCTTTAAGACACCTCAGCTATGGTTTTGGTACTTTATGCATTTATATAAAGTTCTAAATATATGTATTGTACTTATATTTGCCATGAGTCAGGTTCATGTCTTTCCTTTTGCAGATTGTCAGTTTCATATTTGGGAAAAATTAATATTAAGAAATATTTTTTTCTTACCTGGGGTTTAGTCTTTTTTCAATTGACTATTTTGTTTCAAATTGCGGGCTGACTTAATGCTACACTTTATTGTGTCATTCTTGGCGCGAGAATTTTTTGGCGCGAAATTCACGTTCGTTGACACAAGTTCGTCATTTCCGGCGTCGTAATTGACGCAGAGGTTTCACACAGGGTTGCGTCGCTAGTTGGCCATGGTTGGCGCCAAAAAAATTTTAAGTTACGTTGTGCGTCATACTTGGCGCCAAACTTTTTTCATTATTTATTTGCCCCATTGCTATTTGCCTCTTGCCTTTTTCTATGTCAGAGGGCTATGCTATTTGCATTTTTTCCCATTCCTGAAACTGTCATATAAGGAAATTGATAATTTTGCTTTATATGTTGTTTTTTCTTTTACATTCTGCAAGATGTCTCAATCTGATCCTGTCTCTGAAGTATCTGTTGGAACTTTGCTGCCTGACATCGGTTCTACCAAAGCTAAGTGCATTTGTTGTAAAATTGTGGAGATTATCCTAATGTCATTTGTATTAGTTGTCATGATAAACTTTTACATGCAGATAGTGTGTCCATCAGTAATAGTACTTTGCCGGTTGCAGTTCCTTCAACTTCTAATGTACATGATATACCTATGAATTTTAAAGAATTTGTTACTGATTCTATTCAGAAGGCTTTGTCTTCATTTCTGCCTTCTAATAAGCGTAAGAGGTCTTTTAAAACTTCTTGTAAAGTTGATGAAATTTCAAATGACCGACAACATAATGAATTATCCACCTCTGATGAGGATCTGATTCAGAAGATCCTTCCTCAGATATTGACACTGACAAATCTACTTATTTATTTATTTAAAATGGAGTATATGCGTTCTTTGTTAAAAGAAGTGTTAATTACTTTGGATATTGAGGAAGCTAGTCCTCTTGATATTAAAACCAGTAAACGTTTAAATTCTGTTTTTAAACCTCCTGTGGTTACTCCAGAGGTTTTTCCTATTCCTGATGCTATTTCTGATATGATTTCTAAGGAATGGAATAAGCCGGGTACTCCTTTTAATCCTTCTGCAAGGTTTAAAAAATTGTATCCTTTACCAGCAATTTCAAAATAGTTTTGGGAAAAGATCCCCAAAGTTGATGGGGCTATTTCTACTCTTGCTAAACGAACCACTATTCCTATGGAAGATAGTACTTCCTTTAAAAATCCTTTAGATAGGAAGCTTGAATCTTATCTAAGGAAAGCCTATTTATATTCAGGTCATCTTCTTAGGCCTGCAATTTCTTTGGCTGATGTTGAAGCTGCTTCAACTTTTTGGTTGGAGAATTTAGTGCAACAAGAATTGGATTCTGACTTATATAGCATTGTTTGTTTAATACAAAATGCTAATCATTTTATTTGTGATGCAATTTTTGATATTATCAAAATTGATGTTAGATCCATGTCTTTAGCTATTTTGGCTAGAAGAGCTTTGTGACTTAAATCTTGGAATGCTGATATGACATCTAAATCTAGATTACTATCTCTTTCTTTCCAAGGTAATAATTTATTTGGTTCTCAGTTGGATTCTATTATTTCAACTGTTACTGGGGGGAAGGGAGGTTTTTTTGCCTCAGGATAAAACACCTAAGGATAAATCTAAGGCTTCTAATCGTTTTCGTTCCTTTCGTCAAAATAAGGAAATAAAACCTAATCCTTCCCCCAAGGAAACTGTTTCCAATTGGAAGCCTTCCTCAAATTGGAATAAATCCAAGCCTTTTAAGAAACCAAAGTCAGCCCCTAAGTCCGCATGAAGGTGCGGCCCTCATTCCAGCTCAGCTGGTAGGGGGCAGTTTAAGGTTTTTCAAGGATGTTTGGGCAAATTCTGTCCAAAATCAATGGATTCAGAGCATTGTCTCTCAGGGGTACCGAATAGGATTCAGATTAAGACCTCCTGTGAGAAGATTTTTTTCTCTCACGCATCCCAGCAAATCCAGTAAAAGCTCAGGCTTTCCTGAAGTGTGTTTCAGACCTGGAGGTTTCAGGGGTAATCATGCCGGTTCCTTTTCAGGAACAAGGTCTGGGGTTTTATTCAAATCTATTCATTGTCCCAAAGAAAGAAAATGCATTCAGACCAGTTCTGGATCTGAAAATTTTGAATCGTTATATAAGAGTACCAACTTTCAAGATGGTGACTATAAGGACTATTCTGCCTTTTGTTCAGCAAGGACATTATATGTCTACAATAGACTTGCAGGATGCTTACCTTCATATTCCGATTCATCCAGAACATTATATTTAGTTCAAGGGGCCTCTTTTGTTCGGCCAACCTGGACTGTGATCACAACAGATGCAAGTCTTTTCAGGTTGGGGAGCTGTCTGGGGATCTCTGACAGCACAAGGGGTTTGGAAATCTCAAGAGAGAAATTACCAATCAATATTGCAATTCTCAGAGCTCTTCAGTTTTGGCCTCTGTTGAAGAGAGAACCGTTCATTTGTTTTCAGACAGACAATATTACAACGGTGGCATATGTCAATCATCAGGGTGGGACTCACAGTCCCCAAGCTACGAAAGAAGTATCTCGGATACTTGTGTGGGCGGTATCCAGCTCTTGTCTAATTTCTGCGGTTCATATCCCAGGTATAGACAATTGGGAGGCGGATTATCTCAGCCATCAGACTTTACATCTAGGGGAGTGGTTTCTCCATCCGGATGTGTTTTCTCAGATTGTTCTGATGTGGGGTTTTCCAGAAATAGATCTGATGGCTTCTCATCTAAACAAGAAACTTCCCAGATACCTGTCCATGTCCAGGGATTCTCAGGCAGAAGTGGTGGATGCGCTGACACTTCCTTGGTAACATAGTAACATAGTAGATGAGGTTGAAAAAAGACCAAAGTCCATCAAGTTCAACCTACACAAATCTAAAATATATACAAAAAACTCCAGTTAAGCTTAAATAATCCCGCTAAAAGGTGACCCATTTAATACTAGCAATCATATCCATGAATTTTGTTTATAGACAGAAATGTATCCAAATAATTTTTAAATGTATCTAGGGTATTGGCATTCACTACCTCCTTTGGTAATGAGTTCCACAATTGTATTGCTCTTACAGTGAAAAAACGTTTCCGTTGCAGGAGATTAAATCTCCTTTCCTCCAACCTTAAATTGTGACCTCTGGTCACAAACAATTTTCTTGGAATAAACAGAGCTTCTGCCATCTCTGTATATGGGCCTTGAATATATTTATATAAAGTAATCATGTCACCTCTTAAGCGCCTTTTTTCTAAAGAAAACAGACCCAGTTTGGCTAGCCCCTCCTCATAGGTTAAATTCTCTAATCCCCTTATTAGCTTTGTGGCCCTTCTTTGAACTTTTTCTAGTTCTGCAATATATTTTTTGCGATCGGTCCCCAGAACTGCACTCCATACTCAAGGTGAGCGCTTTCAAGGGCTTTATATAGTGACATAATTATGCTTTCCTCCCTTGAGTCAATGCCTCTTTTAATACATGCTAGTATCTTATTAGCCTTTGAAGCTGCTGCCTTGCATTGTGCACCCATCTTTAGCTTGTTATCTATTACTACCTGCTTATATATTCCCACCTCTAGTTCTTCTTCCAAGAGTGATCTCCAAAATCATCATGGAAAAAATCATCATCATTTGTGTTGCTGGTGGCTCCAACATGGCCCCACAGGTTTTGGTATGCGGATCTTGTTTGGATGTCCAGTTGCCAACCTTGGCCACTTCCATTAAGGCCGGACCTACTGTCTCAAGGTCCGTTTTTCCATCAGGATCTCAAATCATTAAATTTGAAGGTATGGAAATTGAACGCTTAGTGCTAAGTCATAGAGGTTTCTCTGACTCAGTGATTAATACTATGTTACAAGCTCGTAAATCTGTCTCTAGGAAGATTTATTATCGAGTTTGGAAGACTTACATTTCATGGTGTTCTTCTCATAAATTCTCTTGACATTCTTTTAGATTTCCTAGAATTTTACAGTTTCTTCAGGATGGTTTGGATAAAGGTTTGTCTGCAAGTACTTTGAAGGGACAAATCTCTTCTCTTTCTGTTATATTTCACAGAAAGATTGCTACTCTTCCTGATATTCACTGTTTTGTACAGGCTTTAGTTCGTATTAAGCCTGTCATTAAATCAATTTCTCCTCCTTGGAGTTTTAATTTGGTTTTGAGGGCATTACAGGCTCCTCCATTTGAGCCTATGCACTCTTTGGACATTAAACTACTTTCTTGGAAAGTGTTGTTCCTTTTGGCCATCTCTTCTGCTAGAAGAGTTTCTGAGCTTTCTGCTCTTTCTTGTGAATCTCCTTTTCTGATTTTTCATCAGGATAAGACGGTTTTGCAGACTTCATTTAAGTTCTTACCTAAGGTTGTGAATTCTAACAACATTAGTAGAGAAATTGCTGTCCCTTCCTTGTGTCCTAATCCTAAGAATTCTCTGGAGAGATCTTTACATTCTTTGGATGTGGTGAGAGCTTTGAAATATTATGTTGAAGCTACTAAAGATTTCAGAAAGACTTATAGTCTATTTGTTATATTCTCTGGTTCTAGGAAAGGTCAGAAGGCTTCTGCTATTTCCTTGGCTTCTTGGTTAAAGCTTTTGATTCTTCAAGCTTATTTAGAGTCGGGTCAGGCCCCGCCTCAGAGAATTACAGCTCATTCTACTAGATCAGTCTCCACTTCCTGGGCTTTTAAGAATGAAGCTTCAGTTGATCAGATTTGCAAAGCGGCAACTTGGTCCTCTTTGCATACATTTACTAAATTCTACCGTTTTGATGTATTTGCTTCTTCAGAAGCAGTTTTTGGTAGAAAAGTTCTTCAGGCAGCTGTTTCAGTTTGATTCTTCTGCTGATGTTTTAAGTTTATCTTTTCTTCATGAGAATAACTTTTATTTTGGGTTGTGGATTACTTTTTCAGCATATGACTGTTGTTTATTTTTATCCCTCCCTCTCTAGTGACTCTTGCGTGGACTTCCACATCTTGGTTATAGCTATCCCATACGTCACTAGCTCATGAACTCTTGCTAATTACATGAAAGAAAACATAATTTATGTAAGAACTTAAGTGATAAATTCATTTCTTTCACTTTTTTATGGTGGTTATGATTTTTTTGTATAAAGCACAATTATTTCCAGATTCCTTTGTTGATGCTTTTTACTCCTTTCTTTATCACCCCACTACTTGGCTATTCGTTAAACTGAATTGTGGGTGTGATGAGGGGTGTATTTATAGGCATTTTGAGGTTTGGGAAACTTTGCCCCTCCTGGTAGCATTGTATATCCCATACGTCACTAGCTCATGGACTCTTGCCAATATGAAAGAAATGAATTTATCAGGTAAGTTCTTACATAAATTATGTTTTTTGTTGTTTTTTTGGTAATTTAGATAAATGTATTTTATTAATTTAAATTATTTAATTTTATTGTAAGTTTGTATTTATTTTAACCAGGTAGTTAATAAATAGTTAATAACTATTTACTAACTAGTCTACCTAGTTAAAATAAATACAAACTTACCTGTGAAATAAAAATAAAAACTATTAGTTATATTGTAGCTAGCTTAGGTTTTATTTTACAGGTAAGTTTGTATTTAGTTTTAAATAGGTATTATTTAGTTAAAGGGACATAATACTCATATGCTAAATCACTTGATATTAAAGGGACATAATACTCATATGCTAAATCACTTGATATTAAAGGGACATATTACTCATATGCTAAATCACTTGATGTTAAAGGGACATAATACTCATATGCTAAATCACTTGAAACTGATGCAGTATAACTGTAAAAAGCTGACAGGAAAATATCACCTGAGCATCTCTATGTAAAAAAGGAAGATATTTTACCTCACAATCTCCTCAGCTCAGCAGAGTAAGTTCTGTTTAAAAAGTTATACTCAGCTGCTCCCAGCTGCAGGTAAAAAAAAATAAAAAAAATGAAGAAATGAACAGCAGCCAATCAGCATCAACAGTGCTGAGGTCATGAACTCTTTTACTGTGATCTCATGAGATTTCACTTAAACCCATGAGATTTCATAGTAAACTTTCTTACACTGAATAGGGAAATAACATGAGAGTGCACGACACTCACTCCCTTAGCTGTACTGGGACAGACATACTGATTTGCTGCTTAGAAGTCCTTTACAATAGGATGTGGCTACTGAGAAACTTTTGAGGTAGAATATCTTTCTTTTTTACATAGAGATGCTCAGGTGATATTTTCTAGTCAGCTTTTTACAGCTATGCTGCATCCCCTTAAAGTATTTAAACATCTGGGTATTGTGGCCCTTTAATAATTGTAAGTTTAATTTAGCTCTATTTTAATTATGTTAAAGTTAGGGGGTGTTAGGGTTACGGTTAGGGTTAGGCTTAGGGTTACGTTAGAGTTAGGGTTAAGCTTAGGGTTACGTTAGGGTTAGGGTTACGTTAGGGTTAGGTTTAGGGGTTAATATATTTATTTAGTGTTAGTGATGTGAGAGGCCAGAGGTTTAGGGGTTAATAACTTTAGTATAGTGGCAGCGACATTAGAGGCAGCAGATTAGGGGCTAATAAATTTAGGTAGGTGGTGGCGATGGTAGGGCCAGCAGATTAGGGGTTAATAAATTTATGTAGGTGGTGGCGATGTTGGGAACGGCAGATTAGGGGTTATTAACTGTAATGTAGGTGGTGGCGATGTTAGGGGCGGCAGCTTAGGGGTTAATAACTGTAATGTAGGTGGCAGCGATGTCGGGGGCAGCAGATTAGGGGTTAATAACTGTAGATAGGTGGCAGCAATGTCGGGGACGGCAGATTAGGGGTTAATAACATTATGTAGGTTGCGGCGATGTCGGGGCAGCAGATTAGGGGTTAATAACTGTAGGTAGGTGGCAGCGATGTTGGGGGTAGCAGATTAGGGGTTAATAACTGTAGATAGGTGGCAGCAATGTCGGGGACGGCAGATTAGGGGTTAATAACATTATGTAGGTTGCAGCGATGTCGGGGCAGCAGATTAGGAGTTAATAACTGTAGGTAGGTGGCAGCGATGTCGGGGGCAGCAGATTAGGGGTTAATAACTGTAGATAGGTGGCAGCGATGTTGGGGCGGCAGATTAGGGATTAATAACATTATGTTGGTTGTGGCGATGTCAGGGGCGGCAGATTAGGGGTGTTTAGACTCTGGGTTTATGTTAGGGTGTTAGGTTTAAACATAACTTTTTCTTTCTCCATAGACATCGATGGGGTTGCGTTACAGAGCTTTTCATTCCAAGATCGCAGGTATTAGGCTTTTTTTGCCGGCTCTCCCGAATTATGTCTATGGGGAAATCGCGAACGAGCACGTCAAAACACTGCTTGTATTTGGATGAGGTATGGAGCTCAAAGCCACCATATCGCCCGCGCAAGCCGGGTTTTTTCAAACCTGTAATAGCAGCGCTATAGGGTGGAGAAATACCGCCACTTTTGTGGAGGTCGTTAATTTCCCTATAGCGCTCAAAACTCGTAATCTAGCTGAATATATTGTATCACTTACCTACTGACACTGTATACTGTATATGCGCATTTACAGTATATAAAACATATCTATACTAGGAGCTAATGATATGTGTTTACAAGCTGTAGGGCACTATACTGACACAAGTATACAGTACAAGATATAGGCCCATATTTATCAAGCTCCGTACGGAGCTTGAAGGGCCGTGTTACTGGCGAGTCTTCAGACTCGGCAGAAACACAAGTTATGAAGCAGCGGTCTAAAGACCGCTGCTCCATAACCCTGTCCGCCTGCATTGAGCAGGTGCACAGACATCGCCGGAAATCAACCCGATCGAGTACGATCGGGTTGATTGACACCCCCCGATTGGCCGCGAGTCAGCAGGGGGCAGCGTTGCACCAGCAGCTCTTGTGAGCTGCTGGTGTAATGTTAAATGTGGAGAGCGTATTGCTCTCCGCATTTAGCGAGGTCTTGCGGACCTGATCCGCACTGTCGGATCAGGTCCGCAAGACCTTTGATAAATCGAGGCCATAGTATTTACACTCACCACTTTATTAGCTACCCTTGATCAATTGCTTGGTAACACAAATTGCTAATCAGCCAATCACATTGCAGCAACTCAATGCATTTAGGCATCTAGACGTGGTGAAGACGACTCGCTGAAGTTCAAACCGAGCATCAGATTGGGGAAGAAAGAGGATTTAAGTAACTTTGACCATGACATGGTTGTTGGTGCAAGACGGGCTGGGCTGAGTATTTCAAAAACTGCTAATCTACTGGGATCTCTAGGGTTTACAGAGAATGGTCCAAAAAAGATAAAATATCCAGTGAGCGGCAGTTGTGTGAATGACAATGCCTTGTTGATGTCAGAGGGCAGACATGAATGGGCAAACTGGTTCGAGATGATAGAAAGGCAACAGTAACTAAAATAACCACTCGTTACAACCAAGGTATATAGAATACCATCTCTGAACGCACAACACGTCAAACCTTGAAGCAGATGGGCTACAGCAGCAGAAGACCCCACCGGGTGCCACTCCTGTCAGCTAAGAACAGGAAACTGAGGCTTCAATTCGCACAGGTTCACCAAAATTGGACAATAGAAGACTGGAAAAACATTGCCTGGTCTGATGAGTCTCGATTTCAGCTGCGACATTCAGATGGTAGGGTCAGAATTTGGCGTAAACCATATGAAAGCATGGATCTATCCTGCTTTGTATCAACGGTTCAGGCTGGTGGTGGTGGTGTAATAGTGTGGGGGATATTTTCTAGGTGCACTTTGGGCCCCTTAGCTTAGTACCAATTGATCATTTATATGCCACGGCCTACCTGAGTAATGTTGCTGACCATATCCATCCCTTTATGACTACAGTGTACCCATCTTCTGATGGCTACTTCCAGCAGGATAATGCACCATGTCACAAAGCTCAAATCATCTCAAACTGGTTTCTTGAACAAGACAATGAGTTCACTATACTCCAATGGCCTTCACAGTCACCAGATCTCAATCCAATAGAGCACCTTTGGGATGTGGTGGAACGGTAGATTCGCATCATGGATGTGCAGCCGACAGATCTGCAGCAACTGCGTGATGATATCTTGTCAATATGGGCCAAAATGTCTAAGAAATGTTTCCAACACTTTGTTACATCTATGCCACGAAGAATTAAGGCAGTTCTGTAAGGCAAAAGGGGTCCAACCCAGTACTAGCAAGGTGTACCTAATAAAGTGACCAGTGAGTGTATATAAATATATATATATATATATATATATATATATATATATATAGGAAAGAAGCGTGAAAAATAGCGCAAAAATAGGCAACTTCAGACCGCAATTGATAAAAAATGTCAAAGTTTAATATGCCAAGCTAAAAACAGAATAACCGTAGCACGGTAGATAAAAAAATATACAAAATACTTATCACATCACAATGTGAACAGGAACATTAGCAAACATGTTTTGTGCCTGCGCACTTGATCACTGCATAGCAGTGCATTTTTTTATCTACCGTGCTACGGTTATTCTGTTTTTAGCTTGGCATATTAAACTTTGACATTTTTTATCAATTGCGGTCTGAAGGTGCCTATATTTGGGCTATTTTTCACGCTTCTTTCCTATACAATTTAATGGTATTCAGCAAATACCTGTGAATAGCTGCATTTGCACCGTCCGCATTTACTCACTCTCCATTGTGCCGTATAGAGGAAGGTCAAGGGTCACAACGAATCACGCCGACTACTGCAGGTGAGAGGAGGACATTGGCGCTTTCACTTAGACTTTGTTTCCATATATATATATATATATATATATATATATATATATATATCATATCTATGCTATGAGCTGATAATATGTGTTTACACGCTATAGGGCACTACACTAGCACATGACAAGATATAGTATAAGGGTGATACGTGCGTATACAGTATATATATATATATATCATATCTATGCTATGAGCTGATCAGTGGCGTAGCGTGGGGGGGGCCACAGGGGCGGTTGCCCCGGGCGCAAAATTATGGGGGGCGCAAAAGCCTCCACCAGACAGTAGACTGTTGTGACAGTCCCAGACTCCAGCGGCGATTTTAGCAACCCTGCTGTTCTGTCTTGAGTCACTCTCAGTCTCAATCAATGCAAGTGTGAACTTCCATTGTTTGTCACTTTGTCAGTGTCGTCTGAGTCGTCACAGTCTGTGAGTCTCAGTCTGTGCCGCCGGCGCCTCCTGTAAGTGTGTGTAAATGTAATCTACTGTTTATCCGACTCCACAGTTTACACCACTAGCACGGCGCAGGCGGGTCCTAACTCCTCCCACTCCCAGCGCGCAGGTCAGGAGGGACTGAGGGAACAATAAGTGGGGGAAGAGCCTGAGCCTGAGGACTGTCTCTAGCGCGTCGTGCCTGGTGACTGCCCTGCCCTTGACTGTATAACTGTTGGGAGGCTGGGGTGTAAAGGTGAGCTCAGTGTTCTCTTGGGCCTGGGTAGGAATAATCTGTTTGTAATCCTGTGCTGCTGAGCTCTGCTCCTGCTCCTCTCATCAGTCTGGATGCAGTTTGGCTGCAGTTACGTCTCAGGCTGGCCGCTGTGAGTTTCCATAAAAGTCCTGCTCTCAGGTCATATACCGCATGCTACCCCCTGCATGAGAAACCACTTCATTCCTGGGCTCTAGATTGTGTGTGAGAAGGGGGTGGTACACTTGTGCATTTGCATTAGAGAGGAAATACAGATACATGGCTTACAGCAATGTCTATCTGCAGCAATATATCAATAAGTTAGAAATACTCAGCAGTGAAAGATAAAGGAGCCAATGACTTAACAAAAGGTAAAATTTTCTGAACTTTTGGGATTTTTTCAAAACAGACAGCATCTTGCTTCAAATAGGATGTACATAATGCCAGCAAAGTTAGTTGTACATCATCAAATGTCATTTACAACTGTATTTTATACCAAGGTAGCAATAAAAGGGGTATGGAACCATTAATGTTTTTTGCATATAAAATATTTTTACAAATAATTGCAGTTTAAAAAAAAAAAAAAAAGTTAGCTTAAAGGGACATAACAGTGCTATATCATTTCATTACACTATTTCATGTTTCTGTGTTTAAGCCCTACAAAGGGGTTAAACACATGGTTAACTATGAGCTCAACCCCTGTATGAACAATAATAGTTATATGGAATGTGCACAAAAAATATCCTTTACCATCTATAAAGTTTTACTTTTGTATGAAAAATCTTAGCACTGTATCTTTACTACTCTTCTTTGATATTGACCTTTAAATTTCCTGCAGATCAGTTGGAACCCTCAGGGAAAAAAAAAAAGTTTAATGAATATTGGAAATTGTAACAAGTTTAATTTGTTTTATATGTAATTAAAACAAAAACCTGTCTCCTAAGTTGTTGAGCTGGCTCCTAGATTCAAAGCAAATTCGCCAATCCCTACTGTACTGGTGCTAATGGGTTAGGGGGCGCAATTCTTACCTTGCCCTGGGCGCTGACAACCCACGCTACGCCACTGGAGCTGATAATATATGTTTACACGCTATAGGGCACTACACTAGCACATGACAAGATACAGTATAAGGGTGATACGTGCGTATACAGTATATATATATATATCATATCTATGCTATGAGCTGATAATATATGTTTACACGCTATAGGGCACTACACTAGCACATGACAAGATATAGTATAAGGGTGATACGTACGTATACAGTATATATATATCATATCTATGCTAGGAGCTGATAATATGTGTTTACATGCTATAGGGCACTACACTAGCACATGACAAGACACAGTATAAGGGTGATACGTACGTATACAGTATATATATATATCATATCTATGCTAGGAGCTGATAATATGTGTTTACACACTATAGGGCACCACACTAGCACATGACAAGATACAGTATAAGGGTGATACGTGCGTATACAGTATATATATATCATATCTATGCTAGGAGCTGATAATATGTGTTTACAAGCTATAGGGCACTACACTAGCACATGACAAGATACAGTATAAGGGTGATACGTGCGTATACAGTATATATATATCATATCTATGCTAGGGGCTGATAATATGTGTTTACACGCTATAGGGCACTAAACTAGCACATTATATATATATGGGCACTACTAGTACAGAATCCTCAGACGGCACAACCACACTCCTTGTAACTCTGCTCCCAGTTGCTGTTTTTTGGGGTCATCCAGGTACTTTATGGCTTTGACCTAAGACCCAGACAGAGATTTATTTCTACATTAGAAGCATTTAGTTTATGTTTTCTCGTTATTACCCATCATGCCGACTGTGCAGCCTGAGGTTATACTCAAGTATCAGAACTGATATCTATTGCTTAAAGGTACAGGAAACAAAACCAGTTTGTACTATGCATATACAAGGAGCTAATAATAATTTGGGTCCCCTGTTTAGTTTGCCTGTGAAATGCACGTGCATACCTGGGTATGCAGAACTTGCACTAGTAGTGAAGTATAAAAACAAAATGATTTTTTTTTTCTCAGTACAGGAACCTCTGCTTTACATAAAACAACAATCTGTACAACACATGAAAGTGACTTTTTTATTTTAATATGTCACAAAAAATACACAACTTCACTTTCACTGAACTTGCTTTATCTAGAGGCGCCATCTGGTGGTACAAATGTGAATGACACCTGTGGCTTTGATCAGAATCGATCTTCACGGCTACAAATGACAAATCAATGTGATCACAATCAGCTATTTTCATTGTTTATTGTCGCCTCTTTATACTTAATCAGTTCGGTGGGAAAGGACGCTAGTTTTAGCACAATCTAGTCCGGCAATAAATGAAGTGTAAGGTAGCTGTAACTTTCATCAGCTACCTTACACTTCATTTATTGTCTATCAGGACTTTAATATTTTGTTTGAAGTGACAAGTTATTTAAGCTACCCTCGGAAAGAAAGAGGACTGCATTGTGAAGGGCTACGTGCCTAAGCCAAGCCTGTTACAAGCTGCACATCAGAATCCTTTCAGCTACCTACGGAGAGCAAGGGGACTGCACTGTGAAGGGCTGTGTGCCTCAGCTAAGCCGGTTTTAAAGTTACACATCAAGATCCTTTTGCTACAAGGTCTACAGGAGAAATTTGGATATACTACGAGCCTGCGTGCAATTCTGCACTAACGAGCGGGGTCCAACTTCTACAATATAGCGGCCGCTATAGTTCATCTGTCAAGTTATTCTTAACTAAATAAACCTATTAACCCCTAAACCACCAGCCCCCACATCACAGCAACCTAAATTAAACTATATTAACCCCTAAACTTAACCCTAATCCTAACCCTAAACCTAACCATAACGAAATTAGATCTAAATTAAATTTACAATTATTAACTAAATAATACCTATTAACCCCTAAACCACCAGCCCCCCACATCACAACATCATAAATTAAACTATATTAACCCCTAAACCTAACCCTAACATAACCCTAACCCTAATCCTAACCATAACACCCCCTAACTTTAACATAATGAAATTAGATCCAAATTAAATTTACAATTATTAACTAAATAATACCTATTGAAACTAAATACAAACTTACCTGTAAAATAAAACCTAAGCTAGCTACAATATAACTAATAGTTACATTGTATCTAGCTTAGGTTTTATTTTTATTTCACAGGTAAGTTTGTATTTATTTTAGCTAGGTAGACTAGTTATTAACTCTTTACTAACTACCTAGTTAAAATAAATACAGTTACCTGGGAAATAAAACCTAACCTGCCTTACACTAAAACCTAACATTACAAAAAATAAAAAAAACAAAACAAAACGAAATTCTCCAAAAAAATAAAGATTATTCCTATTCTAATATCCTTTAAAAAAAAAAACCACTACAAAATAAAAAAGCCTAATCTAGAATAAACTACCAAGGGCCTTTAAAAGGGCCTTTTGGGGGGCCCTTATTGTAGGGCATTGCCCTGAGTTAAACAGCTCTTTTGCTCCAAAAAAAAATACAAACACCCCCTAACACTATACAAACCCCCACCCCCCAAACTACCAAGGGCCCTTAAAAGGGCCTTTTGTAGGGCATTGCCCTGAGTTAAACAGCTCTTTTGCTAAAAAAAAAACACCCCCTAAAAATATACATTAAACAAAATAACAAACAAATTATCAAAAATTAAAAAAAATATTCCTATTCTAATACCCATAAAAAAACCACCCCAAAATAAAAAACCTATTCTAGAATAAACTACCAATGGCCCTTAAAAGGGGCTTTTGTAGGGCATTGCCCTAAAGGTTACAGCTCCTTTAGTGAAATTTTTTTACAAAGACCCACTAACATTACAAACCCCCACCCCCCCCCCCAAACCCACAAAATAAAAAAACTATCTAAAAAAACCTAAGCTACCCATTGCCCTGAAAAGGGCATTTGTATGGGCATTGCCCTTCAAAGGGCATTTAGCTCTTTTACTGCCCAGACCCTAAATTAAAAAAAAAAAAAACACCCAAAAAACCCTTAAAAAGCCTAACACTAACCCCCTGACGATCCACTTACAGTTTTTGAATTCCCATATGAACGATCTTCATCCCGCAGTTGAAGTACTGATCCAAGCGGCGAGAAGTCTTCATCCAGACGGCCTCTTCAATCTTCATCCAGGCGGCATCTTCTATCTTGATCCCGGATGTGCAGAGCATCCTCTTCATATGGTCGCCACTGTACACTGAATCTTCAATGCAAGGGACGCGGTTCAAGATGGCGTCCCTTGCATTCTTATTGGCTGAACATTTTGAATCAGCCAATAGGAATTAGGGCTGCTAAAATCCTATTGGCTGTTCAAATCATTCTATTGGCTAATTCAAATTGAAGAGGCCGTCTGGATGAAGACTTCTCGTCGCTTGGATCAGGACTTCGCCGCCGGGATGAAGATTGAAGAGGCCGTCTGGATGAAGACTTCTCACCGCCTGGATCAGGACTTCAACTCCTGGATGAAGATCGTTCAAATAGGACTACAAAAACTGTAAGTGGATTGTAAGGGGTTAGTGTTAGGCTTTTCTAAAGGGTTTTTTGGGTGTGTTTTTTTCTAGTTTAGGGTCTGGGCAGTAAAAGAGCTAAATGCCCTTTTAAGGGCAATGGGTAGCTTAGTTTTTTTAGAATTAGTTTTTTATTTTGGGGGGTTGGTTGAGTGGTGGGTTTTACTGTTGGGGGGTTCTTTGTGTTTTTTTTTACAGGTAAAAGAGCTGATATCTTTGGGGCAATGCCCCACAAAAGGCCCTTTTAAGGGCCATTGGTAGTTTATTGTAGGCTAGGTTTTTTTTTTGGGGTGGGCTTTTTTTATTTTGATAGGGCTATTAGATTAGGTGTAATTCTTTTTTATTTTGGATAATCTCGTTTGGATAAATCTGCCCTCCATAACATCGCCGCCACCTACCTACAATTATTAACCCCTAATCTCCCGCCCCCAACATCGCCGCTACTATAATAAAGTTATTAACCCCTAAACCTAAGTCTAACCCTAACACCCCCCTAAGTTAAATATAATTTAAATAAAACGAAATAAAATTACTATCATTAAATAAATGAATCCTATTTAAAACTAAATACTTACCTATAAAATAAACCCTAATATATCTACAATATAACTAATAATTACATTGTAGCTATTTTAGGATTTATATTTATTTTACAGGCAACTTTGTATTTATTTTAACTAGGTACAATAGCTATTAAATAGTTAATAACTATTTAATAGCTACCTAGTTAAAATAATTACAATATTACCTGTAAAATAAATCCTAACCTAAGTTACAATTACACCTAACACTACACTATCAATAAATTAATTAAATAAATTACCTACAATTATCTAAACTCAAATACAATTAAATAAACTATAGTACAAAAAAAACAACTAAATTACAAAAAATAAAAAAATATTACAATAATTTTAATCTAATTACATCTAATCTAAGCCCCCTAATAAAATAAAAAGCCCCCCAAAATAATAAAATTCCCTACCCTATCCTAAATTACAAAGTAATCAGCTCTTTTACCAGCCCTTAAAAGGGCTTTTTGCAGGGCATTGCCCCAAAGTAATCAGCTCTTTTACCTGTAAAAAAAATACAATCCCCCCCCAACATTACAACCCACCACCCACACACCCCTACTCTAAAACCACCCGATCCCCCCTTAAAAAAACTTAACACTACCCCCCTGAAGATCACCCTATCTTGAGCCGTGTTCAGCCAGCCGGCCACCGATGGAACAGAAGAGGACATCCGGACCGACAGAAGTCTTCATCCTATCCGGGCAGAAGAGGACATCCGGACCGGCAGACATCTTCATCCAGGCGGCATCTTCTATCTTCATCCTTCCGGAGCGGAGCCATCTTCTATCCAGCCGACGAGGAGCCATCCTCTTCTTCCGACGGACTAACAACGAATGAAGGTTCCTTTAAATGACGTTAGCCAAGATGGGGTCCCTCGAATTCCGATTGGCTGATAGGATTCTATCAGCCAATCGGAATTAAGGTAGGAAAAATCTGATTAGTTGATTTAATCAGCCAATCAGATTGAAGTTCAATCCGATTGGCTGATTGGATGAGCCAATAGAATGCGAGGTCAATTATATTGGCTCATCCAATCGGATTGAACTTCATATATGCCTGATGAAACAGCGTTTGCGCTGAGAAACGCGTTGCATTGATACAAGGAGGACAAGCATTTGCCCTACCTGTTGGTTCTTGTTTTTAAGAATGTTTTAAATAAATCTTTTATACTTTATATCTGGAACCGCCACTGATTTTCTATACACCACCTTTGTTCTATCTACATTGGGACTGAACCTCTTTTGCTGATAAGCCTTTGCTTAGTCTCTGTGCTTATTCCTGGGACTTCATATCCAGTGTTTGGTGTTGCTTTTGTGGATCCACCTTCCCTGCAGCTTCCTAGGATTGTTCCTGTTGCCATATAGGATTACAGCAAGCTGGGTTGCTGTGAATGCCCATTTCGTGCCTGATAGCACTGTATGAGTGCTCTGAATAAATGTGAGTACCCTGGTGTGATTTATTCCACTATTTTGGTTCATTCTACTGGTACACACATGCGCCTCTTTTTTGTCTCCCTTTGTATTTCCCAGATGTCTTTCTACATTTGATGTAAGGAGAGAGCAGCTGACGTGTCCTGTGGTGCAGAATTTGCAGAACTTTCATTACACAACCATTCTGGATCCTGATTTTGGGACCTTATATCTATTCAATTTTTGGGTTTGAGTGATTGACATTTTTTTGTGTATATATATTTTTTTGTGGATATATATTGTTTGTTTTTTCTTCATATCTATATCACCATATCTTATATTTCAATTGTTAGAGCGCCCCCTATTAGGATCTCCTGTGTGGGTTCTTTGTTTATTTTATGCTTTTTGTCTGAAGTATGTTTTACTGAAATCTAAGTACAGTTATTTTAAACAGCGAAATTTGAAATTATAATGCAAGCCATGTGCTTTTGCTGTGTGTTATCCTCCCCCAGACGTATGTCAAAATTACGTATATTCAAGTGTCAGCAGTTATAGGTCTTTGCATCTCATTTGGATTCAAACGATTCAGTGAGCCATTGCATTGTTATCACATGTGTCTGTTAGCATTTGTTTCTTTTCAGATTAGAAAGATTTGGTGAAGGATTTTAAAAGACTCTCGAGCATATCCTCCCCCAAAGTACAGACCATTGACTCTACCAACCAAAGGGTTCCTGTAACCTAGGTATCATGTTTATCTTTGTTTGAAAAGATAATTGAGTTGCAAAAGAAATCCAGCTATTTCTCTGACATAGTGTCAATATATATCCCTGCATGGGGTTATCTATCATATAATCTGGTTCTCCTATGTCCTGTTCATCAGGAAGGGAAATCATCACGTTTGATCCAAGATTTATAATATACAAAATAAACATGGCCATTCCTTTTGAAACAATTTAAATGCTATCTTAAAACCTGGAATGTATAGCTATATAGATTGACCATCTCTTATTGAAGTTTTTGCCTTTGAAATGGTTTAAATGTTATCTTTTAATTTAATCTATAAAACTCTGCTCTTTCTCAAAATCACTTTTACAACATTCCTTTTTAAGTGACTTTGTGACCCATCCTGTGTAATCACAGCAGTTGGGGAGGATTGAATATGGGTTTCAAGTCAATTTTAATGTTTTATGAATGAATTAATCATTTGGTGCTGATAGGCCAAATATATAATATATATATATATATATATATATATATATATATATATATATATTAATCTTCACCTATACCTTGACATAAATCGCCCTTCCAATTTTAAATAGATGTAGGACACATGTATTTGAATTGGCTTAAAGTCAGTGGTATTTGGTGAGTGTGTTGACCATACACATCATAGACAGTCTTCTATGTAGAGAGTCCGTTATTTTTGAGCCTTCATGCTTATCAGCTAGGCATCTTTAATTTACAGTATGTTTTTAGCACATTTGGGGATATGACACTTCATTCTCCCTCTATGACTTGTACTTGGGACCTAGGATGACACGCTCGCAATTGATTGATATGGACCCATTTATCTATGAAATTTTCATTTTTGGGAATCCATATTTATAGGCAACTGGAGATATTTTGTCAGTAATGACAAAAGGACCTTTCCACCATGGAAGAAATGTCTTCTCCCTAACCTGATCTTTTCCAAAGTTATAAAGATAAACTTTATCATTTATTTCATATTCCTTTTTGGACGTTTTGAGATCATAATAGGTTTTAGTGGCAGTTGCAGCTTTCTCTAAGTTCCTTTGAGCAAATGCAAAGGCATATTGCAGATGCTTTCTTAGGTTCTCCACATATTGATGTGTATTGGCAGCGTTTATCAAGTTTTTGTCTGATGTACCATACAGTAGATGCTGAGGAAGAACCATTCTTCTACCAGTCATCAGTTCAAAAGGTGACATCTTGGTAGCACTATTTGGAGTTGCTCTTAATGCCATTAAGACTGGAGGTAGTTTTACATCCCAGTCTTTACCTGTTTCACTCACAAACTTTAAGGATTTTAACAATGGACTGGTTGTAACGCTCTACTCCACCACTTGAGGCAGCTCTATATGCAATATGGAGCTTTCTTTTAACCCCTAGTATTTTCCACATTTTGGTCATCACTTTGCTAGTGAAGTGGGTTCCCCGATCTGATTCAATTGTTTGGGGCAAACCAAATCTGGAAAACATGTGGTTGATGAGCAATGCTGCGCATGTTTCAGCACTATTGTTAGGTGCACTGATGCACTCTACCCATTTAGTGAACAGGCATGTCACTGTTAACATGTATTTGTTACCTCTTGATGACCTAGTTACTGGACCAATAAAATCAATTTGTATATCTGACCATGGCATTACCATCCCCCTTTTCTGCAATGGCGCTCTATGCGTTGGCGCAGTGGGTTGGAACTGTGGACAGATTAAACACCCTTGACAGTAGGTTTGAACATCTTTCAACATGTGTGGCCAAAAGGCATAATCACGCAATATTTCATACATGAGTTTGGCACCGCGATGACCAGATGTGGGAGCATCATGGGCATGTTGAAGCATTAGACCTCTGAACTTGGTGGGTACTACCCATTGCTGGATGCCAGTTTTGGAGGTTCTAATTAACAAACCATCCTATAACTTGAATTGTGATCTGGACTTTATTAAGATTCTAAGATCTTCTTTGCCAATACAATCATCTTTTGAGATGGGGTTACTTTCAGGATCTTCTATGTGTTTATAGAAGATGCCTACAATGGGGTCTTCTTTTTGACTAGTGATCAGGTCCTCACTAGGAGAATCCTGACTCCATTGTACCAGGTTAGGCTCACTCTGTTGTTTTGCCTGGTTTCTGGTAATGGCTTCTACCTGAATTGCACCCATTAAGTGGTCAATATTAAGGGGTTCTCCAGTTATGGCTCCTTGTTTGGCTAATGAATCCGCAAGATCATTGCCTTCCTTATCAGGACCTAGAACCCTGGAATGACCCCTTGTCTTTTTCCAGTGTATGGTTAAATCATTGGATACCACCAGATTATCAATTTCACAGAACAACTTGCCATGCTTGACTGGCTTGTTGTTACTTTTCTGCATGCCATTTCTTTTCCAAGTTGGCAGGTATTCAACAAAACTGTCACGCACATAATTTGAGTCAGTTATGATCACAAATTCATGAATACCATGTTCAATAGCCATTTCAATGGTTTTTAGAACAGCAGTGAGTTCTGCAACTTGACTGGATCTTGGTCCAATGTTGAAACCTATAAAAAAAATCTGGGAATCAATTTACCCAAGTTATACCAATACCAGTGACTAGTCTGTGTTCATTATCAATAGTGGCATGGTAAGAACACCCATCAACATATACCGAAGGTAATGTTTGACAATGGTCCTCATTGTATATTTTATATGAAGAAAGAAATTTTTCCTCCAGGAAATCTTCTGATAATTCTTCCCCAGGATCCTTAGCAGTACAGTCGTGGAGCTCAGCAAGCCCCTGTGCGACTGGATTCTTTTTATGCTGCTTGTATCGAATTTCTAAAGGCCAGCCTTGTAAGGAAAGAGTCCACGCTGTTATGCGGCTATTAGACAAATTCCCATCTCTTATTCTCTCACTTTTCAAGTATAGCAAAGGCTGGTGGGCCATTTCTACAATAATTTTCTCGCCCTGCATGTAGCTGCGGAAATTTTGTAGAGCCCATACAGTAGATAAGAGGGCTTTTTCGCAATCGCTAAATTTTATTTCTACTGGAGATAGATGTCATCCAAGCTGTGGACACAGTGGTCTTGGGGAGAAAGATATTTAATCACTTTAGGTTCAGCTATCTGCGCTAATAAGCCTTCACTTATATATCTTGCTTCCTGTTTTAAGTTCAATTTGGCATACTTTGTTGTACCAAGGTCATGCACTTGTATAGGGATAAATAGATCCTCTTTAACTCTCTCAATCCCTGCGAGGAATTGAGCGTGCCCCCCCCTTAGGGATTTTATGATCCCCTTGTGGAGAGATATGGTTAATACATTGCCGTCTAAGGAAATATTCGCTCTCTTTCCAGGTGAAATTTTAAAAGTTTTACCATCAGAGCCACTTAAAGGAGTCTGATCATCTACCTGTAGGATAGTGATTTCAGGTACAGAATTATTCCTGAAATGAATCTCCACAGCGTCTGGCTTCTTTTCCACCACATGACAGTTATGTCGGGTGTGAGATATACCGGATTGCTCATAAGTTATTGGCCGTTTTACTTGTGACCAAATTACATTATTTATGCAATCAATTATGGTGCTTAATCACTTCAGGAGATCAATACCAATAATTAAACGATCAGTTGGCAGATCCACTATAATGACAGGGTGTCTTATGACCCTGTTCCCCATTTTAAATTTTAACATTTCAGCATTAGTGTTATTACTTAAAGGTTCCTTATTATTGCTGATTTGTCTCTTTAATTTATTTATTTCTTGTTCATATCCTTTTTCAGCCTCACGATATCTAGCTTTTAAAGTTTTATTTTCATTTTGGCATTTTTCATATTCTTCTTCTAAAGCTTTATATTCAGCCACTAATTTTTGATTATATTTATTTAAGTCAGAATCCTTTTTATTAGCTTCTAGAACCTCTACCTTTTCGTGAATAAAGGCTTCTTCAAATTCTCGTAATGAATCATTTTCAACCCTTAGCCGTCCTAATTGTCTGTCTTGTCCTGCCATTTGGCTAGACATCTCACAGCTCAAATACAATAGGATCGGCCAAGTTTTAAAAATTAATTCATCACGCCCTCTAAATTCCATGCATTTATTAAGTTGCAGTAAAATTTGGTATAATTCACCATCTTCAAACCACATATCTCTAACTAAATCTTTGGCCTTAGCTTTACACCCCTTAATATACATGGAGACATCATCCCCAATATCAAGTCTAGTCATGAAGTGGTTCATGGCTTCTAATTTGAGAGTTTTTGCCTGAACCATTTCAGGGACAGAGGATCTTGGGAGGGCACAATTTCATCATGTACAGAAATGCTAGCATTACTTTTGGCTGAAAACATCGTTATTTTAGTGTTGTACTTAATAAGATAAAAACACTAATACAATTTTGACCAATAAGTAATAAATATTCATTTTTTAAATTTTTTATGAATTTTGAAATATGAAAAATTAATTTTTATTAATTTTGAAATATGACAAATTAATATTTTTATAAAATTTTCAAAATATATTTAATAATATTTCAAGATATTAATATTAATCTTGAAATATGAAAATCAATATTTCAATTTTTTTTTAAAAAAATATATATTTTCAAAATATTAATATCAATCTTAAAATATGAAAATCAATATTTCAAATTTTCAAAAAAAATGTATACCTTCAAAAATATTAATTTCGGAATATGAATTATTATTTTTTAATAATAATTTCTATTTATTACAAATATATTATATCAATGTGATAAATATTAATAATATCTCAGCAGTGCCTCCAAATATTATGTCAGTATATGGCCAGGTTATAACTCAATATTTTTAATAATTATTCTTTAAAATAAACCCACAATTAATATGCATATAAACACATTGAAATATATTTGTAGGAACAAGAATATGAATCAATACTATACACGTTTAAAACTATTAAAATATGTTATGCAAATCTTTACAAGACAAACCAAATTGTATCTTTATAACTAACCTTATTCACAATTCAATTTCATTAAATGAACACAATGAGATTCCAAGATATTAGCTACTAACATTCAGCAATACAATCAGCTACTTAGCCACAATTTATCCTATATAATTCCAATTTAAAACATCAGTATATATTATTCCATTTATATATTATATATATAATTCCATTTAAAACAATGGTATATATTATTTGTGCCAATAACCAAACTCTATGCCAATTTATCCAAACTGAATTAAATTCTTACGGCTAGATTTAGAGTTGGGCGGTAGCCGTGAAAACCAGCGTTAGAGGCTCCTAACGCTGGTTTTTACCGCCCTCTGGTATTTAGAGTCAGTCAGGAAAGGGTCTAACGCTCACTTTGCAGCCGCGACTTTTCCATACCGCAAATCCCCTTACGTCAATTGCGTATCCTATCTTTTCAATGGGATCTTTCTAACGCCGGTATTTAGAGTCGTGGCTGAAGTGAGCGTTAGAAATCTAATGACAAAACTCCAGCCGCAGAAGAAAGTCAGTAGTTAAGAGCTTTCTGGGCTAACGCCGGTTTATAAAGCTCTTAACTACTGTGCTCTAAAATACACTAACACCCATAAACTACCTATGTACCCCTAAACCGAGGCCCCCCCACACCGCCGCCACTCTATTAAATTTTTTTAACCCCTAATCTGCCGATCGGAGCTCACCGCTATTCTAATAAATGTATTAACCCCTAAAGCTAAGTCTAACCCTAACCCTAACACCCCCCTAAGTTAAATATAATTTTTATCTAACGAAATAAATTAACTCTTATTAAATAAATTAATCCTATTTAAAGCTAAATACTTACCTGTAAACTAAATCCTAATATAGCTACAATATAAATTATAATCATATTGTAGCTATTTTAGGATTAATATTTATTTTACAGGCAACTTTGTATTTATTTTAAACAGGTACAATAGCTATTAAATAGTTAATAACTATTTAATAGTTACCTAGTTAAAATAATTACCTGTAAAATAAATCCTAACCTAAGTTACAATTAAACCAAACACTACACTATCAATAAATTAATTAAATAAAATACCTACAATTATCTACAATTAAACCTAACACTACACTATCAATAAATTAATTAAATACAATACCTACAAATAAATACATTTGAATAAACTAACTAAAGTACAAAAAATAAAAAAGAACTAAGTTACAAAAAATAAAAAAATATTTACAAACATTAGAAAAATATTACAACAATTTTAAACTAATTACACCTACTCTAAGCCCCCTAATAAAATAACAAAGACCCCCAAAATAAAAAAATGCCCTACCCTATTCTAAATTAAAAAAGTTCAAAGCTCTTTTACCTTACCAGCCCTTAAAATGACCTTTTGTGGGGCATGCCCCAAAGAATTCAGCTCTTTTGCCTGTGAAAAAAAACATACAATACCCCCCCAACATTACAACCCACCACCCACATACCCCTAATCTAACCCAAACCCCCCTTAAATAAACCTAACACTAAGCCCCTGAAGATCTTCCTACCTTATCTTCACCTCGCCGGGTATCAGCGATCCGTCCTGGCTCCGAAATCTTCATCCAAGCCCAAGCGGGGGCTGGCGATCCATAATCCGGCGGCTGAAGAGGTCCAGAAGAGGCACCAAAGTCTTCATCCTATCCGGGAAGAAGAGGCGATCCGGACCGGCAACCATCTTGATCCAAGCGGCATCTTCTATCTTCATCCGATGACGAACGGCTCCATCGTGAAGACCTCCAGCGCGGATCAATCTTCTTCTTCCGACGTCCAACTGAAGAATGAAGGTTCCTTTAAGGGACGTCATCCAAGATGGCGTCCCTCGAATTCCGATTGGCTGATAGGATTCTATCAGCCAATCGGAATTAAGGTAGGAAAATTCTGATTGGCTGATGGAATCAGCCAATCAGAATCAAGTTATATTATTATATTATATTATATTATATATATAATCTCAGTTATATTATTATACTTTTTACCTCTGTGATTACCTTGTATCTAACCCTCTGCAGACTGCACCTTATCTCAGTTATATTAATATACTTTTTACCTCTGTGATTACCCTGTATCTAAGCCTCTGCAGACTGCCTCCTTATCTCAGTTATATTAATACACTTTTTACCTCTGTGATTACCCTGTATCTAAGCCTCTGCAGACTGCCCCTTATCTCAGTTATATTAATACACTTTTACCTCTGTAATTACCTTGTATCTAAGCTTCTGCTGACTGCCCCTTATCTCAGTTATATTAATATACATTTTACCTCTGTGATTACCCTGTATCTAACCCTCTGCAGACTGCCCCTTATCTCAGTTATATTAATATACTTTTTACCTCTGTGATTACCCTGTATCTAAGCCTCTGCAGCCTGCCCCTTATCTCAGTTATGTTAATATACATTTTACCTCTGTGATTACCCTGTATCTAACCCTCTGCAGACTGCCCCATATCTCAGTTATATTAATATACTTTTACCTCTGTGATTACCTTGTATCTAAGCCTCTGCAGACTGCCCCTTATCTCAGTAATATTAATACACTTTTTACCTCTGTGATTACCTTGTATCTAAGCTTCTGCAGACTGCTCCTTATCTCAGTTATATTAATACACTTTTTACCTCTGTGATTACCCTGTATCTAACCCTCTGCAGACTTCCCCTTATCTCAGTTATATTAATATACTTTTTACCTCTGTGATTACCCTGTATCTAAGCTTCTGCAGACTGCTCCTTATCTCATTTATATTAATACACTTTTTACCTCTGTGATTACCTTGTATCTAAGCTTCTGCAGACTGCCCCTTATCTCAGTTATGTTAATATACATTTTACCTCTGTGATTACCTTGTAGCTAACCCTCTGTAGACTGCCCCTTATCTCAGTTATATTAATATACTTTTTACCTCTGTGATTACCTTGTATCTAAGCCTCTGCAGACTGCCTCCTTATCTCAGTTATATTAATATACTTTTTACCTCTGTGATTACCTTGTATCTAAGCCTCTGCAGACTACTCCTTATCTCAGTTATATTAATATACTTTTTACCTCTGTGATTACCTTGTATCTAAGCCTCTGCAGACTACTCCTTATCTCAGTTATATTAATATACTTTTTACCTCTGTGATTACCTTGTATCTAGGCTTCTGCAGACTACTCCTTATCTCAGTTATATTAATATACTTTTTACCTATGTGATTACCTTGTATCTAAGCCTCTGCAGACTACTCCTTATCTCAGTTATATTAATATACTTTTTACCTATGTGATTACCTTGTATCTAAGCTTCTGCAGACTACTCCTTATCTCAGTTATATTAATATACTTTTTACCTATGTGATTACCTTGTATCTAAGCCTCTGCAGACTACTCCTTATCTCAGTTATATTAATATACTTTTTACCTCTGTGATTACCTTGTATCTAAGTCTCTGCAGACTGCTCCTTATCTCAGTTATATTAATATACTTTTTACCTATGTGATTACCTTGTATCTAAGCCTCTGCAGACTGCCTCCTTATCTCAGTTATATTAATATACTTTTTACCTCTGTGATTACCTTGCATCTAAGCCTCTGCAGACTGCCTCCTTATCTCAGTTATATTAATATACTTTTTACCTATGTGATTACCTTGTATCTAAGCCTCTGCAGACTGCCTCCTTATCTCAGTTATATTAATATACTTTTTACCTATGTGATTACCTTGTATCTAAGCCTCTGCAGACTGCCTTCTTATCTCAGTTATATTAATATACTTTTTACCTATGTGATTACCTTGTATCTAAGCTTCTGCAGACTGCTCCTTATGTCAGTTATATTAATATACTTTTTACCTCTGTGATTACCCTGTATCTAAGCCTCTGCAGACTGCTCCTTATCTCAGTTATATTAATATACTTTTTACCTCTGTGATTACCTTGTATCTAAGCCTCTGCAGACTGCTCCTTATCTCAGTTATATTAATACACTTTTTTGTCTGTGATTACCTTGTATTTAACCCTCTGCAGACTGCTCCTTATCTCAGTTATATTAATATACTTTTTACCTATGTGATTACCCTGTATCTAAGCCTCTGCAGACTACTCCTTATCTCAGTTATATTAATATACTTTTTACCTATGTGATTACCTTTTATCTAAGCCTCTGCAGACTGCTCCTTATCTCAGTTATATTAATATACTTTTTACCTCTGTAATTACCTTGTATCTAAGCTTCTGCTGACTGCCCCTTATCTCAGTTATATTAATAAACATTTTACCTCTGTGATTACCTTGTATCTAAGCTTCTGCTGACTGCCTCCTTATTTTAGTTCTTTTGACAGATTTGCATTACAGGCAATTTGTGCTGACTCTTAAATAACTCTACATGCGTGAGCGTAATGTTATCTATATGAAATATAAGAACTAACACCCTCTAGCTGCGAAAAACTGTCAAATGCATTCAGATAAGAGGCAGCCTTCAAAGGCTTAGAAATTAGCATATTAGCCTACCTAGGTTTAGCTTTCAACTAAAAATAACTAGAGAACAAAGCAAGTTTGATGATAAAAAGTTGTTTAAAATTACATGCCCTATCTGAATCATGAAAGTTTAATTTGGACTTTACTATCCCTTTAACTTTTTCTATCATAGTCCAGGAATAAATATCTAGTGGTCTATTGTGCCCTATAATAAATGCATTGCTATTGGGGACTTGACATCAGATTCCCTTTTAACTGTGTAACATTGTTTAGAACTTCTCTAGAAGTTTTATAAATGTACTGTAGGTGGCGCTGTTGGGAAGTAATGAGATGATATTGCAAAATCCACAGCCTTCAGTAAGGAATCGGATGTCAGTTTATCTAACTCTCTCCCACAAGCAGGTCCTGAGCAGCACACAGCTGAGCCAATCAGGAGTGGCATATACATGTATATCACAATCACGCTTGTTTTCAGCAGATAGTGATCTCTACACCTAGCTTGGTATTGCCAGTGTGATTTCCCAAAGATCATTATCCTAAAATGCTTCTGTCATTAATACCCCTGAAGCACAATATTCTTACCTCCGAAAACAACACAAGATCAATCTCTGTGTCATTAATCTTCTGATTTTGTGCCCTTCAGATGTGTATCAGCTGGGCCCCTCAGTGACTGTGTGTGTATCAGCTGGGCCCCTCAGTAACTGTGTGTGTATCAGCTGGGCCCCTCAGTGACTGTGTGTGTATCAGCTGGGCCCCTCAGTGACTGTGTGTGTATCAGCTGGGCCCCTCAGTAACTGTATATGTATCAGCTGGGCCCCTCAGTGACTGTGTGTGTGTCAGCTGGGCCCCTCAGTAACTGTATATGTATCAGCTGGGCCCCTCAGTGACTGTGTGTGTGTCAGCTGGGCCCCTCAGTAACTGTGTGTGTATCGGCTGGGCCCCTCAGTGACTGTGTGTGTATCAGCTGAGCCCCTCAGTGACTGTGTGTGTATCAGCTGGGCCCCTCAGTGACTGTGTGTGTGTGTATCAGCTGGGCCCCTCAGTGACTGTGTGTGTATCAGCTGAGCCCCTCAGTAACTGTGTGTGTATCAGCTGGGCCCCTCAGTGACTGTGTGTGTATCAGCTGGGCCCCTCAGTGACTATGTGTGTATCAGCTGGGCCCCTCAGTAACTGTATATGTATCAGCTGGGCCCCTCAGTGACTATGTGTGTATCAGCTGGGCCCCTCAGTAACTGTATATGTATCAGCTGGGCCCCTCAGTAACTGTATATGTATCAGCTGGGCCCCTCAGTAACTGTGTATGTATCAGCTGGGCCCCTCAGTAACTGTGTGTGTGTATCAGCTGGGCCCCTCAGTAACTGTATGTGTGTATCAGCTGGGCCCCTCAGTAACTGTATATGTATCAGCTGGGCCCCTCAGTAACTGTGTGTGTGTATCAGCTGGGCCCCTCAGTAACTGTATATGTATCAGCTGGGCCCCTCAGTGACTGTGTGTGTATCAGCTGGGCCCCTCAGTAACTGTATATGTATCAGCTGGGCCCCTCAGTAACTGTATATGTATCAGCTGGGCCCCTCAGTAACTGTGTGTGTGTATCAGCTGTGCCCCTCAGTAACTGTATATGTATCAGCTGGGCCCCTCAGTAACTGTGTGTGTGTATCAGCTGGGCCCCTCAGTAACTGTATATGTATCAGCTGGGCCCCTCAGTAACTGTGTGTGTGTATCAGCTCGGCCCCTCAGTAACTGTATATGTATCAGCTGGGCCCCTCAGTGACTGTGTGTGTATCAGCTGGGCCCCTCAGTAACTGTATATGTATCAGCTGGGCCCCTCAGTAACTGTATATGTATCAGCTGGGCCCCTCAGTAACTGTGTGTGTGTATCAGCTGGGCCCCTCAGTAACTGTATATGTATCAGCTGGGCCCCTCAGTAACTGTATATGTATCAGCTGGGCCCCTCAGTAACTGTATATGTATCAGCTGGGCCCCTCAGTAACTGTATATGTATCAGCTGGGCCCCTCAGTGACTGTGTGTGTATCAGCTGGGCCCCTCAGTAACTGTATATGTATCAGCTGGGCCCCTCAGTAACTTTATATGTATCAGCTGGGTCCCTCAGTAACTGTATATATATCAGTTGGGACCCTCAGTAACTGTATATGTATCAGCTGGGCCCCTCAGTAACTGTATATGTATCAGCTGGGCCCCTCAGTGACTGCGTGTGTATCAGCTGGGCCCCTCAGTAACTGTATATGTATCAACTGGGCCCCTAAGTGACTGTGTGTGTATCAGCTGGGCCCCTCAGTAACTGTATATGTATCAGCTGGGCCCCTCAGTAACTGTGTGTGTATCAGCTGGGCCCCTCAGTAACTGTATATGTATCAGCTGGGCCCCTCAGTAACTGTATATATATCAGCTGGGCCCCTCAGTAACTGTATATGTATCAGCTGGGCCCCTCAGTAACTGTATATGTATCAGCTGGGCCCCTCAGTAACTGTATATGTATCAGCTGGGCCCCTCAGTAACTGTGTGTGTGTATCAGCTCGGCCCCTCAGTAACTGTATATGTATCAGCTGGGCCCCTCAGTGACTGTGTGTGTATCAGCTGGGCCCCTCAGTAACTGTATATGTATCAGCTGGGCCCCTCAGTAACTGTATATGTATCAGCTGGCCCCCTTAGTAACTGTATATGTATCAGCTCGGCCCCTCAGTAACTGTATATGTATCAGCTGGGCCCCTCAGTGACTGTGTGTGTATCAGCTGGGCCCCTCAGTAACTGTATATGTATCAGCTGGGCCCCTCAGTAACTGTATATGTATCAGCTGGGCCCCTCAGTGACTGCATATGTATCAGCTGGGCCCCTTAGTAACTGTATATGTATCAGCTGGGCCCCTCAGTAACTGTATATGTATCAGCTGGGCCCCTCAGTGACTGTGTGTATATGTATATGCTGGGCCCCTCAGTAACTGTATATGTATCAGCTGGGTCCCTCAGTGACTTTGTGTGTGTGTATCAGCTGGGCCCCTCAGTGACTGTGTGTGTATCAGCTGGGCCCCTCAGAAACTGTGTATGTATCAGCCGGGCCCCTCAGTGACTGTGTGTGTATCAGCTGGGCCCCTCAGTGACTGTGTGTGTATCAGCTGGGCCCCTCAGTGACTGTATATGTATCAGCTGGGTTCCTCAGTGACTGTGTGTGTATCAGCTGGGCCAATCAGTGACTATGTGTGTATCAGCTGGGCCCCTCAGTGACTGTGCATGTATCAGCTGAGCCCCTCAGTAACTGTATATGTATCAGCTGGGTTCCTCTGTGACTGTATATGTATCAGCTGGGCCCCTCAGTAACTGTGTATGTATCAGCTAAGTCCCTCAGTAACTGTATATGTATCAGCTGGGCCCCTCAGTAACTGTGTATGTATCAGCTGGGCCCCTCAGTGACTGAGTGTGTACCAGCTGGGCCCCTCAGTGACTGTATATGTATCAGCTGGGCCCCTCAGTAACTGTATATGTATCAGCTGGGCCCCTCAGTGACTGTGTGTGTGTGTATCAGCTGGGCCCCTCAGTGACTGTGTGTGTATCAGCTGGGCCCCTCAATAACTGTATATGTATCAGCTGGGCCCCTCAGTGACTGTGTATCAGCTGGGCCCCTCAGTAACTGTTTATGTATCAGCTGGGCCCCTCAGTAACTGTTTATGTATCAGCTGGGCCCCTCAGTAACTGTTTATATATCAGCTGGGCCCCTCAGTGACTGTGTGTGCATCAGCTGGGCCCCTCAGTAACTGTTTATGTATCAGCTGGGCCCCTCAGTAACTGTATATGTATCAGCTAGGCCCCTCAGTAACTGTGTGTGTATCAGCTGGGCCCCTCAGTAACTGTTTATGTATCAGCTGGGCCCCTCAGTAACTGTTTATGTATCAGCTGGGCCCCTCAGTAACTGTTTATGTATCAGCTGGGCCCCTCAGTGACTGTGTGTGTATCAGCTGGGCCCCTCAGTAACTGTTTATGTATCAGCTGGGCCCCTCAGTAACTGTATATGTATCAGCTAGGCCCCTCAGTAACTGTGTGTGTATCAGCTGGGCCCCTCAGTAACTGTATATGTATCAGCTGGGCCCCTCAGTAACTGTATATGTATCAGCTGGGCCCCTCAGTAACTGTATATGTATCAGCTGGGCCCCTCAGTGACTGTGTGTGTATCAGCTGGGCCCCTCAGTAACTGTATATGTATCAGCTGGGCCCCTCAGTGACTGTATATGTATCAGCTGGGCCCCTCAGTGACTGTATATGTATCAGCTGGGCCCCTCAGTAACTGTATATGTATCAGCTGGGCCCCTCAGTGATTGTGTGTGTATCAGCTGGGCCCCTCAGTGACTGTGTGTGTATCAGCTGGGCCCCTCAGTGACTGTATATGTATCAGCTGGGCCCCTCAGTAACTGTATATGTATCAGCTGGGCCCCTCAGTGACTGTATATGTATCAGCTGGGCCCCTCAGTAACTGTATATGTATCAGCTGGGCCCCTTAGTAACTGTATATGTATCAGCTGGGTCCCTCAGTAACTGTATGTGTATCAGCTGGGCCCCTCAGTAACTGTATATGTATCAGTTGGGCCCCTCAGTTACTGTGTGTGTATCAGCTGGGCCCTTCAGTAACTGTATATGTATCAACTGGGCCCTTCAGTAACTGTATATGTATCAGCTGGGTCCCTCAGTGACTGTGTGTGTATCAGCTGGGCCCCTCAGTAACTGTATATGTATCAGCTGGGCCCCTCAGTGACTGTGTGTATATCAGCTGGGCCCCTCAGTGACTGTGTGTGTATCAGCTGGGCCCCTCAGTGACTGTGTGTGTATCAGCTGGGCCCCTCAGTAACTGTATATGTATCAGCTGGGCCCCTCAGTAACTGTATATGTATGAGCTGGGCCCCTCAGTGACTGTGTGTGTATCAGCTGGAACCCTCAGTAACTGTATATGTATCAGCTGGGTCCCTCAGTGACTGTGTGTGTATCAGCTGGGCCCCTCAGTAACTGTATATGTATCAGCTGGGCCCCTCAGTGACTGTGTGTATATCAGCTGGGCCCCTCAGTGATTGTGTGTGTATCAGCTGGGCCCCTTATTGACTGTGTGTGTATCAGCTGGGCCCCTCAGTGACTGTATATGTATCAGCTGGGCCCCTCAGTAACTGTATATGTATCAGCTGGGTCCCTCCGTAACTGTGTGTGTATCAGCTGGGCCCCTCAGTAACTGTATATGTATCAGCTGGGCCCCTCAGTAACTGTATATGTATCAGCTGGGTCCCTCAGTAACTGTATGTGTATCAGCTGGGCCCCTCAGTAACTGTATATGTATCAGCTGGGCCCCTCAGTTACTGTGTGTGTATCAGCTGGGCCCTTCAGTAACTGTATATGTATCAGCTGGGCCCTTCAGTAACTGTATATGTATCAGCTGGGTCCCTCAGTGATTGTGTGTGTATCAGCTGGGCCCCTCAGTAACTGTATATGTATCAGCTGGGCCCCTCAGTGACTGTGTGTATATCAGCTGGGCCCCTCAGTGACTGTGTGTGTATCAGCTGGGCCCCTCAGTGACTGTGTGTGTATCAGCTTGGCCCCTCAGTAACTGTATATGTATCAGCTGGGCCCCTCAGTAACTGTATATGTATCAGCTGGGCCCCTCAGTGACTGTGTGTTTATCAGCTGTAACCCTCAGTAACTGTATATGTATCAGCTGGGCCCCTCAGTGACTGTGTGTGTATCAGCTGGGCCCTTCAGTAACTGTATATGTATCAACTGGGCCCCTCAGTAACTGTATATGTATCAGCTGGGCCCCTCAGTGACTGTATATGTATCAGCTGGGCCCCTCAGTTACTGTATATGTATCAGCTGGGCCCCTCAGTGACTTTATATGTATCAGCTGTGCCCCTCAGTGACTGTGTGTGTATCAGCTGGGCCCTTCAGTAACTGTATATGTATCAACTGGGCCCCTCAGTGACTGTATATGTATCAGCTGGGCCCCTCAGTGACTGTATATGTATCAGCTGGGCCCCTCAGTGACTGTGTGTGTATCAGCTGGGCCCATCAGTAACTGTATATGTATCAGCTGGGCTCCTCAGTAACTGTATATGTATCAGCTGGGCCCCTCAGTGACTGTGTCTGTATCAGCTGAAACCCTCAGTAACTGTATATGTATCAGCTGGGCCCCTCAGTGACTGTGTGTGTATCAGCTGGGCCCTTCAGTAACTGTATATGTATCAGCTGGGCCCCTCAGTGACTGTGTGTGTATCAGCTGGGCCCTTCAGTAACTGTATATGTATCAGCTGGGCCCCTCAGTGACTGTGTGTGTATCAGCTGGGCCCCTCAGTAACTGTATATGTATCAGCTGGGCCCCTCAGTAACTGTATATGTATCAGCTGGGCCCCTCAGTGACTGTGTGTGTATCAGCTGGGCCGCTCAGTAACTGTGTATGTATCAGCTTGGCCCCTCAGTGACTGTGTGTGTATAAGCTGGGCCCCTCAGTAACTGTATATGTATCAGCTGGGCCCCTCAGTAACTGTATATGTATCAGCTGGGCCCCTCAGTGACTGTGTGTGTATCAGCTGGGCCCCTCAGTAACTTTATATGTATCAGCTGGGCCCCTCAGTAACTTTATATGTATCAGCTGGGCCCCTCAGTAACTGTATATGTATCAGCTGGGCCCCTCAGTAACTGTATATGTATCAGCTGGGCCCCTCAGTGACTGTGTGTGTATCAGCTGGGCCCTTCAGTAACTGTATATGTATCAGCTGGGCCCCTCAGTGACTGTGTGTGTATCAGCTGGGCCCCTCAGTAACTGTATATGTATCAGCTGGGCCCCTCAGTGACTTTATATGTATCAGCTGGGCCCCTCAGTGACTGTGTGTGTATCAGCTGGGCCCCTCAGTAACTGTATATGTATCAGCTGGGCCCATCAGTGACTGTGTGTGTATCAGCTGGGCCCCTCAGTAACTGTGTATGTATCAGCTGGGCCCCTCAGTGACTGTGTGTGTATAAGCTGGGCCCCTCAGTAACTGTATATGTATCAGCTGGGCCCCTCAGTGACTGTGTGTGTATCAGCTGGGCCCCTCAGTGACTGTGTGTGTATCAGCTGGGCCCCTCAGTAACTGTATATGTATCAGCTGGGCCCCTCAGTGACTGTATATGTATCAGCTGGGCCCCTCAGTAACTGTATGTGTATCAGCTGGGCCCCTCAGTAACTGTATATGTATCAGCTGGGCCCCTCAGTAACTGTATATGTATCAGCTGGGCCCCTCAGTGACTGTGTGTGTATCAGCTGGAACCCTCAGTAACTGTATATGTATCAGCTGGGCCCCTCAGTGACTGTGTGTGTATCAGCTGGGCCCTTCAGTAACTGTATATGTATCAACTGGGCCCCTCAGTAACTGTATATGTATCAGCTGGGCCCCTCAGTGACTGTATATGTATCAGCTGGGCCCCTCAGTAACTGTATATGTATCAGCTGGGCCCCTCAGTGATTGTGTGTGTATCAGCTGGGCCCCTTAGTGACTGTGTGTGTATCAGCTGGGCCCCTCAGTGACTGTATATGTATCAGCTGGGCCCCTCAGTAACTGTATATGTATCAGCTGGGTCCCTCCGTAACTGTGTGTGTATCAGCTGGGCCCCTCAGTAACTGTATATGTATCAGCTGGGCCCCTCAGTAACTGTATATGTATCAGCTGGGTCCCTCAGTAACTGTATGTGTATCAGCTGGGCCCCTCAGTAACTGTATATGTATCAGCTGGGCCCCTCAGTTACTGTGTGTGTATCAGCTGGGCCCTTCAGTAACTGTATATGTATCAGCTGGGTCCCTCAGTGATTGTGTGTGTATCAGCTGGGCCCCTCAGTAACTGTATATGTATCAGCTGGGCCCCTCAGTGACTGTGTGCATATCAGCTGGGCCCCTCAGTGACTGTGTGTGTATCAGCTGGGCCCCTCAGTGACTGTGTGTGTATCAGCTGGGCCCCTCAGTAACTGTATATGTATCAGCTGGGCCCCTCAGTAACTGTATATGTATCAGCTGGGCCCCTCAGTGACTGTGTGTTTATCAGCTGTAACCCTCAGTAACTGTATATGTATCAGCTGGGCCCCTCAGTGACTGTGTGTGTATCAGCTGGGCCCTTCAGTAACTGTATATGTATCAACTGGGCCCCTCAGTAACTGTATATGTATCAGCTGGGCCCCTCAGTGACTGTATATGTATCAGCTGGGCCCCTCAGTGACTGTATATGTATCAGCTGGGCCCCTCAGTTACTGTATATGTATCAGCTGGGCCACTCAGTGACTTTATATGTATCAGCTGGGCCCCTCAGTGACTGTGTGTGTATCAGCTGGAACCCTCAGTAACTGTATATATATCAGCTGGGCCCCTCAGTGACTGTGTGTGTATCAGCTGGGCCCTTCAGTAACTGTATATGCATCAACTGGGCCCCTCAGTAACTGTATATGTATCAGCTGGGCCCCTCAGTGACTGTATATGTATCAGCTGGGCCCCTCAGTGACTGTATATGTATCAGCTGGGCCCCTCAGTGACTGTGTGTGTATCAGCTGGGCCAATCAGTAACTGTATATGTATCAGCTGGGCCCCTCAGTAACTGTATATGTATCAGCTGGGCCCCTCAGTGACTGTGTCTGTATCAGCTGGAACCCTCAGTAACTGTATATGTATCAGCTGGGCCCCTCAGTGACTGTGTGTGTATCAGCTGGGCCCTTCAGTAACTGTATATGTATCAGCTGGGCCCCTCAGTGACTGTGTGTGTATCAGCTGGGCCCTTCAGTAACTGTATATGTATCAGCTGGGCCCCTCAGTGACTGTGTGTGTATCAGCTGGGCCCCTCAGTAACTGTATATGTATCAGCTGGGCCCCTCAGTAACTGTATATGTATCAGCTGGGCCCCTCAGTGACTGTGTGTGTATCAGCTGGGCCGCTCAGTAACTGTGTATGTATCAGCTGGGCCCCTCAGTGACTGTGTGCATATCAGCTGGGCCCCTCAGTGACTGTGTGTGTATCAGCTGGGCCCCTCAGTGACTGTGTGTGTATCAGCTGGGCCCCTCAGTAACTGTATATGTATCAGCTGGGCCCCTCAGTAACTGTATATGTATCAGCTGGGCCCCTCAGTGACTGTGTGTTTATCAGCTGTAACCCTCAGTAACTGTATATGTATCAGCTGGGCCCCTCAGTGACTGTGTGTGTATCAGCTGGGCCCTTCAGTAACTGTATATGTATCAACTGGGCCCCTCAGTAACTGTATATGTATCAGCTGGGCCCCTCAGTGACTGTATATGTATCAGCTGGGCCCCTCAGTGACTGTATATGTATCAGCTGGGCCCCTCAGTTACTGTATATGTATCAGCTGGGCCACTTAGTGACTTTATATGTATCAGCTGGGCCCCTCAGTGACTGTGTGTGTATCAGCTGGAACCCTCAGTAACTGTATATATATCAGCTGGGCCCCTCAGTGACTGTGTGTGTATCAGCTGGGCCCTTCAGTAACTGTATATGTATCAACTGGGCCCCTCAGTAACTGTATATGTATCAGCTGGGCCCCTCAGTGACTGTATATGTATCAGCTGGGCCCCTCAGTGACTGTATATGTATCAGCTGGGCCCCTCAGTGACTGTGTGTGTATCAGCTGGGCCAATCAGTAACTGTATATGTATCAGCTGGGCCCCTCAGTAACTGTATATGTATCAGCTGGGCCCCTCAGTGACTGTGTCTGTATCAGCTGGAACCCTCAGTAACTGTATATGTATCAGCTGGGCCCCTCAGTGACTGTGTGTGTATCAGCTGGGCCCTTCAGTAACTGTATATGTATCAGCTGGGCCCCTCAGTGACTGTGTGTGTATCAGCTGGGCCCTTCAGTAACTGTATATGTATCAGCTGGGCCCCTCAGTGACTGTGTGTGTATCAGCTGGGCCCCTCAGTAACTGTATATGTATCAGCTGGGCCCCTCAGTAACTGTATATGTATCAGCTGGGCCCCTCAGTGACTGTGTGTGTATCAGCTGGGCCGCTCAGTAACTGTGTATGTATCAGCTGGGCCCCTCAGTGACTGTGTGTGTATAAGCTGGGCCCCTCAGTAACTGTATATGTATCAGCTGGGCCCCTCAGTAACTGTATATGTATCAGCTGGGCCCCTCAGTGACTGTGTGTGTATCAGCTGGGCCCCTCAGTAACTGTATATGTATCAGCTGGGCCCCTCAGTAACTTTATATGTATCAGCTGGGCCCCTCAGTAACTGTATATGTATCAGCTGGGCCCCTCAGTGACTGTGTGTGTATCAGCTGGGCCCTTCAGTAACTGTATATGTATCAGCTGGGCCCCTCAGTGACTGTGTGTGTATCAGCTGGGCCCCTCAGTAACTGTATATGTATCAGCTGGGCCCCTCAGTGACTTTATATGTATCAGCTGGGCCCCTCAGTGACTGTGTGTGTATCAGCTGGGCCCCTCAGTAACTGTATATGTATCAGCTGGGCCCCTCAGTGACTGTGTGTGTATCAGCTGGGCCCCTCAGTAACTGTGTATGTATCAGCTGGGCCCCTCAGTGACTGTGTGTGTGTAAGCTGGGCCCCTCAGTAACTGTATATGTATCAGCTGGGCCCCTCAGTGACTGTGTGTGTATCAGCTGGGCCCCTCAGTGACTGTGTGTGTATCAGCTGGGCCCCTCAGTAACTGTATATGTATCAGCTGGGCCCCTCAGTGACTGTATGTGTATCAGCTGGGCCCCTCAGTAACTGTATGTGTATCAGCTGGGCCCCTCTTTAACTGTATGTGTATCAGCTGGGCCCCTCAGTATCTGTATATGTATCAGTTGGGCCCCTCAGTGACTATGTGTGTATCAGCTGGGCCCTTCAGTGACTGTGTGTTTGTATCAGCTGGGCCCTTCAGTGACTGTGTGTGTATCAGCTGGGCCCCTCAGTGACTGTGTATGTATCAGCTGGGCTCCTCAGTAACTGTATATATATCAGCTGGGTCCCTCTGTGACTGTGTGTGTGAATCAGCTGGGCCCCTCAGTAACTGTGTGTGCATCAGCTGGGTCCCTCTGTGACTGTGTGTGTGTATCAGCTGGGCCCCTCAGTGACTGTGTATGTATCAGCTGGGCCCCTCAGTAACTGTATATGTATCAGCTGGGTTCCTCTGTGACTGTGTGTGTATCAGCTGGGCCCCTCAGTGACTGTGTGTGTGTATCAGCTGGGCCCCTCAGTAACTGTATATGTATCAGTTGGGTTCCTCTGTGACTGTGTGTGTATCAGCTGGGCCCTCAGTAACTGTATATATATCAGCTGGGCCCCTCAGTGACTGTGTGTGTATCAGCGGGGCCCCTCAGTAACTGTATATGTATCAGCTGGGCCCCTCAGTGACTGTGTGTGTATCAGCTGGGCCCCTCAGTGACTGTGTGTGTGTATCAGCTGGGTCCCTCTGTGACTGTGTGTGTGTATCAGCTGGGCCCGTCAGTGACTGTGTGTGTGTATCAGCTGGGCCCCTCAGTAACTGTGTGTTTATCAGCTGGGCCCCTCTGTGACTGTGTGTGTATCAGCTGGGCCCCTCAGTGACTGTGTGTGTATCAGCGGGGCCCCTCAGTGACTGTGTGTGTATCAGCTGGGCCCCTCAGTGACTGTGTGTGTATCAGCTGGGCCCCTCAGTAACTGTATATGTATCAGCTGGGTTCCTCTGTGACTGTGTGTGTATCAGCTGGGCCCCTCAGTAACTGTATATGTATCAGCTGGGCCCCTCAGTGACTGTGTGTGTATCAGCTGGGCCCCTCGGTAACTGTATATGTATCAGCCGGGCCCCTCAGTGACTGTGTGTGTATCAGCTGGGCCCCTCAGTGACTGTGTGTGTGTATCAGCTGGGTTCCTCTGTGACTGTGTGTGTATCAGCTGGGCCCCTCAGTAACTGTATATGTATCAGCTGGGCCCCTCAGTGACTGTGTGTGTATCAGCTGGGCCCCTCGGTAACTTTATATGTATCAGCCGGGCCCCTCAGTGACTGTGTGTGTATCAGCTGGGCCCCTCAGTGACTGTGTGTATGTATCAGCTGGGCCCCTCAGTAACAGTATATGTATCAGCTGGGCCCCTCAGTGACTGTGTGTGTATCAGCTGGGCCCCTCGGTAACTGTATATGTATCAGCTGGGCTCCTCAGTGACTGTGTGTGCATCAGCTGGGCCCCTCAGTGACTGTGTTTGTGTATCAGCTGGGCCCCTCAGTAACTGTATATGTATCAGCTGGGTTCCTCTGTGACTGTGTGTGTATCAGCTGGGCCCCCCAGTAACTGTATATGTATCAGCTGGGCCCCTCGGTGACTGTGTGTGTGTATCAGCTGGGCCCCTCAGTGACTGTGTGTGTGTATCAGCTGGGCCCCTCAGTAACTGTATATGTATCAGCTGGGCCCCTCAGTGACTGTGTGTGTGTATCAGCTGAGCTGGGCCCCTTGGTGACTGTGTGTGTGTATCACCTGGGCCCCTCAGTGACTGTGTGTGTGTGTATCAGCTGGGCCCCTCAGTAACTGTATATGTATCAGCTGGGCCCCTCAGTGACTGTGTGTGTATCAGCTGGGCCCCTCAGTAACTGTATATGTATCAGATGTGCCCCTCAGTGACTGTGTGTGTGTATCAGCTGGGCCCCTCAGTAACTGTATATGTATCAGATGGGCCCCTCAGTGACTGTGTGTGTGTATCAGCTGGGCCCCTCAGTGACTGTGTGTGTGTATCAGCTGGGCCCCTCAGTGACTATGTGTGTATCAGCTGGGCCCCTCAGTAACTGTATATGTATCAGCTGGGCCCCTCAGTAACTGTATATGTATCAGCTGGGCCCCTCAGTGACTGTGTGTGTATCAGCTGGGCCCCTCAGTAACTGTATATGTATCAGTTGGGCCCCTCAGTGACTATGTGTGTATCAGCTGGGCCCCTCAGTAACTGTATATGTATCAGCTGGGCCCCTCAGTAACTGTATATGTATCAGCTGGGCCCCTCAGTAACTGTATATGTATCAGCTGGGCCCCTCAGTGACTGTGTGTGTGTATCAGCTGGGCCCCTCAGTAACTGTATATGTATCAGCTGGGCCCTTCAGTGACTGTGTGTGTGTATCAGCTGGGCCCCTCAGTAACTGTATATGTATCAGCTGGGTCCCTCTGTGACTGTGTGTGTATCAGCTGGGCCCCTCAGTGACTGTGTATGTATCAGCTGGGCCCCTCAGTAACTGTATATGTATCAGCTGGGTCCCTCTGTGACTGTGTGTGTGTATCAGCTGGGCCCCTCAGTGACTGTGTGTGTATCAGCTGGGCCCCTCAGTGACTGTATATGTATCAGCTGGGTCCCTCTGTGACTGTATATGTATCAGCTGTGCCCCTCAGTGACTGTATATGTATCAGCTGTGCCCCTCAGTAACTGTATATGTATCAGCTGGGCCCCTCAGTAACTGTATGTGTATCAGCTGGGCCCCTCAGTAACTAAATATGTATCAGCTGGGTCCCTCAGTGACTGTGTGTGTATCAAATGGGACCCTCAGTGACTGTGTATGTATCAGCTGGGCCCCTCAGTAACTGTATATGTATCAGCTGGGCCCCTCAGTAACTGTATATGTATCAGCTGGGCCCCTCAGTGACTGTATATGTATCAGCTGGGTTCCTCTGTGACTGTGTGTGTATCAGCTGGGCCCTCAGTAACTGTATATGTATCAGCTGAGCCCCTCAGTGACTGTGTGTGTATCAGCTGGGCCCCTCAATGACTGTGTGTGTGTATCAGCTGGGCCCGTCAGTGACTGTGTGTGTGTATCAGCTGGGCCCCTCAGTAACTATATATATATCAGCTGGGTTCCTCTGTGACTGTGTGTGTATCAGCTGGGCCCCTCAGTAACTGTTTATGTATCAGCTGGGCCCCTCAGAGACTGTGTGTGTGTATCAGCTGGGCCCCTCTGTGACTGTGTGTGTGTGTATCAGCTGGGCCCCTCAGTGACTGTGTGTGTATCAGCGGGGCCCCTCAGTAACTGTATATGTATCAGCTGGGCCCCTCAGTGACTGTGTGTGTATCAGCTGGGCCCCTCAGTGACTGTGTGTGTATCAGCTGGGCCCCTCAGTAACTGTATATGTATCAGCTGGGTTCCTCTGTGACTGTGTGTGTATCAGCTGGGCCCCTCAGTAACTGTATATGTATCAGCTGGGCCCCTCAGTGACTGTGTGTGTATCAGCTGGGCCCCTCGGTAACTGTATATGTATCAGCTGGGCCCCTCAGTGACTGTGTGTGTATCAGCTGGGCCCCTCAGTGACTGTGTGTGTATCAGCTGGGCCCCTCAGTGACTGTATATGTATCAGCTGGGTCCCTCTGTGACTGTATATGTATCAGCTGGGCCCCTCGGTAACTGTATATGTATCAGCTGGGCCCCTCAGTGACTGTGTGTGTATCAGCTGGGCCCCTCAGTGACTGTGTGTGTATCAGCGGGGCCCCTCAGTGACTGTGTGTGTATCAGCTGGGCCCCTCAGTGACTGTGTGTGTATCAGCTGGGCCCCTCAGTAACTGTGTGTGTGTATCAGCTGGGTCCCTCTGTGACTGTGTGTGTGTATCAGCTGGGCCCCTCAGTGACTGTGTGTGTGTATCAGCTGGGCCCCTCAGTAACTGTATATGTATCAGCTGGGTTCCTCTGTGACTGTGTGTATATCAGCTGGGCCCCCCAGTAACTGTATATGTATCAGCTGGGCCCCTCAGTGACTGTGTGTGTGTATCAGCTGGGCCCCTCGGTGACTGTGTGTGTGTATCACCTGGGCCCCTCAGTGACTGTGTGTGTGTATCAGCTGGGTTCCTCAGTGACTGTGTGTGTATCAGCTGGGTCCCTCAGTGACTGTGTGTGTATCAGCTGGGCCCCTCAGTGACTGTGTGTGTGTATCAGCTGGGTCCCTCAGTGACTGTGTGTATCAGCTGGGCCCCTCAGTGACTGTGTGTGTATCAGCTGGGTCCCTCTGTGACTGTGTGTGTGTGTATCAGCTGGGTCCCTCTGTGACTGTGTGTGTATCAGCTGGGTCCCTCTGTGACTGTGTGTGTGTGTATCAGCTGGGTCCCTCTGTGACTGTGTGTGTATCAGCTGGGCCCCTCGGTGACTGTGTATATGTATCAGCTGGGCCCCTCAGTGACTGTGTGTGTGTATCAGCTGGGCCCCTCAGTGACTGTTTGTGTGTATCAGCTGGGCACCTCGGTGACCGTGTGTGTATCAGCTGGGCCCCTCTGTGACTGTGTGTGTGTATTAGCTGGGCCCCTCAGTGACTGTGTGTGTATCAGCTGGGTCCCTCTGTGACTGTGTGTGTGTGTGTGTGTATCAGCTGGGTCCCTCTGTGACTGTGTGTGTATCAGCTGGGCCCCTCGGTGACTGTGTGTGTGTATCAGCTGAGCCCCTCAGTGACTGTGTGTGTGTATCAGCTGGGCCCCTCAGTGACTGTTTGTGTGTATCAGCTGGGCACCTTGGTGACTGTGTGTGTGTATTAGCTGGGCCCCTCGGTGACTGTGTGTGTGTACCAGCTGGGCCCCTCGGTGACTGTGTGTGTATTAGCTGGGCCCTTCTGTGACTGTGTGTGTGTGTACCAGCTGGGCCCCTCTGTGACTGTGTGTGTACCAGCTGGGCCCCTTTGTGACTGTGTGGGTATCAGCCGGGCCCCTCAGTGGCTGTGTGTATCAGCTGGGCCCCTCAGTGACTGTATATGTATCAGCTGGGCACCTCTGTTAATGTGTGTATCAGATGGGTCCCTCTTTGACTGTGTGTGTAACAGCTGGGTCCCTCTGTGACTGTGTGTGTATCAGCTGGGCCCCTCAGTGACTGTGTGCGTGTGTGTGTATCAGCTGGGCCCTTCAGTGACTGTGTGTGTGTATCAGCTGGGCCCCTCAGTGACTGTGTGTGTGTATCAGCTGGGCCCCTCAGTGACTGTGTGTTTGTATCAGCTGGGCCCCTCAGTGACTGTGTTTGTATCAGCTGGGCCCCTCAGTGACTGTGTGTGTATCAGCTGGGTCCCTCTGTGACTGTGTGTGTGTGTGTTTTAGCTGGGCCCCTCTGTGACTGTGTGTGTATTAGCTGGGCCCCTAAGTGACTGTGTGTGTATCAGCTAGGTCCCTCTGTGATTGTGTGTGTGTGTGTATCAGCTGGGTCCCTCAGTGACTGTGTGTGTGTAACAGCTGAGTCCCTCTGTGACTGTGTGTGTGTAACAGCTGAGACCCTCGGTGACTGTGTGTGTGTAACAGCTGAGTCCCTCAGTGACTGTGTGTGTGTGTAACAGCTGGGTCCATCAGTGACTGTGTGTGTGTGTAACAGCTGAGTCCCTCAGTGACTGTGTGTGTGTGTAACAGCTGAGTCCCTCAGTAACTGTGTGTGTGTAACAGCTGAGTCCCTCAGTAACTGTGTGTGTGTGTAACAGCTGGGTCCATCAGTGACTGTGTGTGTGTGCGTAATAGCTGGTTCCCTCAGTGACTGTGTGTGTATGTAATAGCTGGTTCCCTCAGTGACTGTGTGTGTGTAACAGCTGAGTCCCTCAGTGACTGTGTGTGTGTAACAGCTGGGTCCCTCAGTGACTGTGTGTGTGTGTAACAGCTGGGCCCCTCAGTGACTGTGTGTGTGTGTATCAGCTGGGCTCCTCTTTAGACCGCTGCTTCATAACTTGTGTTTCTGGCGAGTCTGAAGACTCGCCAGAAACACGGGCCCACAAGCTCCGTACAGAGCTTGATAAATGGGTCCCTATGTGTGTATGAGTTGGGCTCCTCAGTGACTGTGTGTGCATGAGCTGGGCTCCTCAGTGACTGTGTGTGTATTAGTTGGGCTCTTCAGTGACTGTGTGTGTATGAACTGGGCTCCTCAGTGACTGTATGAGCTGGGCTCCTCAGTGACTGTGTGTATATGAGCTGGGCTCCTCAGTGACTGTGTGTATGAGCTGGGCTCCTCAGTGACTGCGCTTGTGTCAGTTGGGTTCCTCAGTGACTGTGTGTATATGAGCTGGGCTCGTCAGTGACTGTGTGTGTGTCAGTTGGGCTCCTCAGTGACTGTGTGTGTAGGAGCTGGGCTCCTCAGTGACTGTGTGTGTATGAGCTGGGCTCCTCAGTGACTGTGTGTGTATGAGCTGGGCTCCTCAGTGACTGTGTGTGTATAAGCTGGGCTCCTCAGTGACTGCGCTTGTGTCAGCTGGGCTCCTCAATGACTGTGTGCGTATGAGCTGGGCTCCTCAGTGATTGTGTGTGTGTCAGTTGGGCTCCTCAGTGACTGTGTGTGTATGAGCTAGGCTCCTTAGTGACTGCGCTTGTGTCAGTTGAGCCCCCTCAGTGACTGTGTGTGTATGAGCTGGGCTCCTCAGGGAACAAGTGTGTATGAGCTGGGCTCCTCAGTGACTGTATGTGCATGAGCTGGGCACCTCAGTGTCTGTGTGTGTATGAGCTGGGCTCCTCAGTGACTGTGTGTGTATGAGCTGGGCTCCTCAGTGACTGTGTGTGTATGAGCTGGGCTCCTCAGTCACTGTGTGTGTATGAGCTGGGCTCCTCAGTGACTGTGCTTGTGTTCATAAGCTGGGCACGTCAGTGACTGTGTGTATATGAGCTGGGATCCTCAGTGACAGTGCTTGTGTGTATGAGCTGGGCTCCCCAGTGACAGTGCTTGTGTGTATGAGCTGTGCCCCTCAGTGACCGTGTGTGTATGAGCTGGGCTCCTCACTGACTGTGTGTATGAGCTGGGCCCCTCAGTGACTGTGCTTGTGTGTATGAGCTGGGCTGCTCAGTGACTGTGTGTGTATGTATGAGCTAGGCTCCTCTGTGACTGTGTGTGTGTATGAGCTGGGCTCATCAGTGACTGTGTGTGTATGAGCTGGGCTCATCAGTGACTGTGTGTGTATGAGCTAGGCTCCTTAGTGACTGTGTGTGTATGAGCTGGGCTTCTAAATGACTGTGTGTGTGTTAGTTGGGCTCCTCAGTGACTGTGTGTATGAGCTGGGCTCATCAGTGACTGTGTGTGTATGAGCTGGGCTATTTAGTGACTGTGTGTGTATGAGCTGGCCTCCTAAATGACTGTGTGTATGAGCTGGGCTTCTCAGTGACTGTGTGTGTGTCAGTTGGGCTCCTCAGTGACTGTGTGTATGAGCTGGGCTCCTCAGTGACTGTGTGTGTATGAATTTGGCTCCTCAGTGACTGTGTGTGTATGAGCTGGGCTCCTTAGTCACTGTGTGTGTATGCGTTGGGCTCCTCAGTGACTGTGTGTGTATGAGCTGGGCTCCTCAGTGACTGCGCTTGTATGAGCTGGGCTCCTCAGTGACTGCGCTTGTGTCAGTTGTGTTGAGCTGAGCTCCTCAGTCACTGTGTGTGTATGAGTTGGACCCCCTTAGTGAATGCGTGTGTATGAGTTGGGCTCCTCAGTGACTGTCTGTGTATGAGCTGGGCTCCTCAGTGACTGCGCGTGTATTAGTTGGGCTCCTCAGTGACTGTGTGTGTATTAGTTGGGCTCCTCAATGACTGTGTGTGTATTAGCTGGGCTCCTCAGTGACTGTATGTTTATGAGTTGGGCTCCTCAGTGACTGTGTGTGTATTAGCTGGGCTCCTCAGTGACTGTGTGTGTATGAGCTGGGCTCCTCAGTGACTGTGTGTGTATGAGCTGGGCTCCTCAGTGACTGTGTGTGTATGAACTGGCCTCCTCAGTGACTGTGTGTGTATGAGCTGGGCTCCTCAGTGACTGTGCTTGTGTCAGTTGTGCTGAGCTGAGCTCCTCAGTCACTGTGTGTGTATGAGTTGGGCCCCCTCAGTGACTGTGTGTGTAAGAGCTGGACTCCTCGGTGACTGTGTGTGCATGAGTTGGGCACCTCAGTGTCTGTGTGTTTATGAGCTGGGCTCCTCAGTGACTGTGTGTATATGAGCCGGACTCCTCAGTGACTTTGTGTGTATGAGCTGGTCTCCTCAGTGACTGTGTGTGTATGAGTTGGGCTCCTCAGTGACTGTGCTTGTATGAGCTGGGCTCCTCAGTGACTGTGTGTGTATGAGCTGGGTTCCTCAGTGACTGTGTGTGTATGAACTTGGCTCCTCAGTGACTGTGTGTGTATGAACTGGGATCCTCAGTGACTGCGTGTGTATGAGCTGGGTGCCCCAGTGACTGTGCTTGTGTGTATGAGCTGGGCTCCTCAGTGACTGTGCTTGTGTGTATGAGCTGCGCTCCTCAGTGACTGTGTGTGTATTAGCTGGGCTCCTCAGTGACTGTGTGTGTATGAGCTGGGCTCCTCAGTGACTGTGTGTGTATGAGCTGGGCTCCTCAGTGACTGTGTGTGTATGAACTGGCCTCCTCCGTGACTGTGTGTGTATGAGCTGGGCTCCTCAGTGACTGTGCTTGTGTCAGTTGTGCTGAGCTGAGCTCCTCAGTCACTGTGTGTTTATGAGTTGGGCCCCCTCAGTGACTGTGTGTGTATCAGCTGGGCTCCTCAGTGAATGTGTGTGTAAGAGCTGGACTCCTCAGTGACTGTGTGTGCATGAGTTGGGCACCTCAGTGTCTGTGTGTATATGAGCCGGACTCCTCAGTGACTTTGTGTGTATGAGCTGGTCTCCTCAGTGACTGTGTGTGTATGAGTTGGGCTCCTCAGTGACTGTGAATGAGCTGGGCTCCTCAGTGACTGTGTGTGTATGAGCTGGGCTCATCAGTGACTGTGTGTCTATGAGCTGGGCTCATCAATGACTGTGTGTGTGTTTGAGCTGGCCTTCTAAGTGACTGTGTGTATAAGCTGGACTCCTCAGTGACTGTGTGTGTGTGTATGAGCTGGGATTATCAGTGACTGTGTGTGTATGAGCTGGCCTCCTAAGTGACTGTGTGTATGAGCTGGGCTTCTTGGTGAATGTGTGTGAATGAGCTGGGCTCATCAGTGACTGTGTGTGTATGAGCTGGGCTTCTCAGTGACTGTGTGTGTATGAGCTGGGCTCATCAGTGACTGTGTGTGTATGAGCTGGGCTTCTCAGTGACTGTGTGTGTATGAGCTGGGCTCCTTAGTGACTGTGTGTGTATGAGCTGGCCTCCTAAGTGACTATATGTGTATGAGCTGGCCTCCTAAGTGACTGTGTGTGTGTCAGTTGGGCTCCTCAGTGACTGTGTGTGTATGAGCTGGGCTCCTCAGTGACTGTGTGTGTATGAGCTGGGCTCATCAGTGACTGTGTGTGTATGAGCTGGGCTCCTTAGTGACTGTGTGTGTATGAGCTGGCCTCCTAAGTGACTGTGTGTATGAGCTGGGCTTCTCGGTGACTGTGTGTGTGTCAGTTGGGCTCCTCAGTGATTGTGTGTATTAGCTGTTCTCCTCAGTGAATGTGTGTGTATGAGCTGGGCTCCTTAGTGACTGTGTGTGTATGAGCTGGGCTCCTCAGTGACTGTGTGTATGAATTTGGCTCCTCAGTGACTGTGTGTGTATGCGTTGGGCTCCTCAGTGACTGTGTGTGTATGAGCTGGGCTCCTTAGTGAATGTGTGTGTGTGAGCTAGGCTCCTCAGTGATTGTGTGTGTATTAGTTGGGCTCCTCAGTCACTGCGCTTGTATGAGTTGGGCTCCTCAGTCACTGCGCTTGTGTCAGTTGTGCTGAGCTGAGCTCCTCAGTCACTGTCTGTGTATGAGTTGGGCCCCCTCAGTGACTGTGTGTGTATGAGCTGGGCTCCTCAGTGAATGCGTGTGTATGAGTTGGGCTCCTCAGTGACTGTGTATGAGCTGGGCTCCTCAGTGACTGTATGTGTATTAGTTGGGCTCCTCAATGACTGTATGTGTATTAGTTGGGCTCCTCAGTGACTGTGTGTGTATGAGTTGGACTCCTCAGTGACTGTGTGTGTATGAGCTAGGCTCCTCAGTGATTGTGTGTGTATGAGCTGGGCTCCTCAGTGACTGCGCTTGTGTCAGTTGTGCTGAGCTGAGCTCCTCAGTCACTGTGTGTGTATGAGTTGGGCCCCCTCAGTGACTGTGTGTGTATGAGCTGGGCTCCTCAGTGAATGCGTGTGTATGAGTTGGGCTCCTCAGTGACTGTCTGTGTATGAGCTGGGCTCCTCAGTGACTGTGTGTGTATTAGTTGGGCTCCTCAATGACTGTGTGTGTATTAGCTGGGCTCCTCAGTGACTGTGTGTGTATGAGTTGGACTCCTCAGTGACTGTGTGTGTATGAGCTAAGCTCCTCAGTGACTGTGTGTGTATGATCTGGGCTCCTCAGTGACTGCGCTTGTGTCAGTTGTGCTGAGCTGAGCTCCTCAGTCACTGTGTGTGTATGAGTTGGGCCCCCTCAGTGACTGTGTGTGTATGAGCTGGGCTCCTCAGTGAATGTGTGTGCATGAGTTGGGCACCTCAGTGTCTGTGTGTATATGAGCCGGACTCCTCAGTGACTGTGTGTATGAGCTGGTCTCCTCAGTGACTGTGTGTGTATTAGTTGGGCTCCTCAGTGACTGTGTGTGTATGAGCTGGGCTCCTTAGTGAATGTGTGTGTATTAGTTGGGCTCCTCAGTCACTGCGCTTGTATGAGTTGGGCTCCTCAGTCACTGCGCTTGTGTCAGTTGTGCTGAGCTGAGCTCCTCAGTCACTGTCTGTGTATGAGTTGGGCCCCCTCAGTGACTGTGTGTGTATGAGCTGGGCTCCTCAGTGAATGCGTGTGTATGAGTTGGGCTCCTCAGTGACTGTGTATGAGCTGGGCTCCTCAGTGACTGTATGTGTATTAGTTGGGCTCCTCAATGACTGTATGTGTATTAGTTGGGCTCCTCAGTGACTGTGTGTGTATGAGTTGGACTCCTCAGTGACTGTGTGTGTATGAGCTAGGCTCCTCAGTGATTGTGTGTGTATGAGCTGGGCTCCTCAGTGACTGCGCTTGTGTCAGTTGTGCTGAGCTGAGCTCCTCAGTCACTGTGTGTGTATGAGTTGGGCCCCCTCAGTGACTGTGTGTGTATGAGCTGGGCTCCTCAGTGAATGCGTGTGTATGAGTTGGGCTCCTCAGTGACTGTGTATGAGCTGGGCTCCTCAGTGACTGTATGTGTATTAGTTGGGCTCCTCAATGACTGTATGTGTATTAGTTGGGCTCCTCAGTGACTGTGTGTGTATGAGTTGGACTCCTCAGTGACTGTGTGTGTATGAGCTAGGCTCCTCAGTGATTGTGTGTGTATGAGCTGGGCTCCTCAGTGACTGCGCTTGTGTCAGTTGTGCTGAGCTGAGCTCCTCAGTCACTGTGTGTGTATGAGTTGGGCCCCCTCAGTGACTGTGTGTGTATGAGCTGGGCTCCTCAGTGAATGCGTGTGTATGAGTTGGGCTCCTCAGTGACTGTCTGTGTATGAGCTGGGCTCCTCAGTGACTGTGTGTGTATTAGTTGGGCTCCTCAATGACTGTGTGTGTATTAGCTGGGCTCCTCAGTGACTGTGTGTGTATGAGTTGGACTCCTCAGTGACTGTGTGTGTATGAGCTAGGCTCCTCAGTGACTGTGTGTGTATGATCTGGGCTCCTCAGTGACTGCGCTTGTGTCAGTTGTGCTGAGCTGAGCTCCTCAGTCACTGTGTGTGTATGAGTTGGGCCCCCTCAGTGACTGTGTGTATGAGCTGGTCTCCTCAGTGACTGTGTGTGTATTAGTTGGGCTCCTCAGTGACTGTGTGTGTATGAGCTGGGCTCCTCAGTGACTGTGTGTGTATGAGCTGGGCTCCTCAGTGACTGTGTGTGTATGAGCTGGGCTCCTCAGTGACTGTGTGTGTATGAGCTGGCCTCCTCAGTGACTGTGTGTGTATGAGCTGGGCTCCTCAGTGACTGCACTTATATGAGCTGGGCTCCTCAGTGACTGTGTGTGTATGAGCTGGGCTCCTCAATGACTGTGTGTGTGTATGAACTTGGCTCCTCAGTGACTGTGTGTGTATGAGCTGGGCTCCTCAGTCACTGTGTGTGTATGCGTTGGGCTCCTCAGTGACTGTGTGTGTATGAGCTGGGCTCCTTAGTGAATGTGTGTGTATGAGCTGGGCTCCTCAGTGACTGCGCTTGTATGAGCTGGGCTCCTCAGTGACTGCGCTTGTGTCAGTTGTGCTGAGCTGAGCTCCTTGTGTGTGTATGAGTTGGGCCCCCTCAGTGACTGTGTGTGTATGAGCTGGGCTCCTCAGTGAATGTGTGTGTATGAGTTGGGCTCCTCAGTGACTGTCTGTGTATGAGCTGGGCTCCTCAGTGACTGTGTGTGTATTAGTTGGGCTCCTCAATGACTGTGTGTGTATTAGCTGGGCTCCTCAGTGACTGTGTGTGTATGAGTTGGACTCCTCAGTGACTGTGTGTGTATGAGCTAGGCTACTTAGTGACTGTGTGTGTATGAGCTGGGCTCCTCAGTGACTGCGCTTGTGTCAGTTGTGCTGAGCTGATCTCCTCAGTCACTGTGTGTGTATGAGTTGGGCCCCCTCAGTGACTGTGTGTGTATGAGCCGGGCTCCTCAGTGAATGTGTGTGTAAGAGCTGGACTCCTCAGTGACTGTGTGTGCATGAGTTGGGCACCTCAGTGTCTGTGTGTATATGAGCCGGACTCCTCAGTGACTGTGTGTATGAGCTGGGCTCCTCAGTGACTGTGTGTGTATTAGTTGGGCTCCTCAGTGACTGTGTGTGTATGAGCTGGGCTCCTCAGTGACTGTGTGTGTATGAGCTGGGCTCCTCAGTGACTGTGTGTGTATGAGCTGGCCTCCTCAGTGACTGTGTGTGTATGAGCTGGGCTCCTCAGTGACTGCAGTTGTATGAGCTGGGCTCCTCAGTGACTGTGTGTGTATGAGCTGGGCTCCTCAGTGACGGTGTGTGTGTATGAACTTGGCTTCTCAGTGACTGTGTGTGTATGAGCTGGGCTCCTCAGTCACTGTGTGTGTATGCGTTGGGCTCCTCAGTGACTGTGTGTGTATGAACTGGGCTCCTTAGTGAATGTCTGTGTATGAGCTGGGCTCCTCAGTGACTGTGCTTGTATGAGCTGGGCTCCTCAGTGACTGCGATTGTGTCAGTTGTGCTGAGCTGAGCTCCTTGTGTGTGTATGAGTTGGGCCCCCTCAGTGACTGTGTGTGTATGAGTTGGGCTCCTCAGTGACTGTGTGTGTATTAGTTGGGCTCCTCAATGACTGTGTGTGTATTAGCTGGGCTCCTCAGTGACTGTGTGTGTATGAGTTGGGCTCCTCAGTGACTGTGTGTGTATGAGCTGGGCTCCTCAGTGACTGTGTGTGTATGAGCTGGGCTCCTCAGTGACTGTTTTTTGTATGAGCTGGGCTCCTCAGTGACTGTGTGTGTGTATGAACTGGCCTCCTCAGTGACTATGTGTGTATGAGCTGGGCTCCTCAGTGACTGTGCTTGTGTCAGTTGTGCTGAGCTGAGATCCTCAGTCACTGTGTGTGTATGAGTTGGGCCCCCTCAGTGACTGTGTGTGTATGAGCTGGGCTCCTCAGTGAATGTGTGTGTAAGAGCTGGACTCCTCAGTGACTGTTTGTGCATGAGTTGGGCACCTCAGTGTCTGTGTGTTTATGAGCTGGCTCCTCAGTGACAGTGTGTTTATGAGCTGGGCTCCTCAGTGACTGTGTATATATATATATACACGCCGGACTCCTCTGTGACTGTGTGTGTATGAGCTGGGCTCCTAAGTGACTGTGTGTGTATTAGTTGGGCTCCTCAGTGACTGTGTGTGTGTATTAGCTGGGCTCCTCAGTGACTGTGTGTGTATGAGTTGGGCTCCTCAGTGACTGTGTGTATGAGCTGGGCTCCTCAGTGACTGTGTGTATGAGCTGGGCTCCTCAGTGACTGTGTGTGTATGAGTTGGGCTCCTCAGTGACTGTGTGTGTATGAATTGGGCTCCTCAGTGACTGTGTGTATATTAGCTGGCCTCCTCAGTGACTGCGCTTGTATGAGCTGGGCTCCTCAGTGACTGTGTGTGTATGAGCTGGGCTCCTCAGTGACTGTGTGTGTATGAACGTGGCTCCTCAGTGACTGTGTGTGTATGAGCTGGGCTCCTCAGTCACTGTGTGTGTATGCGTTGGGCTCCTCAGTGACTGTGTGTGTGTGTATGAGCTGGGCTCCTCAGTGACTGCGCTTGTATGAGCTGGGCTCCTCAGTGACTGCGCTTGTGTCAGTTGTGCTGAGCTGAGATCCTCAGTCACTGTGTGTGTATGAGGTGGGCTCCTCAGTGACTGTGTGTGTATTAGTTGGGCTCCTCAATGACTGTGTGTGTATGAGCTGGGCTCCTCAGTGACTGTGTGTGTATGAGCTGGCCTCCTCAGTGACTGCGCTTGTATGAGCTGGGCTCCTCCGTGACTGCGCTTGTGTCAGTTGTGCTGAGCTCCTCAGTCACTGTGTGTGTATGAGTTGGGCCCCCTCAGTGACTTTGTGTATATGAGCTGGGCTCCTCAGTGAATGTGTGTGTAAGAGCTGGGCTCCTCAGTGACTGTGTGTGCATGAGTTGGGCTCCTCAGTGACTGCGCTTGTGACAGTTGTGCTGAGCTGAGCTCCTCAGTCACTGTGTGTGTATGAGTTGGGCCCCCTCAGTGACTGACTCCTTAGTGAATGTGTGTGTAAGAGCTGGGCTCCTCAGTGACTGTGTGTGCATGAGTTGGGCTCCTCAGTGACTGTGTGTTTATGAGCTGGGCTCCTCAGTGACTGTGTGTGTATGAGCTGGGCTCGTCGGTGACTGTGTGTCTATTAATTGGGCTCCTCAGTGACTGTGTGTGTATTAGCTGGGCTCCTCAGTGACGGTGTGTGTATTAGCTGGGCTCCTCAGTGACGGTGTATGTATGAGTTGTGCTCCTCAGTGACTGTGTGTGTATGAGCTGGGCTCCTCAGTGACTGTGTGGGTATGAGCTGGGCTCCTCAGTGACTGTGTGGGTATGAGCTGGGCTCCTCACTGACTGTGTGTATGAGCTGGACTCCTCAGTGACTGTGTGTGTATGAGCTGGGCTCCTCAGTGACTGTGTGTATGAGCTGGGCTTCTCAGTGACTGTGTGTGTATGAGCTGGGCTCCTCAGTGACTGTGTGTGTATGAGCTGGCCTCCTCAGTGACTGTGTGTGTATGAGCTGGGCTTCTCAGTGGCTGTGTGTGTTTGAGCTGGCCTCCTCAGTGACTGTGTGTGTATGAGTAGGACTCCTCAGTGACTGTGTGTATGAGCTGGGCTCCTCAGTGACTTTGTTTGTATGAGCTGGGCTCCTCAGTGACTGTGTGTGTATGAGCTGGGCTCCTCAGTGACTGTGTGTGTATGAGCTGGGCTCCTCAGTGACAGTGTGTGTATGAGCTGGCCTCCTCAGTGACTGTGTGTGTATGAGCTGGGCTCCTCAATGACTGTGTGTGTATGAGCTGGGCTCCTCAGTGACTGTGTGTGTATGAGCTGAGCTCCTCAGTGACTGTGTGTGTATGAGTTGGGCTCCTCGGTGACTGCGCTTGTGTCAGTTGGGCTTCTCAGTGACTGTGTTTGCATGAGTTGGGCTCCTTGGTGACTGCGCTTGTGTCAGTTGGGCTCCTCAGTGACTGTGTGTGTATGAGCTGGGCTCCTCAGTGACTTTGTGTGTATGAGCTGGGCTCCTCAGTGACTGTGTGTGTATGAGCTGGGCTCCTCAGTGACTGCGCTTGTGTCAGTTGGGCTCCTCAGTGACTGTGTGTGTATGAGCTGGGCTCCTCAGTGACTTTGTGTGTATGAGTTGGGCTCCTCAGTGACTTTGTTTGTATGAGCTGGGCTCCTCAGTGACTGTGTGTGTATGATCTGGGCTCCTCAGTGACTGCGCTTGTGTCAGTTGGGCTCCTCAGTGACTGTGTGTGTATGAGCCGAGCTCCTTAGTGACTGTGTGTATGAGCTGGGCTCCTCAGTGACTGTGTGTGTATGAGCTGGGCTCCTCAGTGACTGTGTGTGTATGAGCTGGGCTCCTCAGTGTCTGTGTGTGTATGAGTTGGGCTCCTCAGTGACTGTGTGTGTATGAGCTGGGCTCCTCAGTGACTGTGTGTGTATGAGCTGAGCTCCTCAGTGACTGTGTGTGTATGAGTTGGGCTCCTCGGTGTCTGCGCTTGTGTCAGTTGGGCTCCTCAGTGACTTTGTGTGTATGAGCTGGGCTCCTCAGTGATTTTGTGTGTATTAGCTGGGCTCCTCAGTGACTGCGCTTGTGTCATTTGGGCTCCTCAGTGACTGTGTGTGTATCAGCTGGGCTCCTCAGTGACTGCGCTTGTGTCAGTTGGGCTCCTCAGTGACTGTGTGTGTGTATGAGTTGGGCTCCTCAGTGACTGTGTGTGCATGAGTTGGGCATCTCAGTGTCTGTGTGTGTATGAGTTGGGCTCCTCTGTGACTGTGTGTGTATGACCTGGGCTCCTCAGTGACTGTGTGTGTATGACCTGGGCTCCTCAGTGACTGTGTGTGTATGAGCTGGGCTCCTCAGTTACTGCGCTTGTGTCAGTTGGGCTCCTCAGTGACTGTGTGTGTATGAGCTGGGCTCCTCAGTGACTACGCTTGTGTGTCAGTTGGGCTCCTCAGTGACTGTGTGTGTATGAGCTGGGCTCCTCAGTGACTATGTGTGTATGAGCTGGGCTCCTCAGTGACTGCGCTTGTGTGTCAGTTGGGCTCCTCAGTGACTGTGTGTGTATGAGCTGGGCTCCTCTGTGATTGCGCTTGTGTGTCAGTTGGGCTCCTCAGTGACTGTGTGTGTATGAGCTGGGCTCCTCAGTGACTGCGCTTGTGTGTCAGTTGGGCTCCTCAGTGACTGTGTGTGTATGAGCTGGGCTCCTCAGTGACTGCGCTTGTGTGTCAGTTAGGCTCCTCAGTGACTGTGTGTGTATGAGCTGGGCTCCTCAGTGACTGCGCTTGTGTGTCAGTTAGGCTCCTCAGTGACTGTGTGTGTATGAGCTGGGCTCCTCAGTGACTGCGCTTGTGTGTCAGTTGGTCTCCTCAGTGACTGCGCTTGTGTCAGTTGGGCTCCTCAGTGACTGTGTGTGTATGAGCTGGGCTCCTCAGTGACTGCGCTTGTGTGTCAGTTAGGCTCCTCAGTGACTGTGTGTGTATGAGCTGGGCTCCTCAGTGACTGCGCTTGTGTGTCAGTTAGGCTCCTCAGTGACTGTGTGTGTATGAGCTGGGCTCCTCAGTGACTGCGCTTGTGTGTCAGTTGGGCTCCTCAGTGACTGTGTGTGTATGAGCTGGGCTCCTCAGTGACTGCGCTTGTGTGTCAGTTGGGCTCCTCAGTGACTGTGTGTTTATGAGCTGGGCTCCTCAGTGACTGTGTGTGTATGAGCTGGGCTCCTCAGTGACTGCGCTTGTGTGTCAGTTAGGCTCCTCAGTCACTGTGTGTGTATGAGCTGGGCTCCTCAGTGACTGCGCTTGTGTGTCAGTTGGGCTCCTCAGTGACTGTGTGTTTATGAGCTGGGCTCCTCAGTGACTGCGCTTGTGTGTCAGGCTCCTCAGTCACTGTGTGTGTATGAGCTGGGCTCCTCAGTGACTGCGCTTGTGTGTCAGTTGGGCTCCTCAGTGACTGTGTGTTTATGAGCTGGGCTCCTCAGTGACTGTGTGTGTATGAGCTGGGCTCCTCAGTGACTGCGCTTGTGTGTCAGTTAGGCTCCTCAGTCACTGTGTGTGTATGAGCTGGGCTCCTCAGTGATTGCGCTTGTGTGTCAGTTAGGCTCCTCAGTGACTGTGTGTGTATGAGCTGGGCTCCTCAGTGACTGCGCTTGTGTGTCAGTTGGGCTCCTCAGTGACTGTGTGTGTATGAGCTGGGCTCCTCAGTGACTGTGTGTGTATGAGCTGGGCTCCTCAGTGACTGTGTGTGTATGAGCTGGGCTCCTCAGTGACTGCGCTTGTGTGTCAGTTAGGCTCCTCAGTCACTGTGTGTGTATGAGCTGGGCTCCTCAGTGACTGCGCTTGTGTGTCAGTTGGGCTCCTCAGTGACTGTGTGTTTATGAGCTGGGCTCCTCAGTGACTGCGCTTGTGTGTCAGTTAGGCTCCTCAGTCACTGTGTGTGTATGAGCTGGGCTCCTCAGTGACTGCGCTTGTGTGTCAGTTGGGCTCCTCAGTGACTGTGTGTTTATGAGCTGGGCTCCTCAGTGACTGTGTGTGTATGAGCTGGGCTCCTCAGTGACTGCGCTTGTGTGTCAGTTAGGCTCCTCAGTCACTGTGTGTGTATGAGCTGGGCTCCTCAGTGATTGCGCTTGTGTGTCAGTTAGGCTCCTCAGTGACTGTGTGTGTATGAGCTGGGCTCCTCAGTGACTGCGCTTGTGTGTCAGTTGGGCTCCTCAGTGACTGTGTGTGTATGAGCTGGGCTCCTCAGTGACTGTGTGTGTATGAGCTGGGCTCCTCAGTGACTGTGTGTGTATGAGCTGGGCTCCTCAGTGACTGTGTGAGTATGAGTTGGGCTCCTCAGTGACTGTGTGTGTATGAGCTGGGCTCCTCAGTGACTGTGTGTGTATGAGCTGGGCTCCTCAGTGACTGTGTGTGTATGAGCTGGGCTCCTCAGTGACTGCGCTTGTGTGTCAGTTGGGCTCCTCAGTGACTGTGTGTGTATGAGCTGGGCTCCTCAGTGACTGTGTGTGTATGAGTTGGGCTCCTCAGTGACTGTGTGTGTATAAGCTGGGCTCCTCAGTGACTGCGCTTGTGTGTCAGTTGGGCTCCTCAGTGACTGTGTGTTTATGAGCTGGGCTCCTCAGTGACTGTGTGTGTATGAGTTGGGCTCCTCAGTGACTGTGTGTGTATGAGCTGGGCTCCTCAGTGACTGTGTGTGTATGAGCTGGGCTCCTCAGTGACTGTGTGTGTATGAGCTGGGCTCCTCAGTGACTGTGCTGTGCCAGCCAGTAAAAGGTTGTGTAACAAATAATCAGACAAATGGGTTTCATGAAGATTTATTTTCACTGTTAAATACAGACATTTACTATAATGAAGTCAAAAAAATATATATTTATATAGTATTTTGTAATCTACGTACACAATATTACTAACATAGTAACAATACTTACAGACTTCTCTGCACATTCTTTTACCTCTCTGTACAGGGCATTGTGAATGGGACAGACACACGATTTATATATATAATATATACATACACACACATGATAATTGTTTATACTTTCCATCTACAAAACATTTGCAAATAATTTCACATTTTTATGAAAATTGTTATATTTTGCATATATATGTATTTATATATATAACATATACATGTGTATATAAATATTTTTCTTATATATATAGAAAAAATATATATATGGTATATCTAAAAATATATCATGAAAAATATATATACACATACATTTATTATACATGTGTGTGTATGTATGTATACATATATATATATATGAATTATTATATTCTCCTATATTTTATATATAATATACATATTTAAATAAGCTTATATATATTAAAAAACATAGAAAAATATGAAATCTATTTATATATAGTTTTGGGTGCGTACATATGTTTTATATATACATACACATTCAAATTGTATTTTCGTATTGGAAAGTGGGAATTGTTGGGTTTGTATCTTGATGTATATATGTATCTATACTTTAGATATTTATATACACATAGATTATATTACTCAATAGAAACTCTATATAGGCAACGTGTAGAATTAATAGTAGGAAAAAGAGAATACTGTGCAATAATGCTTACTAGCCCTGTACGTAAGTAACGTTCTCGCTCTGGCAAGAAAGATTTCATAATAGACACCCAGTCTAAAATCCTTTAGTCTTTTTTAATTTATTAAAAAAATATAAATAATCATTTTTAGATTTCTTAGGTAACTTTATGGTGCACCAAGTCTGAGGACAAGCGTGAGAACAAATGTTTTTTAAAGACCGCTACAATTGATTTTATATATATATCTCTTTTATAAGACATCTGGGGCTTTAGTGGATAACATTTTCTTTCTCAAAAGTAAAGAGTACAATTCTCTGGCAGTGTAGGAGTTTTAAACTATTTGACATAGTCTTATATTTTTTTGGCAAGGGAGAGTTTAACGTTTCAAGATAATAACCCCCAACCAAGGTATAGTCATCACACAACAGTTGTTCAGTTGCAGTGAAGCTGGATTCACTCTGCAGGAAAGTATTCTGGTCCCTGGAGGTTCCCGACGTCAGGAGATCGACACGTGCTGGTCTTTGAAGTGGAATGTCATCATGAGGGACGAAATCTTCTTGACTGTGCTCTGCCCTCCCCCTCAATCTCCTGAAGAAGAATGGATGAAATAGAAGGATGCGGTGGGGTGGAAGTAGTGGAGACAAGGTGAAAGAGTGAGCAGGAGTGGTAGTCAGAAAAAATGGAGGATGAGTAAAGTGAGTTGTAGAAAAGATGGGAGGAACATTGGAGTGAGAATAGAGTTGAGTAGGCAGTTGAAGGACAGCAGAACAAGCATGATGGCTAATTAAGTGAAAAAGGGTTATGGCAGAGGACAGATACCAGCAAGAAATAAAGGGGCAGTGGATACAAACATAATATAGAAACTGAGGAGCTTGAAATAGACAATGTAAAAGAATAGTTATGCCAGATGAGAGAAGGTTGAGAGAACGTGGCCATTAGGTGGAATGTTAGAGGAATAGGAGGGAAGGAGAATAATTGAGAAGGAAACACATGACTGAGTTAGAGTACAGATAGAGATCACATCATATAAAAAAGACACATGGAGATTAACGTAGAACTTTTTCTCAGATGACCAAGTAAGGGAGAACTGAGCATGATGAATGGTGAGGATTTACTGAAGACCAAGGACGTAGAATGAGTATCACAAGGGAGATATAAAAAAGATGGACAATGTGAGAAAAGATGGTTCAACAAATGTGTGAACATAAAATACGAAGAGAGTTGGTTGTAGACGGGAGTGAAGGAAGGGGGTTAAAGTCTATGTTTCAGAGGGCCAGGAGTGAGGGGGAGCTGAGCGAGTCGGATGATGAAAACTCACTCCCGCTGCTCCGCTGGTACCGGGCTCCACAGGCTCCTCCCTCTGGGGAGGTGAACACAAATGAAGAGGTGTAAGATCCCACGCCGGTGGTACAGTCCAAGTCCGGTAGAGGTGGCAAACAGACAGGGAATGATACCTCCGGCTGGGTGGGATATGACGGTAGAAGAACTCCTGGGAGGTAGGAGGCGGCTGGGTCTGAGGGTGGCAGGTCTGGCTCCTCATAGGGCAGTTTACATCCTGGCCTGTGCGAGAGCAGAGCAAACTCCAACTGTTCCTTTTGCCTACGAAGTTCATCAATCTCAGCTTCTAGAGTGGATTTCTCTTCTTCCAAGAGGTCAGTCTCCTAAGAAAGGGAGAAAAAAAAATAAACAGGTAAATGAAATACCATTATATTCTGCTCTACATCTATCCAAAAACAACTTCTCCTTAATCAGCAATAATAATGTACATATCACATACTAATTTTGGGATCAAGAAAACCCTCCGACCTTCAAATCCTGTTACCCTCTGACCATTAAAACCTATTACCTTCAAATCTTGTGACCTTCTGAACTACGAAAAACATATTACTCTCCCAACTTCAAAACCTATTACTCTTTAACCTTCAAATCATATTATTCTGCAACATTCAAAACTTTACTACATTCTCCAAACTTCCACACCAACCAACTGTGCTCTTCAACATTGTCACGTTTCTAATTTTGACACACATAAAACCCTGTCTCAATGAAATACTGTTTTATTCTACAATAGTGGCGTTTCTTTCTTGCTCCCTCATTTTATTCTGAGTTTAAGTTATCTCCTCTGGTGCCTTACACAACTCATCTTACTTCGATCTTCAAGGCATTCTGGGCTATTTATCCTCATTCATTAATTGACAATTTCCCACCACTCAGAACTTGGCTAAACAATGACCACTGCACATTTCTCCATATCTTTTGCCCACTTGAACATCTGCTCCTTTTCAACTTTCATTTCAGATCCATTCTACGGGCACATAGCATGGACTTTTTTATAACTGTGATTTGTTCATTTTTATGATTTTTTTTTGCTATTTCTGTCATTAAATTTCCCCCTACCACATAATGTTATTACCATATAATATTTATTATTTCCTTATATTGTCCCACTTGGATTACTGTATCATAACACAATGTGATACAAATTCTCTCCTGTCTACACTACTGTAACAATCCTGCTTGGTGTTTCTCCTCATCCTCTCTACAGACAAGATTACTTTACTGACAGTCAGACAATGTTATCTCACACTCTGTAGTCTATCAGTAAGCTCTCTTCTTCGATTCCTGCATTTTGCAGCTGCCAACTTGTTGCGTTCTCTCCTCACTCGTCTCTTTTCTTCTTCTTCTGGAGTCAGCTGGGAAAAGAAAAAAGAAAGATAGAAAGAATTCTCATAAACATCCCACAGTTCTAACCAAATGAAGTATAATAGTCCCATTGCCCTGGAGTTCCTAGACATTATAGCTACTCACTGCTTCTTCCCTGGTCCTTTTGCCACGAGCTCTAGTTGGTCGACTACTTTCTGGTTGGTCGAGTGCTCCTGGTGGTGCAGCTGGTGGTGTGGGTCCATAAGCACCTGAGGGTGATGCATAGCTGGGACCCGGAAGGTCGTAAGGGTCAAGTGGGGGTCCTGATGTTGGCTGTGACTGAGCCATAGAGGAGATAAGAGCTGGGGTAACCAACCACTGGAGGTCCTGGCTACTGGTGATTGCAGTAACAGTGGGTACAAAGGAGGTCGGGACATCACATAGGGCAACACACTCCTGGGCAAAGTGAGGAAATAGGGAATCAGCTTTTAAAGGCTAGACAATAAACATTAAAAAGATATGACCTACTGACATAGAAGGTCGGGGAGATTATTTTACAGATGGAGTGAAGATAAAAAATTACCAGGGAGGTGAAAAAACAGCTTGGTAGAGAAGTTGTCTCAAGAGGAGCTCATTTTAGAGAATACAATCTTAAAAAAAGGTTTGACTTTTGGGGAAGGTGATCTATAGAGTACTGGGTCAAGGTCTTGAGTCAGCTTACAATAAGAAGGAAATTGGCTAATAGAGTTTTAGTGAAAGATGTAGGTTTTTGGAGACATCTCATCAGAGTGAGTGGAGTATAATCTTACTGGAAGTTATCTTCTGTAGAGTCAGCTTGAGAGGAAAATTATCTCAGCTGGGGGAAACTTTTTGAGAGGCATGCTGTGGGGAGAATATTCTCAGTGGGAGACTATTTCTGGAGAGTAAGCTTGTGTGGAGGAAAATCTGAATGAGGTTGTGGCTTCTTATGGTAAGATATCAGTAAAGATAGCAAGCAAGCTGGGGGAGGATGATGATATCAGAGAAGAGATAGTTTGGGGGCAGGATGATACAGGGGGGCAACATATGGACAGTGGGGAGACTTATCTCAGTGGAGGGTGAACTTCTATTTAGGGAAAAATGACTATTTGGATAGCATTTTATGGAGGAAAAAAATGACACCTTCAAACATCACTCACACAATTTATAATTATTTTATTTTTACAGACAATTATTGTAAAAAATAGTTATTTACTCACAGATTATCATCCTTGCAAGCAGTTGGATTGTGAGACAACAGATGTAATTTATGTGACTGTGTTAAACCTGGCTATTGTTACCCTATAAAGAGTGATATAAGTTCTGCCTGAGTACTACCTACAGCAACCCCATTACAAACAATATTTATTACTCAGCCTGATTAACCACCATATAACTATATATTTCTTATCACCACTACCATCTCTATTTTATAGCCCACCCTCACTTTTCACTAATGGCTTTCTCAATAATATATAAAAAGTGCAAATTAGAAGGCAGCTCGCACAGTTATTCAGGTATGTGATCCAGAGTTTGCTACTTCCAATATAACAAAAATAGAAAAAGAGAGGATTCCAGCCTTGTGAGATTAGTGTGAAGTGTAAATTTATTTTCTTACTTCACTGGGGTCCAAATAAACCCCCAATACCTCCAATTGGTGGCCCATACTCATGTATCCCCACTACCGTCCATCCTATGTCTCCACTACCTCCAATTTATTATCGATCCTCACTATGTATCCCTACTACCTCCGATTTATTGTCCATCCTTTGTATCTACACTACCTCCAATTTTTTGCCCATCCTCACTATGTATCTCCACTACCTCCAGTTTATTGCCCATCCTCACTATGTATCTCCACTACCTCCAATGTATTGCCCATCCTCACTATGTATCTCCACTACCTCCAATGTATTGTCCATCCTCACTATGTATCTCCACTATCTCCAATTTATATCCATCTTATGTATCTCCACTACCTCCAATTTATTGTCCATTCTATGTGTCTTGACTACCTCCAATTTATTATCCATCTTATGTATCGCCACTAACTCTAATTTATTGTCCAACTTTGTTATGTATCTTAACTACCTCCAGTTTATTGTCCATCCTCACTATGTATCTCTACTACCTCCAATGTATTGCCCATCCTCACTATGTATCTCCACTACCTCCAATTTATTGTCCATCCTTTCTATGTATCTCTACTACCTACAATTCATTATCCATCCTATGTATCTCTACTACCTCCAATTTACTGTCCATCCTATGTATCTCTACTACCTCCATTTTATTATCCATCCTCACTATGTATCTCTACTACCTGCAATTTATTATCCATCCTCACTATGTATCCCTACTACCTCCAATTCATTATCCATCCTATGTATCTACACTACCTCCAATTTACTGTCCATCCTCACTATGTATCTCTACTTCCTCCAATTTATTGTCCATCCTTTCTATGCATCTCCACTACCTCCAATTTACTGTCCATCCTCACTATGTATCTCTACTTCCTCCAATTTATTGTCCATCCTCACTATGTATCTCTACTACCTCCAATTTACTGTCCATCCTCACTATGTATATCCACTACCTCCAATGTATTGCTCATCCTATGTATCTCTACCACCTCCAATTTATTGCCCATCCTCACTATGTATCTCTACTACCTCCAATTTACTGTCCATCCTCACTATGTATATCCACTACCTCCAATGTATTGCTCATCCTATGTATCTCTACCACCTCCAATGTATTGCCCATCCTCACTATGTATCTCTACTACCTCCAATTTATTGCCCATCCTCACTATGTATCTCTACTACCTCCAATTTATTGCCCATCCTCACTATGTATCTCTACCACCTCTAATGTATTGCCCATCCTCACTATGTATCTCTACTACCTCCAATTTACTGTACATCCTCGCTATGTATCTCTACTACCTCCAATTTATTGCCCATCCTTTCTATGTATCTCTACTACCTCCAATTTACTGTCCATCCTATGTATCTCTACTACCTCCAATTTATTATCCACCCTCACTATGTATCTCTACTACCTGCAATTTATTATCCATCCTCACTATGTATCCCTACTACCTCCAATTCATTATCCATCTTATGTATCTCCACTACTGCGAATGTATTGTCCATCCCCACTATGTATCCCTACTACTTCCGATTTATTGTCCATCCTTTGTATCTACACCACATCCAATTTATTGTACATCCTCACTATGTATCTCTACTACCTCCAATTTATTGCCCATTCTCACTATGTATCTCCACTACTTCCAATTTATTGCCCATCCTCGCTATGTATCTCCACTACCTGCAATTTATTGCCCATCCTCACTATGTATCTCTTCTACCTTTAATTTACTGTCCATCCTCACCATGTATCTCCACTACCTCCAATTTATTGCCCATTCTATGTGTCTTGACTACCTCCAATTTATTATCCATCTTATGTATCGCCACTAACTCTAATTTATTGTCCAACTTTGTTATGTATCTTAACTACCTCCAGTTTATTGTCCATCCTCACTATGTATCTCTACTACCTCCATTTTATTGTCCATTCTATGTGTCTTGACTACCTCCAATTTATTATCCATCTTATGTATCGCCACTAACTCTAATTTATTGTCCAACTTTGTTATGTATCTTAACTACCTCCAGTTTATTGTCCATCCTCACTATGTATCTCTACTACCTCCATTTTATTGTCCATTCTATGTGTCTTGACTACCTCCAATTTATTATCCATCTTATGTATCGCCACTAACTCTAATTTATTGTCCAACTTTGTTATGTATCTTAACTACCTCCAGTTTATTGTCCATCCTCACTATGTATCTCTACTACCTCCATTTTATTGTCCATTCTATGTGTCTTGACTACCTCCAATTTATTATCCATCTTATGTATCGCCACTAACTCTAATTTATTGTCCAACTTTGTTATGTATCTTAACTACCTCCAGTTTATTGTCCATCCTCACTATGTATCTCTACTACCTCCAATGTATTGCCATCCTCACTATGTATCTCCACTACCTCCAATTTATTGTCCATCCTATGCATCTCTACTACCTCCAATTTATTATCCATCCTCACTATGTATCCCTACTACCTCCAATTCATTATCCATCCTATGTATCTACACTACCTCCAATTTACTGTCCATCCTCACTATGTATCTCTACTTCCTCCAATTTATTGTCCATCCTCACTATGTATCTCCACTACCTCCAATTTACTGTCCATCCTCACTATGTATCTCTACTTCCTCCAATTTATTGTCCATCCTTTCTATGTATCTCCACTACCTCCAATTTACTGTCCATCCTCACTATGTATCTCTACTACCTCCAATTTATTGTCGATCCTCACTATGTATCTCTACTACCTCCAATTTACTGTCCATCCTCACTATGTATATCCACTACCTCCAATGTTTTGCTCATCCTATGTATCTCTACTACCTCCAATTTATTGCCCATCCTCACTATGTATCTCTACTACCTCCAATGTATTGCCCATCCTCACTATGTATCTCTACTACCTCCAATGTATTGCCCATCCTCACTATGTATCTCTACTACCTCCAATGTATTGCCCATCCTCACTATGTATCTCTACTACCTCCAATTTACTGTACATCCTTGCTATGTATCTCTACTACCTCCAATTTACTGTCCATCCTCACTATGTATCTCTACTACCTCCAATGTTTTGCCCATCTTCACCATGTATCTCTACTACCGCCAATTTATTGCCCATCCTCACTATGTATCTCTACTACTTCCAATTTATTGTCCATCCTTTCAATGTATCTCTACTACCTGCAATGTATTGTCCATCCTCACTATGTATCTCCACTACCTCCAATTTAGTGTCCATTCTTTATATGAATCTCTACTACCTCCAATTTATTGCCCATCCTTTGTATCTCCACTACCTCCAATTTATTGTCAATCCTCAATATGTATCTCCACTACCTCCAGTTTGTTGTCCATATATAATTATTCTTCACTATATATACACTATTATATACCCCCTTGCAATACATACATCCCCTCACTATATATACACTATTATATACCCCCTTGCAATACATACATCCCCTCACTATATATACACTATTATATACCCCCTCCCAATACATACATTCCCTTACTATATATAATATTATAAACACTGCAAATTGGTTTAGTATTGTTACAATTAAATATATTTGAATAATGTTTCTTGTCCTAAATAAAATATTTTTTCATAAAGACAAAGAGTGCTGAAAATATAATATATTTTATAAGAAAGATGTACTGGCTTTTCTATTCTTCTAATTGTGGTTAGATATATATTGATCTGCACTAATAGATATAGTTTGTTAATTTTATTTAATTATTTTTCTATTAAGCAGTAAATAAACTCTCTCCCTTCAAAGTATTATGTTTGCTAATATCATATCCCTCTCCCTCACTGTATATACCATTATGTATCCCCTCTCACTATATTTATACATATACTATTACCTACTGGGGATATATACTATTATATGGCACCCTTCGCTATATATATTATTATATACTCCCTCACTACATATACTACTAGATACCCCCTCACTATCTATACTATTATATTTCCCCCACTACATACTATAATATATATCACTTTATAAGCTATTATATAGCCATCACATTATATGCTATTATCCCCTCACTATATATACTAATATATTACACTATATTTTCTATTATATATTTATCAATCACTTTATATACTATTATATATCTATTACTATATATACACCATTATATACTATATATACACCATTACTATATATACTTTTATATATGCCGCTCTCTATCAATACTATTATATACCCCTCACTATATACTATTTTATATCTATCAATCACCATATATACTATTAAATATCTTTCACTATATATACTATTAAATATCTATCTTTCTATCTATTTTCTATCTATTAATATATATATATATATATATATATATATATATATATATATATATATATAGATATATAGCTATCACTGTATATACTATTATATTTCTATCACTATACCGTATATAGTTGTATCGCTATCACTATATATACCGTTATATATCTATCACTATATATACTATTACATATCTATAACTAGATATACAATTACATATCTATCATTAGATATACTAATATATATATATATATATATATACTGTTATATACTGTATATATATATCACTATATATATACTGTTATATAATGTATATATATATATCACTATAAACACTGTTATATATCTATCACTATATTCAGTTATATATCCATCACTATATACACTGCTATATACCTATCACTATATATACTGTTGTATAATAGTTTATATAGTGATTGAGATATATATATATATATATATATATATATCAGTAAATATACTGTTATATATATAGCTCACTATATACACTGTATATCTATATATCCTATATACTGTACACTGGTCTATATCTTTCACTATATATACTATTATATATCTATTACTATAAATATTATTATATATCTATATATACATCATCTAATATATATATATATATATATATATATATATATTTATCACTATATATACTGTTATTTATATATTATTATATTTACTGTTATATATATATCACTAAATATACTATACCATATCTATCACTATACATACTATTATATATCACTATATCTATACTATATATCTATATACATCTAACACTATATATATATATATATATATATATATATATATATACCATATATCTATAAACATCTATCACTATATATACACTATATATATATATATATATATATATATATATATATATATATATATATGTATATATACA